>NC_088605.1:6648755-6950755 GCF_036013475.1 Columba livia | reverse complement strand
GTACAAGAGGAGAGGGTGAGAGGGTAAGAGATGGCCTGAAAGTCTCCGCCATCATCTCGCTCTCCATCAGGAAATACGCTGCCATGCATGGTTTTTTAATTATTTTTTCATAATTCACTCCTCACACTACACACCCATTGCACCAGCCAAGAGCTACAAGGGTGAACAATGACTCAAAATGCCACTTGCTCTCATTAGGCACCAATGGAGTCTGGGCAAAGCCACCAGCTTTTGGTACCGGGTTTCGAAGTGCATCAAGTGGAAGAAGACAGAACATCACATCCAACACTGGTGTTAAGCCCCACTGTCCTGATGGGGAAGGATAAAGATGTTTTTTCTCCCTACCCTCACTTATTAAAAATATGTTCTTTTTGGATAATCTCTCCATGGAAGAATTTGAATGTTAAGGAGCTTTTTATTCACCAAAGTCTTGTTCGCTCTTGCACGTAACTCACCAGGCACAGATTTTGGCAGCCACCCCACACAGGAGCTGGACTTTCCTTTTGCAAGGGCAGGAGGGTCTCGCTCTTGAAAAAGTTATAAAAGAGTTACAAAACACCTTTACTTGACATTAATTGATGGGTAGAACGAGCTAGAGAGAGAAGAGCTGTCTCAAGGCCAAGAGCTGCTTTTCAGTGTCTCATTTGTAATGTGGCACAGGCAACAGCTGGGGGGAGGCTGTCTGCCTCTTGTCAACCCCAGAGGAAAGGACAGACAGACGGACGGTCCCCAGGGAGCTGCCCTGGCATTATAAATGCCTCTGGTAGAGGGTAAGAAGCTTTCTACCTCTGACCTGACCCTTCCTCCCCTAGAGAGGGTTCACAAATCTTCCTCAACAGCTAGCAAAAATTGAAATGACACAGCTGGGCTCCCAAAAATGTTCCTTTTTAAACATTTTCTTCTTTTTTATTTTCATGTTTCACCCAAGATAGCATTGCAGGAGAGGCAGACAGACAAAGCAAAGGGAACTGCAAGTATGGAGGGTGCCCACACAACTGGGCTCAGGCCCTGAAGTGACAGCACGCTTAGGGGCACTGCCTAGCCCAAGCTCCTCAAAAATCACAAAGTAAGCTCTAGAATAATGGAACTGGTTCAAAGGGGTTAGGAAAACTTGCTTTGGTTCTTTCTTTATTTCCCTCTTGCTGTCTAAGCCAGCCAAGGAGGCTGGTGCACGCAACTCACGTTTTCTAGCGATCCTTCAAAATCATCAAGGCTGGAATCTTGTGGATTATTTTCTCTATTCTTTAACTGAAAGCTGAATTATTTCCTGATTTCCAGGTACCCAGAAAAATAATTTTAAGGGGAAAAACTCGGTGTCAGAATCCTTGCGAAAAGTGTGCTATGACTTCAGCCTATGCTTAGGTCCTCCATATTTCAAATAAGAGTAACATACTGTGTAACACTCCACAGCAAGTGTTTCTCTGACTACAAGCAATCCTCAGGTGCTTAAAAGTAACTAAGTGGTTAAACACTTGGTAAAAATGGTGCCTGTGATCAGAAACTTTGCAAAAGTGCATTGAAATACTCAGTTTTGTACCTCCCCTTGCATGTCTCTGGTGTCGTGCTGCATGGGTTTCAGTGGATTCAAACCAGGATGAATTCAAATAGATGTGTCATACAATATTTTGCCATGTTGTATTTGACTTTAATTACTTCTTAACTGTACTGCTGTTTGAAAAATCTTTCTTATTTGAGGATGTTGATCCAGCCTAGAGCTGCTTGGCCCTTTTCCACCAAAACACCCTTTCAACAACGACCACAAGCCTTTCCAAGCAAAATTAAATCTTTTGGAAGAACCTCTTTTTCTGTGCCAGTGTGAAAATTTACCTTTCTCAACTCTCTTCCCTTCCCCCAGATTTTAGGTTGGCTTTTCTTTGCACTTTTCTAGGAGGGAACAGAAACCCATGGTGAGCTCCAGCATGATGTGGATCAACGCCTAGGAGCAGGCAGACCTTGTTGTCAGCACAGGTGAAAACACATTGCAAATTATAATAGTGCTTGAATAATTTCTGCATTTTTTTTTCCCTATTCAAGGACTTTTGACTGTTGTTTCCCTCAAAAATAAACAGGGTGCAATGCCTGACTCTCCCTAAAGTCAATGTTGAAGTTTGTACTTAAGCAGAAGAAAAGACTGGGTATTCAAGAAATGTTCTTGACTCTAGGTTTCCCATAGAATAATAATTTGATTAAACTTATTCTGCAACACAGGGCTTGTGACACACACACAAACCACGACGGGTGTGTGGCACAGGCCCTTCAGCCCACACACAAGCGATACCTTTGCATCTCTTTCACCTTGGGCACTTGACCAGCGTTTGGGCATGAGATTATCGATCATGTAGGTCTGTTATTGTAACAGCAACAAGAAATCCTTATCAAGGCAATGTCTGCTTTACATGGGGCGCTGTAAGCAAATACGGGATCTCGCCTTTCTCAAGTTTATACGGGTAAAATAAAACTCAGCTGATCAATAGGTCTGGTTTTTGGAGGAAGCCTTTGTCAGGGTAAAACAAAGTCTCTACACAAAGGGCTGTTAGTACCTTGCAGTTAAACCTGTAGCTGTCTGTCTTTCGTTCTGGGTTTGACAGCCCTTAACAGAACAATAAGGCTTTGGTACAATCAGGACTTCCAGGCGCTAACCCCAATACTAAAATATCACACCAGCTACAATAACAACTTTGCCTGGTGTTCATTGTATCAAGCAAAACCACTGCTTGCTTGCTGACCTGCTCACCCAGAGCAATATTAAATATTTTAGACATTGCAGCCCTCCTCCAGCTCTGCCTTAACATCTGTCTTGTAGCAAAATACCCTCCAACACATGCCACAGGATGAAGGCCTTGCACTGGTTTGAAGGCTGGGATACTTAGAAAGCTTGTTCAATTACTTTGGTGCATTTTTCATGCCCCCCAGACAAGTTATTGGGTTTGCTGGTTGTTGGTTTTGCATTTAGTATAGTATCCGCATTACTCTTACAGATGTAATAGGGAAAGCACCTGTAAGTACGTGAACAAAAAGATCCAAATCAAGAGGTAATTAAAATTCATTCAGGCTTGTTCCTCTCTCCTATTATTTCAATCAGTGCCAAATGACTAAGCTGTTCCCTTTTAATTCTGCATTGCACATTTTCTTCTTTCAAACACTTCTCTCAGTAGAAGTTCTATGCTGGTTTTCCCTCTGGAGAAAGAAACCCTAAAGACATATTTTCAACCTCCCAGCTCAGTGTTTCCCAGATATTTTGAATCAGAGACCGCTGCCAAGATTCACATTTTTCCACAGATCACCGCACACCCTCACACTCTGAGCAGAAAGCCATTGTGGAGACACACACATGGAGATGGACTCTGGAGCCGTTCTTGTTGCCCTGTTCTTGTTGAACTTCTTGTGGTCCATGATCTGGCATGGGAACCAGTGCTTGTCCCACTCGCTTTGTCCAGGCTTGGGAAAATCTGACAGCTTTTAAAAGACATTTGAAAAAAAAAAAAAGAATAAAAAAAAACCCAACCATGATGCCATGGGTTAATTATAATTACTTAGTACCAAGTTCTGATTTCCCTGAGCAAGCTGTAGTTTAGCCTTCCAACACAAGAGTAACCTCAGCATCCTTCCCATGGGTTCCCGGACAAGTACCAGGGTCTTCCCCTCCCTACAAAAGCCTGGATCAACAGGCAAGTGAAAGCCACAGTTTCTCCGGGGTGCAGGGTCATGGTTCGTCATGTTAGACACACATCAATCATCCCCAGCCAGAATTCACCCGCTGCGCCTCACAAGCCAACATAAACACCCCCCTTCAGAAAACCCCTAAAAGTGTGGTTAATGCAGCCCTGCAGCTCTACCTGTTTAACCTACTGGCTCTGTTCCCCTGGAAAAATATTTTCACTCACAGGAAGTATTTTCCACAAGTTTTCTCTGCCTTACTTTTGCAGCCCCCTGAAGCCATGTCAGTAGTCCAGAGTCCACAAGGAGATGAAGCCAAGGTTGCGGGGGGAACCTGGCTCCCTCTCAGGGTGACATATCAACTCCACCTTGCTACCAGAGTCAAAGCACGTGGTGCTTGGACTGGACGGAACTCTGTCACCAGCAGTGCTGGTTTTAGCCCGTCTTTGTCTGCTGCAAGGAGGAGCTGCTCCATCAGGAGCACAACCGGCAGCAAGTGCTGGCAGCATTAATTTGCCATATCCCAGCTCCCCAAAACGATCCTTCTCCCTCATAAGCCAAAAGCAGAGGACAGTAGAAGGAAGATTCCCGTTTTCCTGCAAAGGACTCCAAATTTCAAGGGAACACTGAGACAGGTGGAAAATAGTTATGATGTAGAGTACGAAAGCTGGAATCTCCCAATACAGAAGGGACAGCGATATGCTGCCCTCTGACTGAGCTGAACCAAGAGCAAAAGTCAATAAGGAATAACTACTGCTTGTTCAGAATGGCCCAAACTGCTTCTGGATGAGAAGTTCCTACCAGGGTAATAGACACTTCTTCTGATGGGATCCACCGAGGGAGGACCCAGGATTCAAATCTGACTTTTCTAGTCTTCACAATCACTGCCCCCAGGCAATGCTACATTTTGTAGTGTGGACCCTGCTGCATTTTACATTCCCAAAGAGTCATTTTATAAAAGTTCACGTAAATTTTCAGTCCTCTCAGGTACTGAGCCTTCCTGACACAAGTGGGAATGAAAAGGACCTGCTGCCTGTTGTCACACTCCAATATCACAAGCTGAGATCATGCTCCTATAACATTTTAACTCATCACCTGTTTTTCCAGGTCAGCTTCTGCCCAGGTTATCTCCCCACAACACCCAACAACAAGGTCAGAAGAGCTCTCGCGCTGGCACAAGGGAGTTACGAGGCTGGAAGCAGAGCAGGACAAGGACAGGATGGTGGTGGGGTCAACTTCAGTCATCTTCAGCTGCTGTGCGATCATACCTGAGAAGCATTTACTGCCACATACCAAGCAGCTGCAGCTGGGCAGAGGAAGGGGGGGGTCCTGTTTGTGCAGCTAATGACCCAACTTAGCAGGACAGAAATCTCATGTTTGACCTTTCCCAACATCACGTGAGGCAAATGCTCCATATGATGGGGCTCCAGCATTATCTACCAGGCACAGGTGCACGACTGCAATTAGAAATAACCAGCATTTTATACATAACACCACCTTTCAGCCCAACGCAGCCCATTTGAAAACACTTGGAGCCGCAGTTACCATCTTTGCCCCACTCAACCTCCAGCTCAGGGAGCACCAAATAATTCCTTGCAAAGTCTCACAGTTATTATTTGGAAATTATATTGAAAGCCACAACACCTCTCTGCACTCTGGTTTATCTTAAACTCGGTGCTTGGTTTGTCCCAACAACATTTCTCCCCCCGCCACTCCAAAATTCAACTTCTGCAGAGAACAACGCTGCTGGTTTGTGTCCACAGCAGATTTATTCCCCCCTTCCAGCAGCTCCAGCTGCCTGTACCTTCAAGGGACAGTAGCTGCTTGAAGTGAATGGTTCCTTCTGGTTTCTGGGAATAAAAAGCTGCCCTCCATAATCAGGGTATTGTTCTCCCTAAATGGACCCAGACTCTGTAAACACGGTTCTCTGCACAGCGCCGGGAGGGTGACGGGGGAGCGTGTGTGTATGTACATGCAGGGAATGTGTCTTGTTTTTTAAAAAAAACAACAGTAAATTGTGTTAATTCATTTCCTCTGCCTAAACAGTGGTAATAAACTTCAGGAAAGGAGGAGGAAAAAGTAAACAAGAGTCAATTACAAAAAGGTGAGGGGGAGAGGTAACCACTAAATGTCTCCTTTGGGAAAGGACATTCATGTTACCACTCGGATGGGCTCCACACAGCCCTCCCTCCATCCTGCTGAGGGTATAAATGTGACTGTAACAATTTATTTCTTTTCTAAGGTTTCAGCCTATTTTCATGAGCTCAATCCAGGGGGCTACAAAATGAACCCGATCCACAGCACACACATCCCTGGGGGCTTTGCTCCTCGTGATGCGAGCGCTCCAGTGACCAAAACCAATACGGATAGTCAGAGCCTATTTGTAATTTTCTAACAGGAAAATAATTTCCACTAAGCAAACTACCATGCTTTGACTCAAAACCCTGATTAGCACAGTTTGAAAACAGGGCAGCATACTGTTCGGGGAATTAACTTGCTTGACCCCTAGTCTATAATGGCACTCAAATAATCTGTGAGTCAGATGAAGTTGAAAAACTCTTGGAAGACCACACTGAAAGAATTTACTGGATTTATTGGATTTTCTAAGATAAAAGAAAAATAAGCCTCAAACTCCACTTAGCTAGTCTGTGGTCTTCAGAAAGCCAAGCTTTTTCTCCTGACACTATCTGGAATAGGAACACTGCCTATGCTGAGAAACACTTTTGAGGTCTCTTTTCTGTATTTTTTTTTTTCACTGGAAACTCTCAATAAACAGTAATAATTATTATAAATAAACAAGTCTATTGCTCTGACTACTTTTGAGTAGCACCTTGCTGTTTTGTTCCTTGGGACTAGTGGTAAAACATGGGGAAAAGCGACAGACTCCCATCTCTGTGAATCTACAATTCTCCTTCTAACTGGAGTAGTCACGGCAAGAAGAGCCCTGAATTGAACTTTGAATTCAATATCCTGTGGCTACACTACCAGTTGCAAAGGACTAGTCTGGTATGAACTTCCAGTCACAGGAATTATCGTGCATATGTCACTATCACAAAATACTACTTGGAATCCTCCAAATCCTCGGGTCTAGCCCCGTTTGAGCAAGCAGGGAATCAGGGAAAGCATTTTGCTTCCCCTGATACAAGCAGGGCCTTGCTCTGCTCTAGATAAAACACTGACCCATCCCTACCTTATGATTTCTCCATCTCCTGAGCAAAATGCTCCGACCAGCCTCTGCCACTTCTTTGTGTCTCTTTGTCTCCCAGAAACAACAGATATGTGCTGAGAGCAGTGGCAAACATTTTCAGATAACAAATCCAGCAATTAGAAATCAACTGTCCAAAGCCAGTTCCCCTGCATATGCAAATATCTCCCTAATAGGTTTACGACTCCTTGTCAATCAAACCTGTCAAGGAAAAGTAAACTCCTGTCCCTGGCCATGATTAAGTTGAAAGCTCCACTCTGATTAGCCGTTAGCAAAACTAACCCTGGCAATATTGCATTTCTGATTGGTTGTGAATACCAGGAGGAGGAAAGACACTCATCAGCTCGGATCTGTTAATCTAGTTTTATATTAACTATCGCAGATCATGATGAACCCTCCCGTGTCTTGGTGCCACGCTGTACAGAACTGAAACACAGCCTGGTCTTAGGAGGCCCCAGTTTCTGCTTTTTGGTAGGATTATAAATTTAAACCCTACTCACTGCTACTCAGACACAACTCACTGAACCTAAAGGGACTCTCACCTTTGTACTGGAAACCAATATCTGATCCTGAATATTAAAATATGAAACAATTTATCAAGCACAGAGTCTGATCTCCATATGCTGGTGGAGCTGGCAGCTCTTCTCCTAGTTTCTGACTTTTAGTTGCCCAAAAAAACATTAAACACTTCCTATAATACTATTACTTGTCTGGCTAAAGAGATAATGTGATTGCCACCAAAATGTTGTGTTAATCTGAAGAAGAATGGGAAAGATTTTGATCCACCCAGAAGGCAAGCTATATGGCTCATAGCATGCTCTCTCAGAAGGGTACCCACACTCTGAAGGAGCTTTAGGTACCAGTTTTACATCGACTGATGGACGCCAAACCAGCATTCTTCCTTCCACAGAGAGCCTGCAGTGTCCCTGGGGAGATAGTCAACAATGTCCAGAGGTTTATCCTGTTATTCATTAACCCACCCATCCTTGACATGCAGTTCATACACCTGTAACTCGTATGACACTTGTCATTGCTTAACCAGTGTTAACAGATCTGTTTCGGTAAGAATAACCACTACAAAAAAAAGCTTCCTCAATTACTCCAACAGTCAAGAAGAAAAAGGTGGGAAATTAACCAGTTCACAGTGTTCCAGCATCTGTCGCAGCCTAAATCCAGTAGTTTGGGTTGATCAGTTTTGGAAGGCTGGTGGGGCTGAGTAACTGTCCCTTCTCCCTCCTTTGGGGTTGATTTGGCCTCACCTCACCTCACCCACTTCTGTCTAGAAAAAGTAAAGTTTAAATGCATACAAGGCAATACTAAAATACAAGTTACCACAATGAAACCCCCGCCTTTTACAATAGGATGCTCGTGCTCAGAGTCACGGGTTGGTCAAAAGCCAATTAAGCATCATATCTATAACTAATGATGAAGTGAAAAGAGAAATAAAGGACAGATTTGAAAAAGCTGCAGCCCAACATCCTTTTTGCAGCACACACACTCCCCACTCAAGACCCTCTCCCAAAGCTTGGCTGCACTGGAACGCAAGAGCAACCATACACTAATCCGGCCTAAATTTCTCTTGGATGTTGGCTAAAATGATTCGATTTCCTTTCATATCCTCCTACAGTGTTTTCCTCTCCCATGTATCTTGTGCAGGGCTGAACTCACAAGCCCCAAACTGCCACAGAGAGTCTGCACAACACCAGTACCAAACTCCTACAGTCATCGGTTCACTAAGCGTGTGCAAGCAAACCCAGCAAAGAGAATATGAATTCTTTTTAATATGTGCAATAGAAATTTTTAAGTTTGCATTTCTGCATTTGTCTGCTGTTCCTGTGTTTTTATCTAACATGCGCAGACAGCTCCTAAAATACCCACCAAAGTCAACACCCCCCAAGTGGCATCTAGGGTATGGCACCTCTTGTATTACTCACTTCTCAATCACTTGACAGGACACTCAAGATTCTGCATATCTTTCATGAAATAAATTTACCAGACATAAAGAGAAATGATTTTGGGTCTCATCAAGCTAGAAGCCACTCATAGAAGCTGAGAATAGAGGTGCAGCAGTCCTGAGAAACATCAACCTGCTCTGAGAAGTCTCTGTTCCGAATTTACACTTTTCTTCTCTTAGCGTAGCTCAAAATTAAGTTTGAACACTTAATGGAAGCAGCAGCCTGGAGTTACTGGCTGAATTTCTTCCTGAAGAACTGGACTGGTTGGGATGAAATCAAAATGTTAGGTTATTCGCAGCACTGCTGGATACTGTATTTCTGCTGCGATACAATGGGCAGACTGTGTGATCGGGGCAGCCACCCAAACTCCACGCAGCCCATGTTTATTTGACTCAGAAGGGGGGAAAAAATCTGAGATGTTAATAGATTCAGCAGCAAAGGGCATATATTAACTTGTTAAATAACACTCAGGCCAGCCTTCAGCCCCTTCACAGAGAGCAGCACTGTCAGCAGAATGGCAGCATTTCTTTGGGGATAACCCTTCTGCAGCATCCAAAGTTAAAAACAATTAATAACCAAGTTGCTTTCAGCCCCAACAGCCACCAGCCAGAGCTCGCAATGGCCAGAAGCAATGTGTTTCTAGAATAAAAGTATTGAGTCCAAGGGATCCAGTCAAGCAAGTGAAGGGCAGGATCCAAAATACCACGTTTAGCTCACATCTGTTCTACTGTCATACTTGAAAAGCGCCTATATGAAAGATGGGGACAGATTTTTTAGAAGGGCCTGTTACAACAGGAGAAGGGGTGATGGTTTTAAACTAAAGAAAGGGAGATTCAGGCTGGACATGAGCAAGACATTTTTTACACTGAAGGTGGTGAAACTGTGGCCCAGGTTGCCCAGAGAGGTGGTGGATGAACCATCCCTGGAGACATCCCAGGCCAGGCTGGATGGGGCTCTGAGCAACCTGATCTGGTGAAGATGTTCCTGCTCATGGCAGGGGTGGCACTGGATGAGCTTTGACAGTCCTGTCCAACCCAAACTATTCTATGATTCTGTGAGGAATCCGTAAAGAGATCAATATCACAATCTGTGCAAGTCATCCTTCAGGGATGGATCCAAGGCAGATAGGAGTGAGTAGGAGTCACAGCACCAACACTCACAGGTTCCAACCTGTTAAAACTGGCATGGGCTGCATCTGCATATTTCATACGACATCAGGGCTGCAGGATCAGATTATTCAAGCTTACTTTTGGAAATATTTTCTTTTACCTTAGTACCAATGCTGCTATGAATGAGAACCAGACTCAACAGGCTTTCAACAGTTAGCAGTCTTTGCAACATCTACACTCACACTGGCTTTAGTCTTAAAAAAAAAAAAAGTCCCTTATATGACCAAAAATGTTTCAACTTGATGCAAAGGATTAGGACAGGTCGACACAGCTAAATACCTATGGAGGCATTATTATTATTAGAGAAAGCTCCAAGTCAAGATTGATTATTGAGAGCAAGAAAAGGAATAGAAATCCAAATTAAATGTTCAAAACAAGATCAAACTAATTTCAGCTTGAGCAGCCCACCAGAAAACACAAGAAGAGGTCAGGTGAAAGACAAACTCTTTGAAACAAGACAAAATGAGCAGGTTAATGAAAGGAAAGGGAGAAAGGATCATTTCCACCACCTCCAAACGTAAAACATTTGCACGGACCCTTTGAACAGTGTGAGTTTACAAGTCAGTGCAGACACGAGCAGAAGTTTCACATCTTAGGAAAAATCAGAAACCTACATTGCCTCTACTCTTGCTGAATAAATAAAGCTATGGCTAAAGGTTGTTGTCAGTTTTGTGTTTGTTTGGGGGCTTTTTGTTTGGTTTTGGGTTTCTTTGTTTGTTTTAAATTCAAACAAG
This sequence comes from Columba livia, assembly GCF_036013475.1. Classification (NCBI taxonomy): domain Eukaryota; kingdom Metazoa; phylum Chordata; class Aves; order Columbiformes; family Columbidae; genus Columba; species Columba livia. The sequence goes on along the minus strand of NC_088605.1, from coordinate 6,940,035 downwards.
GCGAAGAGGACCTCTGAATTATTACTTTCTCCTCTTGGTGGAAATGTTTATGTCTTCCAATAATTAACCCAAAAAAGCACACCCAGACACTGACCATCTCTCCCGCATTCACGCTACTCCAATAACAAGTATTCTGCACCCAGATGTAGCAGCATCGCTCGTGGTGAGACAGCCGCTCGAAAAGGAATTATCAAATGGTTCATCGGAGAAGATCAGCTCTATCAAGCCAATTCAGGCCAAATGACAAACTTCATCCTTAGGTAATAAATTAATACCAATGGTCCCAAACCTTGAAATGCAGGTTCCTATTAGCTAGCAAGTGTCACTTTTGCTTGTTCACTTTTGGATTTTGAATGACCTTTATTTTTTTCCTGGAAAAAAAAGAATCCTGTAATTTCTCAAGCACCACCTCATGGCACATGAAAGCTTCTTCTGTGGCTAAAAGTCAGACTTTGGAATCCAGCCTTTGCTGTGTACAAGTTCATCACAGAAAAGACGTCTTTTAATTTGCTGCTTGCGTCTCTTAATGAAGGTCAAAGAAATAGAAGGACTTGGAAAACAAAGTTATAAAAACTTAAAGGAAAATCTAAATGTATTGGAGCAATTTGCCGAGTTTTGTAATATTCCTAATAAAAAAAAAAAAAAATCAACCCTAATTTTCCAGTATGACGCACACTGTATTTTATGTTTAAACTCAGCCGCAATATAAAGCAGCCGACAGCCTCAGAAGAAGGGAGGAACCAGGGTTTAAAGAAAATAACCAGGATTTTCTTAGATCGTCATGTTGACTTTAGGTACAAGTCATGCTGGCAGATTATTCATGAGCAAGTTCCCCAAGGGCACGATCCGAAAATGCCCCAAACTTAACCAGAAGATGTGCAGCGACTTACATAAAATTTGAATCGGGCTGTTAGATCTGAACTTGCTTCTCTTCCACAAGTGAGGAATTACCTAATCATTAAATCGGCTAACAACCATTCAACAGGAATAAAGGAGTAAAACAGAAACCAACAACCATCTCTCTTATATTATCATTATTTATCTTTTACACGTTTACTGCTGTTCACTCTTATAAACTCCAGAGTTAGAGAACGGTAAATACATTCACCAGAATTAAGAACTCATCTCACAAGAAAACGAAAAGAAAATCTTCTAGGCTCCTATTCCCATTTCTCCAATATTCAGAAAAACAAAAATGGCACGTAACGTTATTTCCACATGAAAACGTTGCATTTTGAGGTGGCCCCAACAGCAAATTCCCTCTAATGCAGGCACCAACCAGGCTTGCAAGCCAAGTGTCGCTCAGAGAAGTGCCAGAGCAGAAAGCAATTAAGGTCCCGTTCTTCCCCTCCCTACGCAATACACCGAAAATGAAATCAACATCCAAACTAATTAGTTTCCAGCAGAATATCAGTTTACTCGCTAAAAGAAGGGTTGTTACTGCTCTTACCAAAAACTTCTAAACATACCATACGAAATCTCGTTTAAGCCACGGGGCCAAGCCAAGCACATCCCAACGTGACCATATACGGTCACCAAGGCGAATAAGATGGCAACTTGACAGATTTGGAACAAATATTGCGTTGTGTGTTACTGAGACAACACAGGCAGGAAAATATCAGATTGTATTACCTGTATCCAACCGGAGGTGTGGAGTGGTAGGAGCTACATTGCTGCAGGACATCGTCACTAAAGGTTAGTGACCAAGATGGCATTCGTCCCCGTGGAGAAGGGCCAGAGCAGGACACTGAGGACTTTTATGTCCTGTATAGGGCTGCTTGGAGAGAAGAGGAGTGGGGTGACATGAAGGACGAGCCATCAGGCCTGCATTATTACCCCAGATTTAGGGCTGACACTGTCCCGTGCAGCTGGTGACGGGGCTGAAGCTGCCACCCGATGCCTTGGCCATCAGCCTATGGCGTAAAACCTCTTAGAAAACCACAACACGCAGGTTTTGTTCTCAAAAAAGGTGGATTTTGTACACACAGAAGTTCTTGTGTTCACCCACAACGGAAAGAAGGGATTTGGATATTTATCAAAATAGCTCCCGAGGAAGACTTTTTTGGTACAGGCTCCCTCCTGGAGATCCTTAGCCCAGAATGAGATTGGTCACTGGGGGAGTTATTCCAGGTTCATTTTTTTGGAAGGGTTATTCCAGTGTATTTGCAGGTGTAGACAAGCCCTTAGCCAAAGACTTTAAATTTCGGCCCCAAAAGCATTGGTTCAAATTTAGCCAGAGCTACCTCATCCTTCATCCCTCCAGACATAGCGAGTTCTGCACCTGGGCCTCTAAAATCAGACCTACTCTTTACTTTGCATGGATACTTTGAATGTATTGACTCTTTATCAAGAGTTTCTCTTGGTTTCCCAAGATATCCCCTTTTTCACAGTGTTTTGTACATGGGCAATGTGACCCATCGCGTCACAAGAAGGGCTGCGTTAGCCCAATCAGTCAACCCGATGGGGCCCATCACCTTAAAAGGCATCACCTAAATAAAGATGTAAAAATAATACAAGGTAACATTTAATGCAAGGTTGCAGCTGAGCACTCAACTGTCAGGAAATATCGAGGCCGGAGCGCGTGGGCAACTTAACTCTGCCCCCTTGAGCAAATGCACTACGGCACAGCCCTTCCCCAAACACAGGGCAGGCAATCACCCAGCTCCAAATTAACCTCCTAATTCCAGAATAAGCTACTTTTGCCTAATATGAGCCAAAGAGAAGAACCAGCACTTTCACATCGAGCCTCCTCAGCCACCTTCTTCGCTTGATCACAAGCCGGGGAGCACCTATTTAACTTCTGACACCTCAGATTAGGAGGTGTTGGCAAACTTTGGGCCACACACGTCTAATTTGCAGTCAGGATAAAGATACAAGGTGTTGGTTTGGCCAGAACAAAGAGCCCGTTTTCCTCTGGAGAAAAGCCTCGCGACCTCAGGCTGAGCTTTGGCCGAAGGACTGTCTGTAAAGCCTGAGCAACTGGAACAGGTAACATATATACATTTCCAGCGCCAAACCCATCGTGTGATGCACTCGGAAAAAATCTGCAGGCATGTGAACAACCGGGCATATTTTTCCAAGAATTTGAAATTATCCCAGTGTAAATATCTAATAATTTGGCATATATGACAGCGTAAAACAAGGTTGCAAAGCGCTACAGAGCGTCTCACCTCTGCTCACTTTACAAGTTTGATCTTTCATCTATGTCCTTCGCTATCAAGAATACTATCAACCCCAAGAGGTGCAAAGCAAGATTTAAATGTTAGGATTTTGTCCTTTTACTTCTTTACACCTTTTACTTCTCCACTTTCCCTCTCTTGATATCAGCACATGAATGAATGACATTTTACATGGGTTTCGCCCTGTTTTTTAAGTTCTATTTCTACATCATTATAAATAACCAGGACCATCTCTCCATCCACTTGCAGGATGGATTTTTCCAGCTCTGAGAAGAGTTCAAATAACCCAGTTACCAATATGATCCTATCAAAGTTACATTTAAAAGACCTTTCCATAGGAAAAACTATTATACCCTGAAATCGCCACTGTTAATTTTCTATCGCTTCTTCACACAGCAACAGCCCACAGCACTTCTTTTTCCAGGGGCAATAAAAATGTATGAGCAAGACAAGTGCAAACCAAATTTAAACAGGGTCAAGCCAGTGAAGCAGCCGATACTCGGCTCACAACAGAGACAAAAATCTTTTTGTCTTCTCCTGCCCACTTCAGATCTTTTCCGGAACTCCACCAACATCTCAGGTCCATTGCAATAATATACATCCATGAGGTCATCTTAATCCATACACTGCTGCCCATTGCCTACAACTTAAACTGAGTCTCCATTGTAAACCTTGCCTGGAATTCAGACTTGCAGGACTTACAGCCTATATACTGTTTTCTTTTTCATTCAGCTTCCAGCCATATCATTTTATAGCGCTTTTGCCTCCATAAAATATTTGCTTGGGAGCCAATGCCAAGAAGGAACAGAAATTAAAAAGCAACGTAGTAACGAAACCTTGGGTTTTTAGAGTAACGCTCCCCCTCTCCTTCCCCACTCTCACCCCTCAAGGTTTATTTTTGGCAAGTTACGGCCCAAGCAAAGGGCAAGTTTAAACCTTTTAAGTCGTGACTCCATGGCACTGGGCGATTTAAAGGTCTTTCAACAATTCACGCAACTCCGACACTGTTGGCAACTGCAGCTGGAGCAATCTGCATCCTAAAGCCATTCTCCTGGGACAACGCGACCCCTCCTGCGTGAGCGGAGCTGGGGGAGCTGGAAATATGGTTTCCCATTCAGGCTTTCCAGAGACAGCACCCACCAAGGTATGACACAGGCGGGAGCAGAGGAAAAGCCACCACTCCTTCCACTCTGATCCCAGAGCTTTGCTTAAAGCACCTTCCCACAAAAAAATTCTCCTTTTTCCACCCCCCGTGTCACTCCCAGGTCAATGTATTTCAATTTGTCTCTGGTAGGGTAACCTGTTTATTGAAATCTGATCAACTGCTGGAGCCCCAGCATTAAAATATGCTCTCGCTGTTGGGAACTGTCATTTGTCTGTCACCGAGGAAGTTAATGGATGTGTTTGTTTTGTTTGCTAGTGGGAATATACAGGGGCAGGGGCTGGAGGGATTACAGGAGGGGAGAGGTATTTCTGATCCACAGAGGAATGCAGTTGCTTTTCTTTAAAATTGCCTGTGTATTTTTACACACGCACGAGAAAAGCCGCTGGAAGTTCACCTGCGCCTATGAGACTGCAGCAAACCCAGAGCAACCGCGCTCCATCCAAAGCGACAGCCCCAAAACACACAGGTAAAGGAGGTACAACACGTGGGCACGAGCCTGCACCCCTGCGCAGATAAGTTCGTGCATGGGATGAGTCTGCACAGACAGCAACTCCCTTTGGGGGTCCCTCTGAGGGCACTGCGGAGCGGAGAGACGGGCGCGAGTCGCAGCGTGCACAGCCAGCGCGGTCTCCTTACCTCTCGCCGAGTCCGAAAACGCGATTATCCCGGCGAGAAGGAGCGCGAGCTGCAATTCCATTTTGAAAAACAGATCCCTCTGTATCGTACAGGCTGCCGTCCTCTCAGACCTGGAGGCAGGGAAAACGAGAGCAAAATAATTGCTGGGGGAAGAAACTCAAACAACCTACAACTTTGCGATAGGTTTTAAAAGACTGCAAAGATGCAAGAGCAGTAACAGAAAATGAAAGAGCAACGTACTTGCAATTCATTTCTTGGCGCTCAGCAAGTAAAACTTTGCCCTCCTCTCTGTTTTAGCCTGATATAAATCAAGAACCCACTGAGGCCAGTAAGCTCCTCTAAGTTTACAGTTAATGCATAATTCTTTGGTATTCTGTACAGAACCAGTCTGGAAGGCAAACAAAACACTAGCAAGTGGCCATAAAACAAGATTTCAGGTTAACAATTTGTGGAAGAACTTGGGGAAGGGGGAGGAGGAATGTTACCTCTCCCATCAAGCAGCCCAGAAAACTTTGTGTTGCTGCTCCAGTGCCCCTCGGACAGGCTCTGCCCTGGGTACGCGCCTTCCTCCACTCTGCACCTTCTCTGAACAGCACTGATTTTTCCTTTCCTCTTTCCCCCCAAAGCCCCACTTGTTTCCGTGTGCTCCAGAGGTGCGTCCCGAAGCAAAACCACACTTAATTATCCAGATTCTTGAAGATGCCTTCGCTGTGATACACAAACCCGAGGGTAGATCAGGTTTACATTAATTACACCCTGTTCTCCTCCTAAAACTCTCACTCTCTAAACACTGTCTGAATTCCTCACCCTTGTAAACTCCCCGGTTTAAACACTCCGTGCCCCCAGGACACACAACAACCCGTGCGCAGCATCCAGCAAAGCAAATACGGACGCCTTGCCATTAGTTTCCCAATTTGCAGCGGGGAGCTGGTTCGGAGGGAGGGAGGGAGGGGGCGGGGGGCGGCCAGTGGGGCCGGCGGGCGGAGGGGGCTCCCCCCGGGGCAGGACCCGGAGCGCAGCGCAGCCGGTAACGGGGACATTCACTGCCGGGAACTGGGGTCGGGGAAGGGAGGACGAAGGTCTGGGGCGGGGGGGACACCCGGCGCGATGCCACCTGGTGCTGCCCCCCGCTTCGGGGCTACCGCGCCTGCTCCCAGCTGTGCCTTAGTGTCTCCCCGACCCAGCGCTAACCCAGGCGGGGGTTCTCCCGGCCGGGGAGGGTGGTGTGGGGGGCACTTACCTCGGCTGCTGCCGGGGCTCTAGCACCGTGCGCTGGCGCCCATCCTCGCCGCTCGCCGCCTCATGCCCTCCGCGGCCACGGCGCCCGGCGGGGCGCTCCGCCGCCGGCCTCTACCTCATCTCCCCCCCGCCCCGGGGCGGGTGGGGGCTGCCCGCTGCTTTGGGGGTGCCCTCCCCACGGAGCAGCTTTCTCCCTTCACCACCGGCTTTTTACCAACTTCCCCCTTTTCGCCCTGCGGGCGGTTTTTCCACTAGGGAGCTACGGGCGAGGAGCAAAGTAAAAGAAGGAGGGGGGGTGGGGGGAACCTTGTAAATTATTTTTCCTGCTTTCCGGGTCGGGCTGAGTGTGTGTGTGTGCGGGAAGGGACAGCAGGGACCTGACAGATCCGCCGGGGCTCCGCCGCCGCGGGATGCCCGGTGATGCCGTCCCGCGGCTCGCCCAGCCGGAATCCCGTTTAAGGAGAGAGGGGAGGAGGGGAAAGGGGCTGGGGAAAGGGAGGGGAAGGGGGGGCGGGGGGGGAGAGCCGGGGCGAGAGAAACAAGCGATAAAGCAACTTTCCCTGCAGGGCTTTGTGGCGGTGGGGGCAGAGCCGCCGCGGAGGGCGGTGCGGTGCCGCCCCGCTCCAAACTTCGCACCAATCCCCGGGAGCCCCCGCCCTCCCCGCTCCGCGCCGCCGCTCCCCTTAACCCTTTGCGGGGGCGGCGGAGGGGAGGACGGGCGGCCCGCGGGGCTCCGTCTGCGCCTTGGAGTGGAGGGACCCGTTCCGTAGCCCTTCTGCCCCCTTTAGCCCCACGGCGATGAAGCCCCGGAGCAACCCACCGCCACCCCTTCTGCCCCTAGCAACCGACCCTGTCCCGTGCAGTGCCCCAGAGCATCCCCCGATCCACCCCCTGGAGCCCACGTAGCCCCTATAAGCTCTGGAGACCCACAACCCCCCCATACACCCCGGAACCCGACCTTGCCAAATCACCCCTCTTCCCAGGGCAAGGAGACCCCCGGCTGTGGGAACCCACCCTGGAGGCATCGAAGGAGAGATTGGGCTCCTTACAGCTGGGGCATGCAGGGGACATGCCATAGGGAGACAATGATACTTAAACAGGCTGAGAGAGTTGGGGTGTTCCACCTAGAGAAGAGCAGGTTCCGGAAAGACCTTATTGCGGCCTTTCCGTACTTAAAAGGGGCCTATGAGAAAGATGGGGACAGACTTTTTAGAAGGGTGTAATACGGCAAGACAAGGGGTGATGGTTTTAAACTAAAGGAAGGGAGATTCAGGCTGGACATGAGGAAGAAATTTTTTACACTGAGGGTGGCAAAACACTGGCCCAGGTTGCCCAGAGAGGTGGTGGATGAACCATCCCTGGAGACATCCCAGGCCAGGCTGGACAGGGCTCTGAGCAACCTGAGCTGGTGAAGATGTCCCTGCTCATGGCAGGGGTGGCACTGGATGAGCTTTGAAGGTGCTTTCTAACACAAACTATTCTATGATTCTCTGTTTCTATTATTTGGGTGGGTGAGATCCCACCCCAGCTCTGGCATTTTGACCTCTCAGCTTGAACGCAAATCGTGCCAGGAAGAGAGTGAACTGAACTAAACAAACTGGAAAATAAACTGTGGAGATGTCTGTTCCTTAGATTAACTGTTACAATTATTTATTATTTGTTTTCAAAGGGGACTCAGCTGGTGCATCTGCTCTTACAGCAAATTACTCTCCGCACAGGATAAAAATCAACCTGGCAGAATTCACCAAACAGACTAAACAAATGGCAAGAAAAAAAGCTGCTTCAATAGCTATACTTGTATATCTGGAAAGAAACACTGTTATTGATGTTATTGTTTATTAGACCTCTTATTTTATACGCTCCAACATGAAGGTTTCCTTGAAGATGAAACTGTCTCAATACCAATTCAATGGGATGGGCACCAGGAGAAGCCTGAAACCCAAGCCAAGTAGTTTGAACATCCATTTTATCCATTTTGTTAGGATTATGAAATCACACCCTCTGTTATTATTATTATTACTAAATATTTTTACTGAGCGGTTCCTGACAGCATTAAATCTTGATATACAAAATCAATATGAAAAACATTCAAGACTAAACATCTAAACCCCTGAATTAGAAAGAAACAAAGCAGCTGACAATACCATTTTTATATTTTACATATTTATTTCATCATTTTTATTATTAAAGTTCATTCATCTGAGAAATCCCAGATGGACTGCTCCTCCTATCAAGCAATAACTTCAGCCTCATTGACTTCAAAGACAGTGTTGACTGAGGCAAACCTTAAGGACTTGACCTACATGGTCATATTCATGCCATTGATTCTGAGCAAATCACTCCAACTTGCACTAGAATAAGCTCAACCACACACTACATCTCAAGGCGAGATGTGTAAAACACCTCTCTGTAACATTTCCTCGCTATTTCACCACAAAAGACTCAAGGTCTTTGTCCCAAGGACATCACCATCTAATATCCGTCCCCAAAACTATTTACATGACCTTCTGTTCCCGTTCAGACTGAAATCCAAAGCAGCCTCAGTTCTGGCTCAGCTGTGGGACGCCTGCCCATCACGGGTTTCCCATTGGATTAGATGGACCCGACTGACGAGCTCCTGCTCGTTGTCTTGTTTTTGTGGGTCATGCACTGAGATCGAGGTTTAGTTCCCATGCGCACGGTGGCATTGTCATCATAGCATGCTCGGAGACATGGGTGAGCTCTGGGCCTGAATCAGCTCTGGCCTGGAAGAAGGGACATTCTTCCACCCCAAGCCCAGCACCAAGCATCCAGCTCAGGTTGGATACAGGAGAAAAAAAATCCTCTGATGCATCCAATTCTTCCATCCTCACTTCCTTACTAAAAAATCCCACGTGTGCCTTTATGAGCTCCAACATCTTCCAGGCTGTGGGCATTCCTCCTCCCAATATACCTGTAAAGCAGCAAAATGCCTCCTGCAGCATTTCACCACTGGGAAGTTCTGGGAGATGGAGGATTATAGAGATGATAAACAAGATTTTCCAAAAGCACCCAGGTGCCTAAACACCTTCAGGTCCCCCTTAAGCCTCTGTCTTTAGGCCTTGAGAAGCCTTTTAAGAGTCCGACTCCAAGTGATGTTGCAAAGGGATTACGTGGGGCAGGGAATGGAGCCCACAGCTTCCATACCCCAGGCTAAAATAACCAGAAAACAACCCCTACTGACTCCAAAATGTCTGCACAATTATTATGTTTTTGCAGGGGCCTGGGCGTGCCTGAAAGACAGTCTGAAACCATGCTGTAGACTTCATCCATCTCATTCCCAATACAGCAGCGGAGGAATAAATGGAAAACATTGATACAGCGAAAATAATTAATAATCCTGAAACAGCTCCTAGTTTATCAGAAATAAAATCTCGTGCTGTTTTCCCAATACTTCTACCTAAATAAGGAAACATGCAGAGCTCTGTTTTTTTTCTGGGCTGGCTGTAATTTGCAGGATGATTGAGTAGTCTGAAAGTCAACAGCCCCAGTTTGCTCCTGCACCCCACGGTCCTGAGACAAGCTGTGGGAAAATGGCTTTCTGGAGCTGACAAACAAAACTGAATGCTAAGCAACGAAGTACGTGTCTCCATGCGGCCTGAGAAGCAGCCTAACAGTCCATTTGTATCCCAGTTGTCCCCCAAGCCCCGTTTCCAGGCCGTGGCTTTTCAGGTTTTGCATAGCTGTGATGGTCTAGTGAACATCCATCCCCAGAACGACTTTCCTCATGTCTCCAAAACCACGATTCGGCCTTTTTCCAGCTTTCTTACCTCTATTCTCTCGGGAGATACTCACCTCCATCACTACAGAACTCCGTTTTCCCCAAGTTTTATCCCTTCCATCTTGATTGTGTTGCCTTTTCTTTTCCTCTACAGATGATCTGGGAGACACAACACCTCTGGGCCGTAATTCCTAACCTGCTTCAATGCTTTTCTCAAACTGCAGGTGTAGCTGCAAGGTTGAATTCCCCATCACACCCAGCGCCCCCAGGATGGAGTGGGGAGCTGAAACCAACACAGTGACTTGGGTTGGCAACGGTGCCTTGCAGGAGCACGAGGCCCCATGGCACAGCTCCACAGGGACATGCCGTGGGGACAGAGGCTGTGCGGGACCGGGTGGCTGGATGCAGCTGACGGAGCACATGAAGGTGATGGAAGGGCATGGCCAGTTTTAGGCACATTCCCTCCGCCCGCCACCCCGTTTGTGCAGCTCTCCTCAGGTTACCAGGGGGAAATCAGCCTCCCAGGGTTGGATCGAGCATCTGTCGAGGATGCCAGAGCAAGGGGATTGCTCTGGACATGGGGAAAGGTGAGTAACGTGATTAACTGGTGGATCAATTCTGATAAAGCACTTGGCGTGTGGCAAGACGACACATTAAATGTCACAACCAAGCAGAACACACACCTTTCTGTTTGCACACCAGCAGAGTCACTGTGCTGATTCGTTTGGATCCATAGTTAAAGCTAAAACTGTGCTTTTCAGAGAAAAAGCAGTGTTTTATGAGAGCTGAATCCCCATCTACCCTATCTATGGTAATTGATACCTAGCTGTAATCTCAGTAATATTCAGAGAGGAGGTATGGGCAGATGGAAAGATGAACCAGGGTGATATTGTCCTGAAAACTGAATTTTTCCTTAATAAAAAGTGATATTTCTTCTCCCCACATATACATTTATTCCCTATGCTTTGCTCTTAGCAGTGTTGCAAAGAAACAAATGGTACATCATATGCATAAGGTTAACTTCTACACATGAAGCAGGAACACCGCTGGCAGACAAAGAAAAGATGGCAACACAGGGTTTAATATCTTGTCAACCAAACCTTGTGTCCTGTGTGGGATGCTAGGAGGTCCCACAGCCCCATGGCCCTTACATTGAGGCTTTTGAGGCTTTTTGCAGGCACGAATGATCACTCTGCTGCCTTGTGGTCTCTGTCTTGGTCTCAAGTACCACCAGGACAGGGTTCCCAGCCTTTCCCCTGAGGATTGGTCTCTTCTCCCAGGCAGTCACCAATAGGACAAGGGGGCATGGGCTTAAACTCTGCCAGGGGAAATTTAAGCTGGATATTAGAAAGAAATTCTTTACAGAGAGAGTGGTCAGGCATTGGAATGGCTGCCCAGGGAGGTGGTGGACTCACGTCCCTGGAGGTTTCTAAACTGAGATTGGACATGGCACTTAGTGCCATGATCTAGTAAATGGACTGGAGTTGGACCAAGGGTTGGACTTGATGATCTCTGAGGTCTTTTCCAACCCAGTCGATTCTGTGATTCTGTGACCGGTTGCACACGCTGCCCAGTCTCACTATGCCTGGAGAATGTGCTTGGCTTTCTCATGGATGCTAAATTTGCACATGACGGCATCTGCAGGAAATGCTTTCCACCATCCCCAGTTGGCCGGGAGACCCTATCTCCCTTGGCCAGGTTAGGCACGCTGTGTCAGCGCTCCCTGGCACTAAGGAAACGTGACAGCCCAGAGCAGGGGCCGGGCAGTGCTCAGGGAATGCCAGCCAGCCCAGCCCAAGAGGATGCAGCTCATTGGCAGCGCCAGTCCCTCACACGCCCTTCCCAGAGGCTGCCAAATTAAGTTCAAGGCCTCTGTGGCTGGGAAATACTGCTCAGCAGCTTAGTTCAGGTCTCCAAGGTGGATTTTAGCAGAGGACAACCTGTCCTCTTGATAGCTTGTACAGGAGAGCCAGAGTATCCCAGGGCAGCCCCAAGAAGTACACGCCAATATTCCTTGGTGACAGCTTCAGACAACCTTCCCTGCTCCGAAAGTGTGTGGAAGAAGGTCCTGGTGTAACAACACACCACAATCCATGCAAAATTCTCCTCCCTTGCAGGAAAGGTATGCACAAGGAAGGGGTTTGGATCAAGCAATACAGATGAAAGAACACAGAGAAGGTTTTGGATGCCAAGTCCCAGATCTCATCTGTTTTCTCTCTGACTCGTCCCAGTAGGTCTAAGGGAAGATATTACCTCTCCCAAAAAAAATTGCTTCCCTTTCACCTGACGAATGCATCACCATGATGGCTATAGCAGGAATAAACCACCTCTGACATTCAGCACACTCTTTCCAACCTCCCAGAAGCTGCTGAGATATTTAGATGAGGAATATGGTTTAAAAAGATTATGGCAGACCAGGTTGCCACTTGTTTGAAAGAGCTATACACCTTCTGCTTTCTTTAATTGCAACTCATTCTTCTTTCCCACATCCCTTTGCATCACCTTAAGCAATTTGCTTATGCTCTGGACTTTTTTCCACTCTTAAATGTTTGCAGGCAACTCCCTTACTCAGCGTTTGCTCAAACTACAAGTAGTTAAAGTTTCCAAATGTTCTCCATAAACACATCCTTCCTCAGGCCCCTTATTCTTTATATCACTCAACACTGGTTTCTTGGAGTCAGTCTGACACTGATGTATGAAGGATTTGATTTTGCTTTCCTTTTACATCTGGCTAGTACAAGAATAATCCCACTGGAGCCATTGGAATCGTTGTAAGTGAGAAAAAAACCTGATCAAGCCAACAGACTCGTCTGTGCAGCAGCTTTTCAGTCCAGGTAGCAGGAGCTTAAGACTCAGAATGTCCATCCTCAAATTGAAATATCTCATTTGCAGAGGTGACCACAGTTTTGAAGGCCTAAATCTCCTCTCATTGCTCCCTCATATCGTCCTCCTGTGCAAGGAAGTTTGTCTGTACACAACGATGCAAAGGGATGTAGTGAACATGAAAAAAGAAATGTGAAAAATAGTAATTAAAACAAACAAACCACAACACAAGATCAACAGAGTGAAAACAGAAATGTCAAGTATTAGTTGCTGCAGCGAAGTGAGGAATGTTAAGGGAAACTGTTTGGGGATTTATGTTCAAAAAAATAAGACAACTTCCCAGACTATTTCCTTTCAAATCTCTCTGCATTTTCCATAAATTCCATGTGCCTGTGTGGTGCTCTCTGATAACATACAAATCTGTGTGTATAAACTGTTTTGAAATGTTTGTAGAGTTTTATCCAAAAATATGACTATATGTTTGTGTTTTAATTGTCAGCAATAGGATATTAGGCAATAGCCACATGCATCATGTCAGGGGCACTGGCTAAGTTTAGGTGGTACTAGCACAACCTCCCCCTTTCTGGCTGGATCTCCATAACAAATAGTAACTGTATTATTTGAAGGAAGAACCTGCAATCAAGCAGGATCCAAGTATTATAGATAACAGCACAGCCCCTGCTCTCAGTGACCGAGGTGCCAGTCCAGACAAATCCACTGAAACCAGTAAAGCCACTTCAGATTCATACACCTACAACCAGGAGCAGAAATTTGCTGATTTCCAGGTCAGGCATTAGAGTTTTTGCAGCTCTCTGAGTGGAGCATCTCCCTTCTGAGGAAAGGCTGAGGGACCTGGGGCTCTTTCGTTTGGAGGAGACTGAGGGTGACCTCATTAATGGTTATAAATACATAAAGGGTGAGTGTCATGAGGATGGAGCCAGGCTCTTCTTGGTGACAATCAGTGATAGGACAAGGGACAATGGGTACAAACTGGGACACAGGAGGTTCTGCTTAAATATGAGAAGAAACTTCTTCACGGTGAGGGTGACAGAGCCTGGACCAGGCTGCCCGAGGGGGTTGTGGAGTCTCCTTCTCTGCAGACATTCAAAATCCACCTGGACACCATCCTGTGTAACCTCATCTGGGTGTTCCTGCTCCGGTGGGGGGATTGGACTGGATGATCTTTTGAGGCCCCTTCTAATCCCTGATATTCTGTGATTCTCTGATTTTTGGGTGGGGGGTTGGAACGACACTTTGCTTCAATCAGTGTTGTTTGAAATGTCTTTCATTTATTAGCATTCTTGCTGAAGCCGAACATTAGTTCCACTTTATCAGGAATATAATGCAGCTGCATTTTCTGGATGGGAACACCACCAAAATATGTTAACTATATAGTCGACAGCTATGCCTTGTTTACTCTCATGTGTAAAACCATACAGAAACAATCCTCTTAGGAAGTCTCTTCTTTTTCTCTATCTGTGTGCAAATAAAAACAAATGGAGAGGCTGGAATGAGATCCTTGTCAAGAAATGGGGTGGGAGGACTTTGCTGCTGCCTCCCCAGTGAGCAGCAGGATGGGATGAGCCATCCGTGGGTGAGGATTTGTCCTCTGAGTGTGGTGGAGGGAGGTGAGCACCAGGCTGTACCTTTGCAGAGATGCTGGGGAGCCTCTTGCTCTGTCCTGCCTGGACTGGCAGCAGCTTCGTTGTGTCCAGTGTTCCCTGAGAACCTCTCCTGGATTTCCCCAAGTGCAGATCCAGCCAGGTGGGGCTGCTCTGGCACAGCAATGGGGTTTTGCAGGGAAGATGCATCCATCCCCATAATTATTTCCCTCCAGGACATTCCTCTCACAGATGCATTATTTCTGAAGCAAACCCTGCAGCTTGGGTGCTGGCTTGTATACAGCTCTCAGCTCATGCAACTGCAAAACCATGATGGCTCAGCCTTGGTGTTACTTGGGCTGAGGGATGAGCTTCCCAAGTAAACTGGCTGGTTCCAGAGATGGTTTCCCAACAGCACCGGACATGGGAGCTGCAATAAGGGAGGCATCTCCTGAGCTCAGACTGGACCTCTCAGACCTTCAGCTGCTCAAAGGTCCATTAAAACCTCCCTGTTGTGGTGCCATTCCCATGGCTTCATCCAACAGCCCTGGCAGGGTGGCTGCGGGTGTGAGGCAAGGCTGGAAGGGAAGACACTCACACCAGGAGGCCAAATGCTGATGAACCTGAGGAGCGCTGCCTGCTTGCACACAGCCCAAGGAATCATAGAATCATAGAGTCATTTTGGTTGGAAGAGACCCTCAAGATCATTGAGTCCAACCATAACCTAACTCTGGCACTAAACCATGGCCCTAAAAGCCTCATCTAAAAGCCTTTTAAACCCCTCCAGGGATGGTGACTCCACCACTTCCCTGGACAGCCTGTCCCAATGCTGGACAACCCTTTCTGTGAAGAAATTTTTCGTAATATCCAAGCCGAACCTTCCCTGGCACAACTTGAGGAAGATGGCTACAAAATCCATGACATGCCATGACTACATAGCAGAGCCTCTGCCCCACGCTCCCACTCAGGAAAGGTTAAATATTGACCACACTGGGTCTGCTTAGACTAGAGTCCTGCAAGATGGTCCCTTTGGTGGGGCAGCCACCCCCCAGCCATGTCCACATGAAGAGAAGAGCAGAGAGCACACTAAGGAGCCCCGAAAATATGCAAGGAGCTGCCAACGTTTGCTGCCAAACACTTTTATCTTTAGACAAAGATAAATCTGTTGCTTACTTAACCCAGCCTTTACAAAACTCACAGCTCTGGGTTTCCAAAATAACAGGAGCAGAGTAGGGCTGGCTGGTGTCCTGGTGAGCAGCAGATATATACAGGGCAGCTAGACGGTGATAACATAGAAAAATGGCTGGAGAGTAAATCATATACCATAGAAATAAATAGGAACTTAACCTCCTTGGGCTGGAGAACTTATCTTCTTGTGTTTCTGTAAAGTGCAGGTCTCTGTTTACTTAAGAGAGTGATTAAGATGTAACATTAATAATGAAGAACAAAAAAAATCTGCTACTCAGAAAGAATAATGAAGAACATAAAATTCTTGCAAAGCAAGTCAGATGTAATGCACCAGTGAAAGAGCAGAAATGTGCCATAAATACATAAGAGGGTGTCCTCGGCTGTCACATGCTTTGTAACCCAAGGCCAGAGGGAAGAAAGATGCTGGTGATCCAAGGTGCAGCCCCCAGGGTAGAGCTGGCTCTGGGCCCCAGGGTCTGCTCACCAAGGTGGTTTTATTCACGTGGTACATGACTATAGATTCAAACAGATGAATGTCATCCCAGCGTTTTGGTGTAGCGCTGAGTGACAACTGTGAATTTGGGATGTATCTCCTCAAAGATGTCCCACATCTGACTGACCAGGCACTACCCATTTACTGGGGTTTTTGTCAAACCTCAGGCTTCCTGAAAAAACGAGCTAGACTTCACCCTCATTTTCAGGTCATTTGTTTACTTTTTGTAGGGATAGGTGCTGTAAAACCATTGAAAATACTGGCTGGCAATAGCAACTCTCTTTCTAGCTATAAAACTCACCAATCCCAGTAAATACTATTTTTTTTTAATACTAGACTTACTATCTGACAAGAATATAACCCCTTTCTCTGCCACCCGTGACCCAGGCTGAACCTGTTTGGCCTGTGTTATTGTGCTGGTGTAATTCAGTGGAAAAGAGATTGGATTAAACAGGCAGCTCTGGAGGAGTAAATAAAAGGAACATGCTTTAAAGAGTAAATAGACAAGTCTGGGTATAATGGAATAACTCCTGGCAGTGCTAAATCAAAGAGAAAATAATGTCCTCACTAAAATCTGAACACGGATGTTTGTCTCTGCAAGAAAGAGCCAAACAAAACCCAGAGGGGAGCAGAGGATGCTCTGGGGTTGTCCACAAATCCACACTAGAAACAGTATCGAAAAAAAAGTATGAAAGAAAAAAAAAATGAGGCTGCAACAGTCAGTCTCACTGGGGAAGAAGCCCAATTTCTGAATGGTCTGTGCACGTGCAGGCTTTTTCCTAAGGGGAGCGCAGGGAAAGCTGCACTAGCTCTGGGTAATTCCTCACTGATTCCAGACCAGATCTGTTTAGCAGCAGAAATATTATTTTATTCCACACTGCCAGCCCTTCAATTCAACCTGGACTGGTGGGTCAAGTCCTCAGTTTGACCTTCCCCTTTTCTTTTTATGCTGCTCCAGAAAAGACAAGAGCATGTTTGAAGGCAATAATAGGATTTTCCTAGCATGAGGGATCCTTCAAGAGCATCCAGCAGCTCCTGTCCGGGCCAGCAGCACAATGTCCTGGGGCAGGAGGGGTCTGGGAGGATTTGACACTGTCTGGCAACCTGAGCATGCAGATTCCCACTTTGGGAATGGTGAGCTAATGGCATATATCAGCCCAGCTGTAAAGTCATAGGATCATGGAATCATAGAATAGTTTGGGTTGGAAGGGACCTTCAAAGACCATCCAGTCCAACCCCTGTCATGAGCAGGGACATCTTCACCAGCTCAGGTTGCTCAGAGCCCCATCCAGCCTGGCCTGGGATGTCTCCAGGGATGGGGCATTCACCACCTCTCTGGGAAACCTGGGCCACTGTTTTACCACCCTCAGTGTCAAAAATCTCTTCCTCATGTCTAACTTGAATCTCCCCTCCTTTAGTTTAAAATGATCACACTTTGTCCTGTCACAACAGGCCCTGCTAAAATGTCTGTCCCCATCTTTCTTATCGGCCCCTTTTAAGTACTGAAAAGCTGCAAAAAGGTCTCCCCAGAGCCTTCTCTTCTCCAGCTGAACACCCCAGCTCTCTCAGTTCATCCTTCCAGCAGAGTTGTTCCAGCCTCAGATCATTTCTGTGGCTCCTCTGGCCCCTCTCCAACAGGTCCATGTGTGTCCTGTGCTGAGGACCCCAGATCTGGACACAGGACTCCAGGTGGGCTCTCACCAGAGTGGAGCAGAGGGGCAGAATCACCTCCCTCCACCTGCTGGCCACACTGCTTTTGATGCAGCCCAAGGTATGATTTGCCTTCTGGACTGCAAGTTGCACATTGCCAGCTCATGTCCCATCTTTCATCCACCATCCAGCCAATAGATCTGTCTTCCTCCACAGGCTGTTTTACCCCCAGCAAAAAGTTGAGAAGCAGATGATACAAAGCTCAATGCATTCCCACCACACTCACCAATGCTCTGCATCTCCAGGACGCCTGCAAGAGAAGCAGGATACTCACAACTCCAGGAACAAAGCAAGAAACAAAGTTTTTTTGCAAGCCCAGGATCTGATTCTGGTTGTGTTCACACCCATTTAATCCAAGGTTGATCCTGGGTCTTTCCCCATCCCTCTGCTGTGTTGGCCTGCAGAGAGTAGAGGAGAAGACTTTAACATCTATTTTTATCTGAATATATAAGCAGTAAATATCCAAGTGGTGTAAAGTATACATGGTGTCGCTTTTCAGATATGAAATCTTCATTTTCATGCAGTGGCATCAGGAGAAGTACATTGTGAATGACTCAGGGACATTTGTTTCCTATCAGATGCAAAGGAAATTCTTTGGACTTGGAAGGTGTGAGAGTCCTCCCCATAGCACTTGAAGTAAATAAATGGAGAGAATAAATTATTCATATTGTAAAGTTTGTTGGTGCAAAAGAATTCTTCAAGGAATACCACATCTTGAGCCTTAGACAAGGAAATCTGGGCCAGGCATCATGGAAAAAATTACTACATTTCAAGGCCAAGCAGAATTATGAGGATGATCAATCTGGATAATCAAAGGTGCATAGACTCAGGCGTATTTTCCAACAAAGAAGAGTAAGTGTAAGTCTGTTGTGTAACCCAGCACCGAGGTGCAGTACTTGGGTTACAGACACTGAAGTCATCTGAATGAAAGGCTCACCAGAGCTTCGCTTCAGAAGGGATTCAAAATCAAAAAGAGAATTAAAACTGCAGGTCGGCATTTCCAAATCACTGATGGTGACGCCAGATGGGGAAAGCCACACTGGTCAGTGGGCTCTGGCAGGGTGAGCAGCTCTACAAATCCCAGTGCACAGGGCAGATGGGAATCAGTGGAAAGCAAAGGTCCATCAGAGCATTCTGCTTTCACCAGCAAAGCGTTCCTGCCCAGCCTTAGAACCCCCTCAGGGACAACCAGTCCTAGAGTCACTCTTTGCTTACATCTGTGCAAGATTTACTCCCAAAGTGTGTTTTCCCAGCAAAGTCACAGGGCGTACTCATGTTGAGAATATCTCCAAGCCACGCCTCATGAGAAGCCCTCTGGAAGGTGCTTCAAGATGAGCTGGTAGAAATTCAGGTGCAGGAGGTAGAACTGCACGGCTTGAAACCCAGGAGTACAGGAAAGAGCAGCATCTGTCAGCACAAACACAAAGCTTTGTCTGTGAAACATCGCTCATTAATAGAATGTGGAACAGGAGGGCATTTGAGCTGGTGTTTATAAGAATAAAATTAAAAAAAAAAATAAGAAGACCCTTCTTTTTGAGTAAAGAAACATTGTTGCTAACATCTACATCCTTGTATAATTAATGTTGTTAAACATAGGTCCATGCTTTTCTGAAGATCCAACCCAAGAAGGCTAATATGGCATGTGCAAGAACATCTTAATTATTAGTAGCTATTTTTTGCATGGCTCTCAGAGGTGTGCTGGGGCTAAATAGTTAAAACATGTTTATTGGATCTGAATAAAGCCTCATGGGTCAGTCAAAAGTGACGCATAAAAACTGAAGTAGAGGTTAGCCTAGTCCCATTTCTGACAAGTCCCTTTGAAGGCAGAGTTGCAGTTTATTATATTCATGAACTCTGACAGGCCAGTCCTCCAACAGGCCTGGAAATGCGTATTTTATTCTTAGGCTAAGACTTTCACCATCTGCTAAGGGCTTTTGAGCTTTTTTCTTGATCTTTCTCACCCAGTGATGAGACTGTGCAAATTGACCTTGCCTCTTTTCATCCGTTTTATTCTGCCACTCAAAGAAAATGATACCTTCTTATATTCAACTCTTGGCAGGTTGGTTTTCTTCCTCTTTGTGTTTCCTTCAGGAAGGAGAATAAGAATATAAGTCACATTTAGCACAGGTACAATCCTGTGAGAAAGGGAGTGCAGGTTCTTGAAGGGGGTGCTGTGTTGTTCCCATCACTTTGAGGTGTCTTTGGTGCCACTTTCCACATTGATACTGTGGATTTAATTGAAAGCAAAGGCTCCAGTGCACAGTGCAGGAAGGCACATCGTGGCTGCACTGGAGAACTGTTTCCAGGTGTCATTCTGTAGAAATCCATCCAGGGCACAGCTGAGTCTCAAACTGGGTTTCTAACTGGCATCACTGAGGACATGTGCATGGGAACAGTGAACCATATACGTGGCTAAGTCAGACAACATGGTGTTATAGCCCTGACGAAACTAGATGCCAAATTGCTTCAGAGTTAAACACAAACTTGAATGCTTGCATGGCTCAAAGGTTTCTAGGAATAAACCAGATACTTCAGAAGTTTAGCTCTGTTTTCCCAATCAAGATGTTCTTAAAACAATCTCAGGCCTGTGAAAGGCACCCAAATCAACAACTCCTTATTCTGGGAAAACTGGTAAACACACAAGGAAGTTGAGAAGGTTGGAACTGCAAACTAAAATACTACATGTGTCATATTGTAATGTCTCCAGCTTTACATGCGTGTTTTCTGCATAGAGGTAGGGTCATCTTTGGATAAGTTAGGACGCCACTATAGCCAATACCCTGATCATCTGTTCTTAGGCTCATCTAAGAAGCTGTTTGGTTACCATATAGATATACGCTAGTCCATTCACTCATGCATCTCTAAGCATTTTACTACCATTCATAAATTAAATCTCAGTGAAGCCTCCTGCTCCACTGATCTGTGAGTAACTCCATTTGATGGAGAAGCAAGAGGCTCTGGTGAGTTTAGTCACTTGGCTGAGCTCCCCCAGTCAGCTTCAGCTCTGGAGCCCAGACTCCCAGTCCTTCATAATAAACCTTAGTGCTTCATTATGGCCATTTCCCATTAAAAAAAAAAAAGCACTGTAGGTGACAAAACAAGTCTGCCTGCAATGCACATACTGAAGGAGAGATTTCACAATTCCAGAGCAACGTATCTGAAGGGCTTCCACTGGAGGAGGGTTTTCCACCAAGGACATACCCAAACTTCAGCATGGTTAAGCCAGTTGCCAGCCCTTTTCTTCTTGCTGCCAGTCCAAATGTCAATCGTATCCAAGCTCCTGATTTATAGCAATCACACCACCACTCTTGCGAGCTGCAAGTGAGAATGCCTGTGAGAGGCCCCAGATGCCACCACAGAGAGCAGGACACATGGTGTGAATGCATCTCTTAACGATGCAGTTACTGTAGGTGTAGGGCAAGTGGCTGACACTGTCACCCCCTAACAAGGGAAGTTTGCACAAAGAGCAAACACAAGCACATGGGCTAAGGCTGACAAAACACTGGTCAGAATTTGGCTCCAAGTGCAAATTTTCCCAAAACTCAGGAGCATTTAGGCCTGAAGCTGTTGTGCAGACAGTTGGAGACACAAGATCTCATGAAGACGTCGTCTGCTGCTTTGGTTTCTAGTGCCTCATCCAAACACCTACAATGAGCACATGGCACTCGCAACATCTTCCTCTCCTTCTTCCATTGTTTTCATTTATTCTCACTGACTTTCTGCAGTTAGTATCATGTTTAGGAAAGCTTTGCACACACTTCTCAGCTTTGCCAGGGAAATAGATCCTCATCCCACTTTCTCCTGAAGACAACGTAGGAGTCTACATGTTTGTTTATGCTATAGAAACTACCCGTTTCTATTCATCCCTCCTTTTGATCCCAGAGTTAAGACGACAGAGAAAGAGAGAAATAAATGCTGCCAAGTCCCAGCTGTGGGTGAGTAACAGCTGGATAGTTTATCCCTTTGTTACTAAAGCCTTCTGGTGGTGCAGACATCCATCTGAGCTCCATCAGAGGCAGCATGACACCTCCTTGCTCCTATGAACAACATGATTTCCACGGCCAGGTCAAAAGTCATTGGCAAGATCTCACTACCGTATCCTACATATGGATAAGCCCTTCGAGACACAGAATTGGTAGGGAGCATCAGGAAAGACAGGTAAGAAGCTCTGCATAGAGTCTTCCAGATCTGCTAAGACAGGTGTTGATTGTCACTGGAAGGCCCACACAGTTCAGTGCAGACTCTGTGCAGGCACTTCTCCATTGTGCTCCCAGTGCATCCCATCACTACCTCCATTTTCACCAATATCTGATTTCTGCCCCAACTGCCCATCCCCTCCCCACCTCAGATAAAGAAAACATGATTATATATTGAAAATGCCAACATTTCCTTTCATTTATTCTTTTCTTATCTATGTCTCCCTCTTAGCTGGTAAGTGCTGCACAACCTCTGTTTTGCCATGTATAGCAGCAGCGTGTGAATAATAAATAACAACTATATGCTTTCAGCCAGAAAATAAACCGCGTATGTGTCCTCAAGTCTCTCTTTTCTCTTGAAGAATTCATGCAAACATTGGTTCCAGAGACTGTTATAATCCTGTTTACTTGTCGATGCTTGGAGTAAGCATGTAATTACAATTCCACTGTTAGATACTCAACATGTAATTCAATGGCAGAGAGCTGCCATGTTATTGTAGTCTTCTAAGGTTGGATTTATGCCCTAAAACCTAAATTAGTCCCAATAATTTTTGTTCAGAGGAGGATAATTGAATGCAAACATTATCAGACACACCAAAGAGCAAATTTCACCAAGGCAAGAGACAACACAAGCAAGTAATTTATTCTTTTTTTTAAGCTTTCTTTGCCACCACAGTTTTATTGGGCTTGACTCTTCCTGGACAAGCAAAGGGGTTGTGTTCGAGTAAGGTGCAGAAGTTAAATGAAAAAATATCAGTGGCAATTAAAGAAACCTTAGAAATCAATTCCATCCTTGGTGACAGACACAAAACCTCTGGGACACGTCTCTTATGGTGGTAGCCATTGGTGCAACTTTGATGTCAGCACTGAGCTAAAAGATGATGAAAGTTAGAGGAGCCTCTGGCCTTTGCTCACTTATTCACCCCAGTGCAGCTACATGTCTAGGATCTGTAGTTAAGCTACTGCCTGTCATACCATCATCATCAACAACATTAATTGGGCCCTGCCTTAAAATAATCCATCCTCAGCACCACAGCACTTAGCACTCCTACAGGCGTGTTCATACAAGACTTGCAGAGGGCTTTACATGTCCCGACTGCTTAAGCAATACAATGTGCCCAAGAATTTGGTCAGAGGCACAACAGGGGTAGCTGTGTTTGCCACAATAAAGCTACACACTTGCCTATGGCCGCAGCTGAGACCGCTTGAGGAACAGAGGAAGCAATCTAGCCCTTGGCTGCATTCATTCTCTGCACACCCAGTGCCGTATTTTTTCCTGAGCCTCAGTTTCCCATTCATAGAAGGAGCTTTGGACTTTCAGTCTTCCCAAGAGCAGGGAGACACCAGCCATGGGATCTCTCTAGAGTAATTGAATTATCTATGGCAGTGGAGATGCCTGGGTCTCCTTCACCACCTTTCAGCAAGGTTGGCCTTCTTGAGCCATTCCATGACTCCTATAGAATCATAGAATAGTTTGGGTTGGAAGGGACCTTCAAAGCTCATCCGGTCCAACCCCTGCCACGAGCAGGGACATCTTCACCCAGATCAGGTTGCTCAGAGCCCCGTCCAGCCTGGCCTGGGATGTCTCCAGGGATGGTTCATCCACCACCTCTCTGGGCAACCTGGGCCAGTGTTTCACCACCCTCCATGTCAAAAATTTCTTCCTCATGTCTGGCCTGAATCTCCCCTCCTTTAGTTTAAAACCGTCACCCATTGCCCTATTGCAACAGTCCCTGCTAAAAAGTCTTGTCTCCATCTTTCCTATAGGCCCCTTTTAAGTACGGAAAGGTGACAATAAGGTCTCCCCAGAGCTTCTCTTCTCCTCTCCTGAAGCTCCTGGCCAGCCCTTTCAGTACAAACATAACACAAGCAGTTTTGTTAGAAGGTGCAGAGGCCACAGCCAGGCTACGAGTCCACAGGAGTCATGCAAACATGGGCAGCAAGTCCCTAAGGCTCAGAGGAAGGAGAGCAGAAGAATGCAAGCATGGGGAACACCTGGGACCCCGGGCTGCCAGCAAGCCCAGGTGTGCACCATGCAGGCGGGGGGACGGTGACCGTGAGCCGGTGATGACAGCTCAGGGTCTCTAATACATTAGTTCCTGGGGTCTCCTGTGCATCTGTTGGAGGGTTTTGAGATTTGCCGTGGGCTGAGGGAATAATTAAGCAGGTGGGCTGCTGGCTGTTCAGGCCGCCTTCCAAAGTCAGTCTTGCTGAAAGTGGGTGTAACCCTATGGAAATCATTCAGAAGTGTGGATGTATATGCAATATCCTCACCCATGCATGCACGCAAACACATGCAGGGGAGTGAACGGAGGTGTGTGAATGCACTGGCTTGCACACATTTGCAGAAGCACAAGAAGTCCTCAGGGAGAGAGATGCGTGATCTGCAACACAGAACCCATCATCTGAGAGCCACCATATGCCCCTTGCAAAATGTCTGGCAGTTATGATCTCTTCTTAGCAACTCTCTTCTCTTTTATTTAAGGAGAGCTCTCTAATGGGCTGCCAGAATGGCCAGGTTCATACAACGGTTACATTGTGCCATCTTCTGGTTAAAGGCTGAGGACTCCTCCTTCAGTGCAGAAGCTTTTTTCTTATGCCTTCAAGAGCCGAGGTCTGGGGATGTCCGGGCAGCTCAGCTGTTGTGGTTTAGGAGCACTATGAACCACAAGGACCAGGGTGAGTTTGCAAAGATCATGGGGATGTAGGAGCTGCCAAACAGAGCCCTGACCTGCCAAGGCTGCTGTTCTTGCCTCCAGGAGAAATGACACTTCAACATATCTCTTCAGCATGACATTGAGATACTCCTATACCCATCTGGCCAGCTGTTCTGCTATGAAACACCTATAGGCAATGAGCAAAGCTACAGGAAAGTGAAAAAGAAAGTAGACTCATCAGAGTCCTCAGAGATAAAGCATGTTCATCTCTCTACTATGGAAGATCATAAATATACATAAATGCATGAGGACACATGTTCACAACAGCTGCCAATTACTCATCTGGATCATGAATATGGGGAACTGGATGTTCCCAACCCACCCTTTGCTGCATTAAAAATGAAGATGCACAACCGCAAAGGGATACATGATCTTGGAAAGAGCTCTTCGTGGAGAAATAACTGCTCTGACTTGATGCAAAATAGTAACTGACAAATCCTTTTGTTTTCCAGCAGCACAGTTTATCATCCAAGTTTTAAAACATGGCCCCTGAAAGCAGAGCAATTTCCAGCACTGCCACATCACGCCCAACTCTGAGCTCACTTGCACCAGTGTGGCTCCCTTGATTTCGACAGCAACATTTCTCCACCTCCCAAGATCATTTCTCAGAGGTAGGTATACAGGATGATGAGTTCAAAAAGAACTAATTAGGCACAGATTAGACAGACAAATTAGAAACTACTTCACTAAATACTGGTTAAGCAAATACAGCTTCAGGGAAGATCCATGCTCGGGATTGTCATCAGCAATGCTAGCATGAGCTGGATGAATTAGGTGCACAGAGATCCCTACCAAAAAGCTGGCATGTAATGGTGTTGCTACAGGAGATGGTATGAAAGGATGAAATCATCTCCTTTTCCAAGGAAGGGGAAATAGCCGCTGTATTTCAGGCACTGGCGAGTATGGAACCTGACAGACCGGCAGCTGCCAACGTTTGCCATCCTAGCAATATTTAATTATTTGGCTGTAATGAGCTCTGAGAATGTGTTTAGTCTCAAAATGTTGTTTTATAGTGCTCTGAAATTTCAAGTAAACCAGGATCGTTATGAAAACAGCCTAATGATGTTACACACAGTATCAGCCAGCTCTGAGGTTCCGTTTCATTCTTAGTTTGACTTAAGCAGGAGAAGCCGAAACAGAGAGTTTTACAAGATTTAGATGACTTCAGCCTCGTCTCCCGCTTACAATCTGCCTGCACTTCTTAACATGCCAGGTATCTCCTTGCACAAGTCTGTCATCAGGAGGAGATACGGGAACATGTCCAGGTTTTGAAGTAACTCGGTAGGTCTGTGCTCTCGATGATCTGGCAGACAAGCAGTCAGGAGCTTGGATTGCGCCATGCTGCAGTGCAGTGGTGCGTGATGTCTCTGTGCACTACGTGGAGAGCAGGAATACGCTTTCTGAGGTTAAGCTTATGCTTACATCAAGATCACCAGCAGCAGAAGGATTTTGGACCTGAAGTTGGGTGCTTGGTGGGTTGAAACGAGAAGCAAAGCACATAACCATCTCATGGCAAGGCATAAGCTTTGCTAGTATCTGACCACTGCCGTTATCTAGTCATCTCCCAAGAATGACTAACTCCCTCCCTACAGTTGCATCATTGCTTGAACATATCAGGAATAAAATATGAAGAGCTTTTCCTGCGGGCAAGCATACCAAATATCAGCCCACCATACACAGCAGCTTTTAAACCTCTCAGCATTTTTCTTTTGAGCATTTCTATGCCTACGTTTCTTAAATTGTATGGGCTAAGACTAAAATATTCAGGGTGGCGTCTTTCAGGGCTGTGGGGTTGTGGGCTTCCAAAACCAGCAATCTGATCTTGTATTTACTTCAATATTTGCTGCAACTTTCAAATTTTCCTGGAACTGATTTTTCCCCCAGATCTGCTTCTGGATTGCTGCTCATTCATTGCTGCCACAGTTTCCCTACTCTCCACTCCAGTTTGGCTTTGTTCTCCTCCACTTTTGACATCACGAGCTGACAGTTAAATTAAAGTTTTCTGCCAGGTCATCAGCACTGATGAATGTACCCAGCTTTGGTGTGTTTTGCAAGATCCCGTGGCTCATGGTCTCACTCTCCCTTTATGGAGTACAATCCCACTTTATCCCCCGTCTCCATTTCCTACTCTTGGACACAGCAGGAGTTCTCAAGCCATCTCTCCCTTCACCCTTTTGCTGCTTCTGAGCTGCAGTACTCCAGCATTTCACCACAGGGCTATCCCTGCCACCAGACCACTGCTCCCCATCTCTGGCTCTCAGCACTCCTGTGTCCAGAGGGACCAGCAGTCAGCTCTCCCTGCAAGCATTGCAGATCATAGAATCATAGAATAGTTTGGGTTGGAAGGGACCTTCAAAGCTCTTCTAGTCCAACCCCTGCCATGAGCAGGGCCATCTTCATCCAGCTCAGGTTGCTCAGAGCCCCGTCCAGCCTGGCCTGGGATGTCTCCAGGGATGGGGCATCCACCACCTCTCTGGGCAACATTATCCAGTATTTTACCACTCTCATTGTAAAAAATTTCTTCCCCATGTCCAGCCTGAATCTCCCCTCCTTTAGTTTAAAACCATCACCCCTTTTCCTGTTGCAACAGGCCCTGCTAAGAAGTCTGTCCCCATCCTTCTTACAGGCTCCTTTTAAGTACTGTAAGGATGATGATACTGACAGCACATTTGTCCCTGATGCCCTCTGGGACAGATAGAAGGAGCACATGCCCAGATGACCGGGAACTGGCCTTGTCTCGAAGACATGAAATAAGAGTCACCTCCACTACTGACCTCCTTGGCACCCTGCTGCACCCTGGGGAGCTCACTAATAGCAACAGCACTTCACTCCTGGATAATATATAGTCTGAGCAAGGGTATTTTTAACTACTTAGTATTTTTATCAAGTTTCTAGCACAGCACAATATCAAATACCCTCCTGAATCCCAAAATACATTATGGCTGCACTAGATTCATTGCATCTAATAAATCAGGAAGGCAATTATACATTTGTTTAGTATGATCTATTTTTAGTCTGCCCATGTTTTTTGCTGGCTATTGGATGCTTTTCTGCCAAATGCTGGTACATAAACTCCTTCGGCACAGTGTAAAGTCATTACACTTCCCCAGAACAGACAACAAGCTAATAAGACAGGATATGCCAAGACCTGATTTCATGGTCTTCTTAAAGACAGCTACCATACTTGTTTGTTACCAGTCTTCAGATGCTTCTGACCTAGAGATTTGTTGGCTTAATTTTCACTGGTGTTTTTTTTCTTAATAGATGCCTGATTCTCTCATGTTGTCCAATTCCTATTGACAGCAGAGAGAACTTGGGTTGATCAAGAGTGAGAGGACATGGCCCTGGCCTTTTTCAGCTCCCCTGGGTGCACTTCATCTGTTGATTTGTGTGAGAAATAGTTAGTTTGCCTTGGTGGAGAAACAAAAACACCCAAGTGCAAAAAGAAAAGGTGACTGAAGACATAATGGTCATGTCGCTATTGAAATGTGCTTCTCACTTCAGAAACAACAATCTGCCTTCAAACGAAGTGATAAGTTGGGACAGAGATCAAGCCAAAATAAACCTCCTTATCTTAAAAAAAAATTCAGCTTCCTAAAGCCAACCTGGATCGGATCTGTGTGAACAACAGGAGAAAGTGCAAGAAAGCTGAGATATTTCTTATAATAATATTACTGTAGGACCCAACAAAAAGTAGACTCTGCTCATGGGACAAAAGGTATTTACAATTAGCACTGACACTATGCCCATGAGAGGTCAGACGGAAAGCAGAGCACTAACCCTTCGATGTCTTGCACGTTTAATTTACAAACACAGGCAACAATCTTGCAGGGAGATACCTTGGCCAGACATCAAACAGTAAGTGGTTCTCATTGTCTATGAACTTCCCTTTAAAAGCAACAGGATTCCTCCCAGCACGTAAGTTAGAGGCCTTTGGTTAAAAACCGTGTATGGGACTGATTTAGTGAACTCCATTGAGACAAGATGGGTGATTTTCAGTGCGTGGCACTGAGCAAGGGGCTTAATTTCGATCCCTGGCCTTGCAAAAGACTTCTTGGGCACCTTTCCCCACTATATTTACCTTTTTTCTTTTATCCCCATTCCTTGAGGTTGGATTGAAACAAACCAACAAACAAATCCTGAGGAAGTTCTTTGTGAAGGGTTATAAATTCCTTTCAGACACTAAGTCAAACCCTCAGGTGCTACAAACAGGCATTACATGGAAAACACAAGTTTATGCTCAATAAGGTCACTGACTGCATGGCAGGGGAGGTCTCCCACACCATGCCTTGAACTCTTTCCTCCTGACCCAACTAAGCAGACATCAACCAGAGGGCTGAGTCTTCCCTGCACCGTGTAAAACCCTCCGTTGTCAGACAGAAATGTGTCTGCCCTAGCCCCTCTCCCCACCTGCAGCACACAGATCAGTCAGGGGTTGGGACATCTTCTCCTCCCTCCTGCCTTGATGGGAATTGCCACTTCAGATTTGCTTTGCTTGCCTGTTGTGCAGGTTACTTTTCTTTATGCACAAAATATGAATGTATGGGGGAACATACATACATATCAGAGAATCGCAGCATGGTTGGAGTTGGAAGGGACCTCTGGAGATTATCCAGTCCAACCCACCTGCTAAAGCAGGTTCACCAGAGCAGATCACACAGCAAGGTGTCCAGACGGGTTTGAATGTCTCCAGAGAAGGAGACTCCACAACAACCTCTCTGTTCCTGTTCCAGGCTCTGGCACCTCAAAGTAAATAAGTTTCTCCTTCATGTTCAGATGGAACCTCCTGTGCTTCAGTCTATGCCCATTGCCTTCCTCCAACCCAAGCTGGCCCTCTGCCAGGAGGCAACAGCACCTCGGGAGCCAGGAAGAACCATGTGAATTTTAGGGGAAAATGAGCAAGTTCTGGAGAAAAAATACCCAAAGTGGCAGTTTTGCCTCAAAACTATTATGGAGTGTGTGCCTGTGTTTGTGTGACACTTGACAGTCCCAAAAGGAATGTGAAGTGGAAAAATAAAACACCCTCCACCCCTCCGCTTGCTGCCAGCACCAAGAGTGCCCAGTTGCTAAAATGGAGACATCTCATCAGCTACAGGGCACTGGGTCAGGCTGCAGCTCCCTTGCTGCTGGTGGGCATCAGGGAAAGAGGGGGCAGGTTGCCTGATGGTCCAGGGGGCAAGTAGCAGATGAGCTCAGCCTCGTCTGGACACAGGGCTGGTGTGGAAAGGTTGAGGCTGGCTCCTCATATAACTAAAGCACGGATAGGGTCTGCATTTGGTGGAGGGTGGAGGGGTTGCTGTGCCGTTGCATCAGAGACAGCTGCTGAGACCATGTCTGGACCCAGGCACTTATTAGAAATTATCCCAGACAGAGCAGGGTGAGGGCAAGGGGGGAGGAGTGAGTGATGGATTAACCGGCTTCGATTCACACTTTCCCTATAAAGAACGGGTTACTTTCTGCTCTGATGCTGAGTTACGCCAACAGGCATTGCCAAGACAGGGCCTGGGCGAGATTTATTTATCTTGAATCCCTTTAAACATTTCAACACCCTGTGGCTGTGCACCCAACGAGCCTGTGAAACCGCATGCCTCGAAGTTCCTACCCTCTCCCCACTCTTCCCTCCTGGTTGTTTCACTCCCTCCTTGCTGCAAGCCAGATTGCTTGTCAAAATTAAAAATTAAGTCATGGGAGGCACGCACTCGGCTTTCCCCTCTGCCCATCTGGCAAAGCCCTGACCCTGCCTGGGGATGGTGGGACTTCTCATAAGCACATAATCAGCATTAAAATACCCCACGGCCTCTTTTTTTCATTAAGGTCCAAGACAATACGGATACTGGGGAGCAGCACAGCATGGTTCGCTCCCTTGAAATTGTGTTAACTTTGGAGTACCTCGCGCTGCACGCAGGGTGAGGCTTCGTGTGTCTTGGGAGGAACTCCTTCATCTGCAGCCCATCACCCACAGACCTGGCTGAGGAGCTCAGATGATACGGACCATTTGTTAACTTCTCCTTCCTGCTGACTAATGAAACATGGCAGGGATGGTTTATGGTCTAGCCCTGAATCACACAGGAGCCCCAGCACCCCTGTTTCCATCCAGCACTTTTGCCTGAAGAATGCACTGAAACCATCTGGGCTCTCTGCAGGAACAGGGAGCTGTTACATGTAACCTGTTCCACCAACCTCAAGAAAGTTGCAACAAGGGGAAAGGACAGTAGTTTATCCCAAATAATTTCTTGTAAAAGCAACAGCCAAAGAACACAAATTTGCCCTATTCCTGCACTACTGGATGAATGCTTCTTGCTGTTGAACCTGAGTTGAACCATAGAAACATAGGATAGTTTGGGTTGGAAGGAACCCCCAAAGCTCATCCAGTGTCACCCCTGCCATGAGCAGGGACATCTTCACCAGATCAGGTTGCTCAGAGCCCCATCCAGCCTGGCCTGGGATGTCTCCAGGGATGGGGCATCCACCACCTCTCTGGGCAACATGTTCCAGTATTTTACTACCCTCATTGTAAAAAACTTCTTCCCCACATCTAGCCTGAATCTCCCCTCCTTTAGTTTAAAATTCCTTGTATATCAGTCACTCCTTATATAACAATCACCCCTTGTCCTATCACAAGAGGCCCTGCTAAGAAGTCTGTCCCCATCTTTCTTATAGGCCCCTTTTAAGCATTGAAAGGCCATAATAAGGTCTCCCTGGAGCCTTGTCTTCTCCAGGATGAACAACCCCAACTCTCTCAGCCTGTCCCCATAGGAAGGACTTGCACCTCAGGCTTACCCTTCTAAGCTGTATTCCAGCAATCTTCCAGCCATCTTCTTCCCTCACCTCCAAAAACATGATATTCACCACTCATCAAGGCAAGAATTCCTTGGCAAGACAGGTGGACATCTCAGGCTCCTTCCTCCCAGGCATCCGGGTACCTTCACTGCATGGCTGACTGTCCTTGCCATACTGCCTGGCGAATGCTGTGCTTTGCTATCATGCTGTTTCTGCCATCACAGTATTTTAGCACCATTTAGAACAATTTCAGCCAAATATCTGAAAGTACTTTACAAGGTTTAGTTAATTAAGCCACTGAAGTATTATTACATCTCTCTTATGGAAGAGAAAGCCAAGCAAAGATGTTAAATGACTTGCCAAATGTAATATGAGTCAGTAGCTAAGTTGGGAAAAGAACCCAGGAGTCCTGACACTTAACCCATGGCTGTAAACCATTTTTCTCCATAAAACAGAAATTAAGCAAGCAGAAGGGTGGCAGCATGGCTTTCCCTTTTATTCAAGCTGCCTTATAATTAGGAGAGCAAGAAAAATATTCATTCCTAATCTTAGAACTTCATTCATTTGAAATGGACTGTGAGGAAGTTTTAGGAGACTTGCTGTTTTTTGAAATTTTCACATCACAGTTGTATTTAAAGAAGCTATTGTAGTAGCAAGAGTTATGGGCTTGTTGCAGAAACGAGCTCTGTTTTATCTAGAGAGTCAGAGCAAATCATTGAAACATCACTTCAAAACAGTCTGAGAAATCTGTGACATCTTTCTGCTGACTAAAGGCATTAAAACCACACGAACAAGTTACCATTTGTGCTTTCTGTTACCAGAGAAGCAAAAAAGGGAATGTAAAGGTGACTTCTCTTGCAGAAAAAGACTCCTTTTTCTCCAGCCCAGCATCTGCGAGTGGAACTGCCCCAACTCTAAAGATAAACACAGCGACAGCAAGGGCATTTCCACAAGGAGGCCAAGGAATTTGGAAGAGGAAAGAGTAACTGGGACCCCAATGAGCCATTTGCCTGTATCCTGCTGTCCATGAGTTGTATAAATTATGGGGGAAAATATGATGTGCGTAACTGAAAGCTGCCCCTAGGCACCAATAATTTGTCTGACCTGCATTTAGACGACCAATCCGCTCAGCTCTAACCAGCCTTGGCAGCCTTGCACGGGTCATATTTTTACATGGATGAACTGTTCTTCAACAATTTCCTCCAGTGTACTAGCAGCACAAACAGGCTTTTCTTTGCAAGCAGGTATGTGTGCCTTCTTTTCCTAGTTATTTCTTTTCTCACACACATGGTTCATGGGGCCATTTTCACAGGAAAAAAAGCCCAGCCCCCTCACTCTTTGCAACTAGTAGAGTTGCTACGAGCCCTGTTGCAGTTTTATGGGCAGGGATGGAGATTCTCATAGGTTTGGAATCCCCTGGTTGAGGAAGCAACATCATCACCTTTATTTTTCCATTTCTCCAAGTCCTATTTGTATCTTTCCCTAACATTTTCCTTCAGTATCATGTTTTATAACTCAAGAAATTTACTTATGCTTATGGTGACAGCGAGAATTAACGGTTGCAAAATTCCCATTGCTTTCTGGGGTAATTCTGAGCCTGAATTAGACATCCAGAAGAAATCACTGAGAAGAAGGGGAAAAATCTGGGAAAGCTGTGCCATCACCTCCTTAAATCCAGCGCTCATCCTATGAGATTGCTTGCCACGGACAAAACCCTGAGGCCCTTGGGTCTGTGGAACTGAACATATGGTAAGAAAAGTATTAAGAAAAGAAAGCAGGTGACAAGGGCACTGTCAGAGATACGGAGATATACAAAAATATGTATATTTGCCCTTTTTTTGGAAGGGATTCATCATATGCACCAAAAGCTGCATGATGTCAGGGTGTAGCCAGGATTTAGGTCCTTGTAGCAATTTGCCCTTGCTTTTTATTTAACACTGAGTAGGACTGAGCCTGTATGAACTGAACACATCCAGTGGTTTCCCTCAGACATTTTGTTGATGGATTGCTGGCATCACTTGTTTTCTTTTGACAGCAATTCATTTATCAGAAACAATTACTCAACTGATAAGTTCAGTGTGTTCAGCTGTTCATGGCTACACAGCAGCTACAGGCCAATAAATATGAGCTGCAATTAGCTTGATTAATGATTTCAGATCACTAAACTGCAGCTTTGTTTAAGATAAGGCTCTAATAAGCTTTTCTGCTGAATCTGGCAAGTTTGCTGGCAGCGGTGACACTACCTTCATTGTCAGTACCCCAAGTCCAGCAGCTCCTTCAGTCTGACTTGATGATAAAGTGAGTCCCGCTCCTTGGGATCCCTGAAGGACTCGGCAGGTGTTTGGCGGGTGGTGTACAGTGATGGGAAACTCCTTTCCATCTGCCGCATGGCGAAGCGCTAAGGAAATTGTTTCCAAATGTCCCTTAATATAAAATTTTACCCCCCACCTCCACCTTCTGTTTTACTCCTCAGGGCTGCTGACCTTCACTTCTGCTGCCATCCTTTAGCCACCACACGAGCATGAAGCAATGAGCCAAGGCAAGAGAAAAATATAAGAGCCAAACTATCACGAGCAGATTTGTAAGCAATGAAGAGTAGGTTTTAAGAGGACCACATCTGATTTTGCATGTCACAGAATCACAGAACAGTTAGAGTTGGAAGGGATCTCTGGAGATCATCCAGTCCAACCCACCTGCTAAAGCAGGTTCACCAGAGCACATCACACAGGAATGTGTCCAGGTGGGTTTGAATGTCTCCAGAGAAGGAGACTCCACAGCCTCTCTGGGCAGCCTGTTCCAGGGCTCTGGCACCTCAAAGAAAAGAAGTTTCTCCCTCATATTCAGATGGAACCTCCTGTGCTTCAGTCTGTGCCCGTTGCCCCTCATCCTGTTGTTGGGCACCACTGAAAGGAGTCTGGTCCATCCTCTTGACACCCACCCTTGAGATATTTATAAACATTTATGAGATCCCCTCTCAGCTTCTCTTCTCCAGGCTGAACAGACCTAGCTCTCTCAGTCTCTCCTCATAAGAAAGATGCTCCAGACCCCTCAGCATCTTCGTAGGTCTCCGCTGGACTCCCTCCAGTACTTCCTTATCCTTCTTAAACTGGGGAGCCCAGAACTGGACACAGTTCTCCAGATGCAGCCTCACCAGGGCAGAGTAGAGAGGGTGGACAACCCCCCTGGACTTGCTGGTCACACTGTTCTTAATTCACCCCAAGACACTGTTTGCCTTCTTGGCCACAAGGACACATTGTTGAGTCATGGTCAAAGTACTATCAAACAGAACTCCCAAGTCCTTCTCTGCAGAGTCGCTTTCCAGCAGGTCCACCCCTAACCTGTACTGGTACCTGGGGTTATTCCTCCCCAGGTGTAGGACCCTACACTTGCCCTTATTTAACTTCATCAGGTTCTTCTCTTCCCAGTCTGCCAGCCTGTCTGGGTCTCACTGGCTGTCAGCACAGCCTTCTGGTGTGTCAGTTCTTCCTCCCAGTTTGGTATCATCAGCAAAGCTACTGAGGGTCCACTCAGTCTCTTCATCCAGGTCACTAATGAACAGGTTGAACAAGACTGGACCCAACACTGACCCCTGGGGAACACCACTAACTACAGGCCTCCAACCAGACCCTGCACAGTTGATCGCAACCCTCAGAGTTCAGCCATCCAGTCAGTTTGGCAGGCACTAACATTGCTACGGCAAGACTTGCAGAGCACAAAGCTTCTCTCTCAGGCCGAGAGAGTTGGGGTTATTCAGCTTGGAGAAGACCTTATTATGGCCTTTCTGTACTTAAAGGGGCCTACGAGAAAGATGGGGACAGACTTTTTAGCAGGGCCTGTCGTAATAGGACAAGGAGTGATAGTTTCAAACTAAATGAGGTTAGATTCAGGCTGGACATGAGGAAAAAAATTTTTACAATGTTCTAGTAAAATACTGGAACATGTTGCCCAGAGAGGTGGTGGATGCCCCATCCCTGGAGACATCCCAGACCAGTCTGGACAGGGCTCTGAGCAACCTGATCTGGTGAAGATGTCCCTGCTCATGGCAGGCGTGGGACTGGATGAGCTTTGAAGGTTCCTTCCAACCCAAAATATTCTATGATTCTATGGGCTGATACCAATCCCTTTACATGGGATGGCATTTGTGTTCCATTCCTTTTCTTGTTGTAAAGAACCTGAGAGTGAAGGCATGCATGCATATACGTGTATTTACATGCTCCTCCACTGCTACCCTCTGCTAAAGGAATCAATAACATTGATTTTCGTGCCACAAACCCAGGCTAGTAAGGAACATGCTTGTGGAGCAGCAGTTTTGGAGTTACAAGCTCTGCTAAGCTCCAAGTGTGGGCTTGAATGGGCCATGAAATAAGCTGGGGTTCACCACACTACATCTGGTGTGTTCTCCACAGATCCAGTCCCACCTCCCACTCTTCCTAGTGAAGACATTTTCAGGCTGAAGAAGAACTTTTAGGCATTGCAGACCCCTGGAGATTTTATTTCGGTGATCTGGGGAACAATGCAATTGGCATTGTGCTTTAGATGGACATCGGGTGAAATTCAAACCATTGTTATTGAACATTCCAGATATAACATGTTCACTTGCCTCAAGCAGCTCAGCCAGGGTCTGTAAGTGGGGTGTCCTTCCCAAGCTGAGGGAGAAAAACAAGGCCATTTGCTGCTAGCAGGGATCTACTGGTTTCTGGGTTTGCAGTAAGGCCACGCACAGGTACAGAACTGCATTCCCAGCCCTTGCTCAAGTTTACGTCCTGCATTAGCTCCTATATCTGTATGGGGAGCAAAAAGGCAACAGCTGCTGCATTTCAGCTCTGCACCTTGAACCTGGATCTCTACATAGTTACAAGGAGCAGAGAGAGCTGTGGAGCATGCAACAGCCACAGCCAAGAGGAGAAGGTCGTTCTTGCTCACCTCATTCCAAGGGCCCTTCATGCATTTTACATTATACTTTAGAGGGAAATACCCTGCAGCTGTCAATTTTATGCCCTCCTCATTCCTTGAGTTTACCCTGAGAAACCATTTAAAACATGGTGTAAACATTTGGAAATCAATACTTTTCCCTGGGAGGTTTCCTCACAAACAACAGGTAACAGGTATATTTTATTAGCTTAATTAGATTGCTCTCTCTCAACCAGCAAGGCAGTAATCTATTTGTCAGCCACAGCCAAACACTGAACTGTTTATCCAGATGTCCCCAGGGGCTCAATAAAGGAAAAAAAAAAAACCCAAAACAATAATAATGAAAAAGCAAAACAAAGAAAACAAAAAAAAACCCCCACAAAAACAAAACCCCAAACAAACAAACAAAAACAGAAAAACAAACAAACAAAACACACCCACACACAAAAAGACTCCTAAACTCTAGGTACAAAGGGCTGTGTACTTGGCCACTTCGATGTCCTCATTTTGCGATCAAGCCTGCGGCAAGAAAGACTCTAATGAACCCTTCTGGAGGAGCCTTCCTCCTAGGAGCCATCTACTCATCCACTGGTCTGAAGGGCCGAGAAAGAACAACAGGAAAGGAGGAGAACTGGAAAAAAGGAATTCTTGATCCTGAGATTTGCTATACCCATGTGATCATTTGATCTTTGTTTTAGAGAGAAGGGAGATTTTGAAGTGGTTTTTGTAGTCTGTGGCTGCTTCATTACATCATAAAAAGAAATAAGCCCATTCAGAAACTTCACCTAAACTTTAAGATTGGTTCAGATGAAATCTCAAAGTTGTTCAGACCTCTACCTTACTGGAGGGATTTATCTACTGAATCCAACCTGGAGACTAACTATCTTCCAGTAAGAACTTGCTGATATGATTAGAACTGTAGGATTGCCATGAGAACACCCCAGAAGTGAGACAAGAGATCCTGGAAAGTTTTGAGGACCATAAAGCCTTAAACCAGATTCTGATCCACTTCTCAAGGCTGCATATCTGTTGATTTCAAATTTTCCCAGGTTGCCACAAGAACAGCTTTCATTGGGGTGATGCTGGCACATTGATACCCTGAGAACTCAGAAGCATGCTCAGAGGTGGTAAAAAGATGTTTTTATTTTCCACAGACCTCGAAAAGAAAGTCTGTGCCTGGCTCTGGGTTCCTATGGATTCGTGAGCTTTGGAATTAATTTGTTAAAAACACACATTCTGCTCCTACAGAAAACCATCAGCAAACTGCGTAGAGACAGTTAAATCTTAAGTAGATCTGCCAGCAGAAAACAAGGTGAAGACCACATAGGGTTTTAGATCCCACAGAGAATCTGCTAGTCATATTTTGTAGTAAAGGGAGACCAAATTCAAAAATCCCTACAATATCACAGAGGAAAAATAGCAAAGGAATCCGGGCTGTGTCAAAAGCTGGATCAAAAATATGAGAGCAATGTCATGATACGTCAGTTTTACAGGGTCCTACACCCTTGGACTCAATGATCCTTGTGGGTCCCTTCCAACTCAGGACATTCTACTGACATTGGAGGAATTATTTCTAATGTAAACTGGGACAAATGTTCTCAGCAGCCAAGAGCTGAACGAAGCCAAATCAATGTACATTGACAAATGGCCAAGTCGTTGTCTTGGCTACACCGGAGTAATTTCCAGCTGATCAGCCTTGTCCTCCCTGGAGCTACCCTGGCTTCAGACCTACAAAGGTAGAAGTGGATCCTTCATCTACACACTAAAAAGATCTGAAGCAGCAGGAAGTTGGACCAAGTGGGACGATGAGACAAAAGAGAGAATGAAAGAGATGAAAGACAGGAGTCTTTTGGAGAAGACAATTTCTGGATCAGTTTCCACAGCGTAATTTCTAGAAAACACTGATTTGGTATATATTCCATCCCTTGCCAGCCCAGCTGGGATTTTTGCAGATATGATGACAGCAATCCTCTTCAGGAAGAGAATTACACCAAGACGTACCTCATTGGCTACAGCATGGTGGGGACCCAAGGGAAATAGTGAAGATGACATGATGAGGTGCTCAATGAGGTCATTGAAGAGGTCTCAGCCTAAGGTGGAGAAGAGAAAGGCTATAGCCAGAGTCACAGGTCATGCTCTCAATGCAACACTTGCCAAACCTACCAACTTCAACAGCAGAGAGGATGGTTTGGATCAACACAGAGGGAGAAATGGTGTAACAAGAGTGGGGAAAATACAACTACACCATGCCCATGTGGAGAGAAAAGTCAGCAAACTGGACAGGGAAAGGAAAAATCCACTGGTATGAAAAGCCCTGTAGGATGCCCTCCATGAGAAAAGATCTCCTGAAGGAAAGGCTGGAGGGTTGTTAAGGAGGCAATGAGGCTTTCGTTATTTTGATGGAAATTCAGGGAGAGTCCAGATCCACAGCAATGTGAAGGTCCAGCTTTGATTTCATGGACAGAACATAGTCTAGGCTTGGGTTTCACAGGTGGAGTATGACAGCTTCAGCCCAGCAATTGGAGGACTCACCAGGACCATAAGCTAAGAAAATCCATTTTACCAACTAAAAATTAGTTTAACCAGCTATGTCAACTGAAAGAGAGAGTCTTTCCCAATCAGCTTGCTTCGTAAAAAGTCCCCAAACCTTAAAGCCCATATAGTTTCTTTTCAACAATTTGGTTTTTTGGGGAAAAGGTTGAAATAATCGCTTCTTTAACTGAACATTTGCTTTTAGTCAAGGCCCCATTTTCCTCTTGTTAAAAAAAAAAAAAAAATAGCCTGAAAATGTTTCGCTAAATCTTAGCATCAGTCTTATAATCAAGAACGGAACACATCAATACAGTTTAATTTTAGCCCAGTTCACATCTTTGTGTTTCTCCTCCAGTGTAGGGCAGGATGGGAAAGGTGATGGTGAAGAGTCTCCCTTCCTCCTGCATTACCATTTTTTCTCTTTTAAAATGAGCCATCTTTCGCCTTTCCCAGGAATTTCATTCACACCAGTTTAAAATAATATCATAAACCCAGTGATTACTTCAGCAAAACCCCCCAGTACAGGAGGATGTTGAAGCCACACCGAAAGTTTATGAGTCTGCAAATGTCAAGATCTCCAAGAAAACTGGAAGGGGTGATGCAAAGAGGTTAAAAAGGCAAAATTGCCCCATTCTCACGTGGATGGGCAGATCTTGGCCATGCTCTCACCATCAGCTGAATCTCACACATGTAACCAAGAAATGCCT
Source organism: Columba livia (assembly GCF_036013475.1). Lineage (NCBI taxonomy): Eukaryota > Metazoa > Chordata > Aves > Columbiformes > Columbidae > Columba > Columba livia. The sequence continues at coordinate 6,900,419 of NC_088605.1, read as the reverse complement.
TTGGTGAAGGAGACTGGGACCATATACGGTCCCAATTACAATGACCGACAGGCAAACATGCAACAGGGGGATAACAAATGGCCACAATATTTTTTTACCGAGCAAGCAAGGGGGAGGCAGAACACCCCTGCCCCTGTGCTGGGGGGTTTATTTAATCTCCCCAGCCCCCTTCGCCAACAACCCCAGATCGTTTCCTCCTGTAACAGCTGCAGTCGTGGGGGACGCAGGAGCACAGAGACACACAGCTGTGCCCCAACAATCGCCGGGTACCCCTGCTGAGCCTCGCTGGATCAATCCCCATGAGTCCAACCCTGGGATCAGCTCCCCCGGCCTCTCCCCAAGCCCCAGTCCTTGTGAGCTGTTCAGGACAATTTGCAAGTTTTCTTTTTTCATGCCTCAGCCTTATCAGTTTGGAGGATAAAAGATACAGCCACTCCTCACAAACTTAGTTTGCGAAGTATTTTTTGTATTTTAAGTATTACACATAAATATGTTTCTCCTTGACCAGCACACCAGTTCCATGAGATGGTTTCAGCACATGCAGCTCTTGATCTGTACCCCAGCTTGTGAACAGGGATGATGCTTTTGGAAAATTCAGCTGTCGTGAAGCTCTTAGAGCAGTTTGTTAAACCCCATTTCTAAGGATTGTAGGGTTTGGGTTATATGCATCAATTTTTTAGGGTTTTGAAGGGAAGTTAGTGATTTTTTTGCCAGTCAGCTGAAGGGGATTGGTGAACAGGAGGACTCTCACAGTGGTGAACATCACTTCTCACAGAGAGGCCTTTTTCCATGGCAAGATTTGCACAGTTGGAATCTGAACAGGATAAACCTACAGACCGACCAAAAACAAATGAGTCTTTTGAAAGGTCTGCCTCAGATTTGTTAACGCTGTTCCACAAAGACCTGGCTGCAGTCACGAGGACAAAGGGTTTAAAAGAAGACGCATCCTCCAACTGGGCTGGATTCTCCAGTACAAAGAACGTGAACAAGGGCACTAACTGCATTTCTCCTTTATTTTTTGGCATATTTAGTTTGGCCCTACCCATAGCAATTTTCCTGTCCTGGCTCTATATAAATGACAACTTTACAAAGTTGAACTGTTCTTTTTCTAACCTGGATTTTTTTTTTTTACACAAAAAGTTCAGTATTAGACACAATCACTTTTTGGCATGCTATATAAATATGCATTTTGTTAGACTGATTGGCTCTATATAAAGACCTAAAAGGAATAAAGTTCTACCATTCACCATTGTCAAAGCAATACCCCAGACTCCTAATCAAATCTACTGCTGCAAAGGTACAAAAAATAATAACCCTGCTATAATTAACTTGCCTGGAGCCACGGCTCTGACACCATGAAACTGAGCTTTTCTGTGCTGAACAGGGACTTGACTGATGCATTTTAAGTCATAAAGTCATTTTCTCAATGGCACGGCATGTTCTCACAAGGGCTATCACAAGGTACACAGGCTACAGGAGCTTAGATCTTAATGTTGTTCGAAAAAAGCACAAGCGTTTCAATAAACCTAAGTTGGGGATACGGGAACACAGAATTAGAGAGTCAAAAACCACACAAAACCACAGCCATGTCATGTCCACACATATCAACACTGATGATCCTCACAGCAAATTTAAGCCATCTCAAACTGAAGACTGAATTTGGGAAGAATTCAGTATCATCACTGCTCAGTTACCTGGTACTTGATGGCAGTAACACACCTGTCTTTATCCTGACACATTTGATGCTGACACTTTGAGCTCTGGCAGGAGGTTGGACTAGATGTTCTCTAGAGTTCTTCCCCAGGCTTTTTCTTGATGGTTGTGTGTGGGTCTTTACTTTGCTACCCATAGGACCTCAGTATTTATGAATTAAAAAATCTTCCCAGAAGGGATCACTGGAGACAGAAAAAACAACAACAACACAAACAAAAACAAAACAAAACAACCCCAAACTTGTCTTGTTCCTTTTTACATGTTTGGAGCATAAAAAACAAATTAAAACTACTCATTGTCACGAGCACACAGACTCTTAATTTATATACACTTTTTTTGCACAAGGTGTAAGTATTCTTAAGATCTCACACAAACATGCTATCAATGCAATTAGCACAGAGCATTTTCAAGGAAAAGCAAGCATTGAGGACCAAGATTTTTTTCAGAGATTAGCAATTTGGACCATTTTCACTTTCATACAGAAATAGAGTCTGTATTTTTGTGCATAAGCTGACATTTGGGGTCAAGAAACCAGTGCCTAGATTTCTTAGGAATTTATCTTTTTTGAGGCAATAAAGACATACCCAACTTGCCACACTGCTCTGTTCTTTTCCAGTTCTCTGAGTGACATGAAATTAGATTATTAATTAGATTATTAATTATCGAGCCACCAGACCAGCCTCACAACAACTGCTTAAAACTAGCTTTACCAGTTACATAGATAGCAATGCCACCTCCAACGAGCATACAGATAAACAGATTTGAACATGACCCTGCTGAATAGCAACAGCCTACTGCTTTCATCTCACCTCTCCAACTTCAGGAGTTGGAGATAATGCCCCCATTTCACACATTAGGAGAGGTTACCTATCTAGACTTAAGCACCACAGTCTGACCACGCAAGGTCTGATTTAATCTTAGTGCAGAAGGTGGCATTTAAGGTCAAGGGAGCAATGGAATGACATGCCCACGAGCAGCATATTAGCTAGAGCATTGTGTTCCTGGGCCCATGGTCCTGTCCAAAAGCCAGACTGCAATGAGAAAAAGAATATTTTGGAAGGTTCTCTTAGTGGTATATCTCTGAAAACACCCCTGTTCACTAAAGCCACTCTTCGTTGGGAGGACATGGGAGCAGTGGAGGACATACAGGTAGACATTAGCACTGCTGGACATCTTCCCAAAACTGTCCTGCATGTTGTTTCCAACGCAGAATAGGCTTTCCCAAATGCTGATACCCCACACCATGGAATCCTATGGTGTAAGAACAGTTCTGATTTACATCTCAGCCTAAATACTGTTGCAGCTCTTTCATCAGAAAAAAAATATATATTTATTAAGCTGATCAACAGCACTTCTTGTTCTCACTGCTTACAGGAGGGAGAGGGCAGAGAGGAAAAGATGACCCTCATTGCTCTAACGCAAGTCTTGCACTGCTGGCTTGAATACTGGCAGTGAAGCTGGAAATGTTCTTACAAGCCCTGGCCCTCCTCTGCAGTTCAGCTATTGGGACCAGGAGAAGGAGAGGAATTTGGGTGAATGACCATAAAACCTATCACACAAGCAGAACTCAGTGTTCCTGCCCATTTCCAAAGGGGAGGTGGGAGCCAGCCAGGAAACAGTGTGAGACCTAAAAAACACAGAAACCAAATTTAATTAACTGAAGAAGCAGAAAAGCAGCAAGTTGGTCTCACTTTGCAGGTTTTATACCAATGAACAAAAATGCATTTGTGTTTAGGTTTCCAAGCATAAAACAGTTGTGGGAAGGAAGAGGGGGCTCTTTTCATTACAAATATTAATTGACATTTTATCTTGAAGAGCCCTAGTGCTCTTGAAAAAATTGTTTTGACAGTGTGGTGTCCAAGGTGGAGAGGAAATCACAGCTTATCAGCATGATGGGGAAGCACTGATCACACACAGGACACTGAAATAGTAGATTTGCAGAGGGAAGCCTGTAATGCACATGGATGAGCTTTTTAGACATCTTAGCACCAAAGCAAGATGAACCTGCAGGCACCACAGAATGAAAAGCCATAAAGTCACCTCTACCAGTGTCCAAGCTGCAGACATGACTGTGGTCAATGGTAAATCAGTGTTCATTGGGTGACCCTGACCATCGCCCAGATGAGCAAGGTGATAAGGCCTTGCTGCCTTTTTTATTGCTGTCTTCATTTCTGTTTCCCATGCTGAAGTGGCTCAAGCTGGGCTGAATGAGGTTCCACCCAAATGGTCTATGCTTTCTTTTTTTTAGATGTCAAGGTGGGGGCAACCAAAAAGCACCAGCCCCACAAGTGTTTTCCTGCACTCATGACTGCATCGTTCCTCATGCTATGCAGTCAGGTATCCACCGCACCACTGAGAATGGGTTTTGTTCCTTTGTGAAGGAGCACATGCTTCCCTGAGTGACCCATAGGCTTTTTGAAAAATCACATTGCCATCCCCACGGTTGCTGCACATGTACTATGGCCTCCCAAACTGCATTCTTGGCAAAACGGGACAGACCTGTGCCCTCCCCATCCCATACCCAGACCAGTGTCCCAGCAGCAGGCCTGACCTTCGGATGAGAAAGTGAGGGTCCTGCTTACACCACACTTTTCAAAGAGCACATTAACCCTGATTGTCTTGGCTAACTCTCTGGAATTTCCTTCCTTGCCCCGGAGACAGAGCATTCTGTGGAAATGAAAATTAATACTTACAGGCGGCTTGAGTTTGGGTGTGTTTTCAATTATATATTTAAAAAAAAAAAAAAAAAGACTGAAAATTCAATGGCTGCTACAAATAAGCCCATTTTAATTGTAAATCCATTTAGCAGGAGGTGGAATTAATCACCTAAAAGAGAGCAGGGGGAGAGCCCCGAAGTTGTGCACAAAACAAGGAGAGTGTGAATCTCGCAGTTGGCATGAGATCCCATTTCATTTTTCTTAAGTGCAGGGGTTTTAAGTCCTTGAATATCTCACTGTTCTTTCCCTCCTGTTCTCCAGAGGGAGAACAAATGCAAATGGTGTCGTGTTAGAAGGGGCTAAAAGGGCACCCTGTAATAATCCAGTGTGTGAAACCCCATGGATTCATCAAGGAGGGAAGGTGTAACAGCCCTCAGGAAGCCTGCAATAGCCTCTGTGTACACATAACACCTCCAAAGGAATTTTCTGCAGCTATTCAAGAACAGACCTGGGTCTATTCACCCCAGCTTCACCCCATCGTTCACTCGCACATGCCAAGGCAGGGCTTGGGGGAGCACAAGGGAGCACTGCGCCACACCAAAATAACTCCTGCCAGATGAAAAATAGGGTCTGCTGTTTCTCCCATCGGCACTGGTGGTGGAATTTGACAGACAAGGGAAAGGACAGTTTTTCCACAGCATGTACCCTAGAGCACAGGTTAGCAAGAGCAGGACTTAAAAAAGAGGCCTATAAGAAAGATGGAGACAGACTTTATAGAAGGACCTTTTGTGATAGGACAAGGGGTGACGGTTTTAAACTAAAAGAGGCTGGACATGAGGAAGAAATTTTTTTTACAACAGGGGTAGTAAAATACCAGAACATATTGCCCAGAGAGGTGGTGGATGATCCATCCCTGGAGACATCCCAGGCCAGGCTGGACGGGGCTCTAAGCAACCTGATCTGGTGAAGATGTCCCTGCTCATGGTAGGGGTGGCACTGGATGAGCTTTGAAGGTCCCTTCCAACCCAAAGTAACCTATGATTCTATGATTCTGTGACCAAACTCCTAGCAGCAGCCAGTTACATTATACCACTTCCCCACACACCTTTTTCTACCCCAAGCAGGACAGGAGAGCCCAGGCAAGACACTGCCACCCACAATGCTCCACCGTGGTAAGATCAGAGGCTGCATGCCATACAGCCAAGTCCTAACAGACACAGCCATGGCATAATGAGCTGCACTGGGGCCATGGGCAGGATGAAGATCCTATTTGTGGAGTGTTGGCTGAGGGATGGATCAGCTCCAATAGGTTTTCCATACGCGTTTTCCTTGAAGGCTGTGAATTAATTCAGCTTGGGCAAACTCACCTTCATTTGAAGTTCCTGCTCCACAAACATTCAAGCTTTAGCTGTACAAATACTAAGAGGAAATTTATTCCACATTTCTAGCCAGCACTTGTTGCCTTGCACATCAGCAAGGACTGAAGCCTTTTACTGGTGATGAATTTGTCCAGGTGGACCCTCTGACACTGTCTCCACAATGTCCTGCATGGTCCCACCATTATCCGCCTTGGCCCAAAGCAGTTCTTTCTAATCCCTATTTTAAACCCTTCTTCTAATAATTTTTCCCTCTAGTTTTAATATTAGGAGATTTGGTGACAAATAGTATCACATTCAGCTTATCCATTTCCATGAAGCTTTTGAAAATCTGAATTATGTTCCCCCACCAATATCCTTCTCCTCTCCAGCTGTTGCTTAGGATATTGCCATATTGTGCAGTGACTCAATTCAGACAGCCAAGGCTCTGGCCCAGAGGACAGGGGTCAACAAGCCAGTAAGTCACCTCCAGTGACCAATCTGCATATAACGCTTAATTTAAAAAGCAAGCTAACTAGGGAATTATTATTGCAAGCTGAGTGTCTGTAATATACTGAGGACAGTGCATGGCACAAGTTTTTGTAGGAACCAAATTTTGAAACTGCTACGTGCAAGAACACATACCAGCTGTGACCATGAGAAAAACTATGAGTCTCATCCAGCTGACAACAGCTCACGCATACGAGATGTGCAATCAGGTCATTCGACCCTTGGAAAACACACACATCTCTCAGTTGCTTGGTTTATTTTACAGGGGAAATAAAAAAAATCTGTTTTCAGTGCACAGGTAGGACTGAGGATAATGAATCCACCAGTTTGGCCATCAAAGCAAAATCATTTTGGTTTGGTCTGGGTTGAAGCTACATTTTTTTTTGCTTTCCTTAGACACAAGCAAGACAAATTCCAAAAGTGAGGCACAGAAAATTTCACACAAAAGGATTCATTTAGTTTTCAAAACTGTTTTTCTAAACTGCTTTCCATGAAACTCTGTGAACCTTGAAGCGTTTCTCAAAACTAAAGAGTTGAGCAGAGGGTTTGTGACACCAAGGGAGATCCCCTGCTGCCCTGGGTACTGCTGCGTGGTCCTTTAGCTCACAACCCTTCAACGAGCAGCTCTTCCAACACCTTCCACAGCAGGGAAATGGCAGTTTCACCCCTCCACAAGCGTGAGGCCTTAGACCCCCAAAGGACACCCAAGATAAACAAGGTCTCCACATGTGATGCCTTAGTCCTTGGTAGCATCTTCACTGCTGTTGGACATGCATCCTCCAGCATGGGAGAGCAGGCAGGAGCTTGCAAGGGAGAAGCAAAAATGGAAAAAATTACAGAAAAAACAACAATTACCACTACCTTGTGCAGCTCTAGGATGGTTGTGGGACAGAAGGTGGTGTATGTTATGATGTTATAGGCTACAGCATTGCAGAGGGGTGACAGGTCCCTTTACCTTGAAAGCACAGGCTGCATTCAAAGGTTAAAGTTGATGCTCTCCCTAGGGCTCCAGCAGTCAGATATTTTCACTGCAAACTCCTTGGTAAAATAAAGCAAGCTTTCAAGGATCCAGCTACAGGAAATAGTCCGGATGCATGGTATATATAGATACGTAGTTTGTATAGATTATAAAACTGCTTAATTGATAACTCTTGTGTTGATAAACAGATACATATTGATACAAGTGATGTGCAAAGCTCAAATGTTGAAATAATTTGTCTTAAACATGAGATCTGGGGCGGGGGGAAATCAAGCTTATGATATTTGAGGGATGGACAAATGATTTCCAAAAGCAGGGTCTCGCCACACTTTCTAGTGAAGCATCGTGGGCTCCCTCGCTCCTTTTAAGTCTTTCATTATTATACCAAATGCTTATCTGTCCAGTGAAGGTAGCAGCCAATTCTGCAGGCTGTTTGCAAGCAGAGAACAACAGTTTCCTAAAATTATAAGGAATTATGGAGCTTAGGAGCATTTGCAGGCTTTTCTCCAAGTGTCTACATTTGCTATAGGCTATTTATTTCCAAATAACCTCATTACTTCTGTGCAGTTAGTTGCCATTCCTGTGCTGGTCAATACACCCATGAGCCTGCCAAGCACCAGGGATCTTCACAAAACTTTCCTCCCCAAGCCTCTTTTATCCCTTCATCCTTTTATACATCACCAGCTCAAGGCCAGAATGACCCCAAACAAGCTCCTCATCTCAACCTACTGGCAAACATAAGCGTTTGCATTTGCCCAGTCAAACAGGGTAATAATGGCTTCTTTCTGATTTGCTGCAGAGTGGCAGACCATACACAAAAAGAGATTTGCAAAAGTGCTCCTTGTCGCTATCAGCATCCTCTATTCTGCATCTTCACAGCAGAAACACAGGGTTTGTTGGGCAGGAGCTGGTTTCACACAGTTGTCTAATCTCAAGCACTGCAGCTCAAAGAAAGGTTCACAAAGGTTGGGAGAAATATTTTAGGGCAAATCTGATTTCCATGCTGTTTTGTTTCCTGAAATACCAAGCTCAATTTCTCCCACTGCTGGGCATCATTTTTCAGCCCCAGAACAGACAAGTAGGAAAAGGCTTTAAACAAAGGATTCGTTTAGAGAGCATCAGTCGCTCTTATTTACATGTTATTCAATAGAGATATGTGGGTGTATTTATTGCCAAACCAGAGTAATCAGATGTCGAAGCAAAGATGTGCATTGCACAGAGGCCGTTGGGGCTTTGCACAATGTTCTGAGCACGGGAAGCCAAATGAGATGCTGGTAACGTCTTTGTTGTACAACTGCACTGAAGAAATACCATCTCTCTCTCCGATTTTTTAAGAAAATAAGTGGGGGAAAAAGGATAAAAGGGATTATATGGATCATCTGTCATATTCAGGGGAAAATGCACAGTAAATTCGGAGACATGATAAATTCTTTGTTTGAAAAGGAACGTTTCAGCTGTGAGGATTTTTTTGGTGCTGTTTTGTAAGCCCTAAGAAGGACTGACCAAAGACACACAAATGTTATTACGTGGAGAAGTGCTGCAGGTAGGTATCTCTAAAACAATGTTCACAGTGGACAGAAATTTAAGAAGAGAGCAAAAGAATTGGTAGGAAGGAGTCCCAGAGAAAAAACACACCCCATGACCCTACCGCTTGCAACATCGATATCAATCCGTGGGAAAAAAATCCCTTTAGCACATCAACATTACGCAGCTGGAAACTAGTGAAACTCGTTCCACGGGTCCACAAACACAACCAAGGAGATGCAGCCAGAGCGCCAAGCTCAGAGAAGTGACACCAGGGAAAAGCGAGGTTATGAATGGGGCACCAGCAAATTAAGCCAGGAGGAAATTAAATTGAGAGGAAGCAGGAATGGGCAGTGATAAATGACATCGGGCTGGCCCCTGCTGCGAGCTTTCTGCCCCATGAGGAGTCTCAGCAATCGTCTTTCTATGGGTATTTCTGCTCCACACCAAGAACGACCAACCTTTGCAGAACCAGAGAAGAGGCTCAAATTTTTCAGTACAATGGTCCATTTAAAAAAAAGATAATAATTTGGGGTGCACCAAGACCTAACAGGGTTGCCTAATATCATAAACCCCTACAGACAGGGGAAAGGAAATTTTCTCCATCTACACATTAGAATAGCCCCTTTTCCGTGGCATCTCCCCACCAGCAATCCCTGCTCTCCTCCCTCCACAGCCCAACTTCATTGCACAAGGTCACACAGTCACAGAGAGTGAGAGTTGATGGCAAAAATGTCGTATTCAAACCCAAGTAGCAATAGATATCTTGTTTGCAAATTAGCACTCTTTCCCAAGCCACCAGGAAAAATGACCAGTCTGGGAACTCTTATTAGATTAAAAGAGATTTCATTTCCCTCTGTGTTAATTCTTGTTTGGAGAAGGAGGGGAAACAAAGGGGACAAACTCTCTTCACCTCATCCGTCATTTTAAGGATGCAAGATCATCCTTGATGTGTTATAGCCAAGGTCTATTGGGCTTTCTAGGCAGCTTTTTTTAATTTGCTTGGCTAATAACATAAAGGAAAAAAACCCATCACTTCAGCTTCTCAGCCCCACACCATATAGATTTGTTATGGTATCTGGATCCTTAGGGTGACCTAGCACATTATGCCACTGCTTGGCCAAGTTTGGAGGAGTATTTCTGTGCTCAGCAGAACTGCTTTACAGCAGGGTTTGTTGTTTAAAGCCCTTCATGCTGCCTGTGCAACCATTCTGATTGCAGGGGCTTCTATATATGTGACAGTGGTATAAGCACTGTGTGACAGAGGGTGGCGCAATAAACGAAGTCTTCCCAGAGCTGCAACTCCCCAAAAGCAGCTGCTGCTGATACTCCAACTGGCTAAATTCTGCCAAGTGGCTAGTTTGGGCCTGGAAAGCACCTGATCTTTCAGTTTAAGTGTCTTTTCGTCATCTCTGTGGCCCATGACCTTCAGCTCTATAAACAGCACCAGCCTCAAAGCAAAAACCCTGCCAGCCTGTCGCAGCACATGCAAATATCTTAAGCAAAAAAAGAGCCATGGACTAGAGAAATGCTCAAAGGGCATGTGTGGAAAGTCAGCAGCAGATAAGACCTGTGTTTGCTCAGATGTACAGAAGTTCATGGTTAGCTAAGCACAAAAAAAAATTACTCACACTTACATGGGAAAGTCTATAAATAATCCCAATGGACGGAGTACACTGCTGGCAATATCCTTGTGGAAGGAAGAGCTGCAGTAGCTACCAGACAATGTTAATGTCCTCAGATTTTAAGGGGTTATTAGAGTCTCCAGGGACATCAATAATTACATCGCTCCTATGGCATTTCAATAGCTCATAGCAGTGAGGTAGCTGCATCTCCGTGTACCTGTGTCCTCTTCCCTCCCAGATGAGCCATAGCGACACTAAATCTGACATCTCTGCAGCCTGACAGAATTACCGTGCGTGAGAGATGCTCCTCAAATGGCTTTTTGCACAGAGTTATGCAAGTCTGGGACATGCCCCGTGGCTGTGCCTGGGAGCTCAGGACATACAGCAACCCTGTCACAGCCATTGCAGGTATCAGAGGGACTAAATTCATAGAAAACGCCTTCAAGAGTCTTCCTGGACAACATTTCTAGGTAGGAGGATGAACTGTCTGAGAATATACAGACACCAGCCCTGCACAGAAGAGCCCCAGGAGCCCTAACGGGACCTTGGAGTGTCCCCTCCTGTCACTGCAGGCAGAGCCTGAACACGTTATCCAGGTCACCCAGGGAAAGCTGCACATCAGATTAGGAACACAAACTTATTATTAAATCCCTGCTGTGTCCTTGGACACATTAAAGCCAACACATTTTCCATGGCTATCAGGGAGTCACATTGCTCATATAGAAAATGTCTTCATAAAGGCAATGATCCCAAATGCACACTGTGAATATGGTCTAAGTGGAAGATCCCAGCCTGTTCCTTTCATTACGGACAGTGAAAAAAAATAAATCATATTTGATCCTCAGTATCAAGGGAAACCGGGCGTGAATGCAGTCATTCGTCTGGTGCCCTAACAATTAACAGGGGCTCCAGCTTAACTTGAGTACACCAAGAGTGGAAAGTTTTCAAAAGTGGTTGGGTTTGGGATGGAGCAAGCAACTCTTCCCCCTACAACAGCTTAACAGTACCACCTGGTGGACAAAGCCAAATTTGCTCTGCCTGCTTCAGAGCAGGGCTGCAAAAGAAATACTATGAAAGAAGAAAAAGATATAACAGGGCTAGCCAGGCTTGTTTTTTCACAAATACTAAATTTTCTGGCCCTTTTCAGTGGACATTCAGTGAGGATGAAAACCTCACTTAGTCGGAGCTGTTTAGTTCAGGTCTCCCACTACAAATGCAACCATGGAGGATCCAGCAGCCTCCTCCCAAAATAAAAGAAGCAGAAGCCTTCAAAGACTTGTCAGGAGGCAACCAGACAGCTAGCATCAACCTACATGGTACAAATAAGTGTGTCTCTGTGATAACCATCCCTAATTAAAGATATTTCACATCTGTGTGTTAAAAAAAAAATCAAGCTCCCTGAAATATGTATTAACGAAGTAATTACTTGGAGAAGCCCTGGATAAGAGAGGACATATTTAATCTTCCAGTTCCATAGCTTGATGAATTCCTAAATCTGCACATATCTCTGTATCTAACACTTTTGAAGTGTTTAACTAGCAATCTTTCCAGAATCTGCAGACAAAACATTCATTTTTGACAATGTGAGGGTTTCATTACACTGAAGCAGCCTCATTATGCAGATCGATCCTGGTGTTGAATCAATTAAGCATGGCAGCAATAAAGCAAAGTGGAACTAAAACTAATGTTCTAGTGGGAGTTAAATCACCAGGATTATTCAGAGTGAAATGTTGCTTAAGGAGTCCCAGGCGAAGTTTATTTATGGTCATGAGCATCGCTGTGCTGCACTGTGCAACCTGGAGATCTTGACCTCCTCCTGCACCCCTTCGAGAAGCAGCAAATTAAACCCCTAAATCATGGGAGGTGTTTGCTTTCTATAGCTAACTTAAGGCTCTGAGTAACTTTATTATATATATATATATATATAAAAATAGATATATGTTATGTAAATATATCTTATTTTCATATACATGAAACAGAAAATTCTGTCGAAGTTAAAGCTCTAAAGTAAAGTCTCATTCAAAATGAGCAATATCTTAACAGAGACAGGGTAAATAACTTCCCTTACTTATAAAATCGTGCAGTGAAAAATCATGAGCAAGAGTCTTGGCTACTGTAACCCAGACTCAGTTGTCTTCTACTCAACTACAACAACTTACAGACTCCTCCACAATTTGCCATGACCACTAATTAGTTTATTAAAGACTCCCTGCCAGTTGTGAACTCCTGAGATGATGGAAGCTGGAGTGCTGGGGGTTTTTAACATGTAATTAATTTTTCCATTTGTTATTTTCTTCCCCTTTGCACTTGGCTCAGCTCTGACTGCTCTGTCTTTGAATCAAGCTGAGCTCAGCTCCAGCACAGTGCTGCAGCTACGTTGTGCTAAGCCCATGGATTTCTCGCTAGATGTTAATGGTGTTTATTTATTAAGAACAACGATCGTGAACAGGATTGCTCTGACTTTCAGCCAAAATAGGTTTTCAATTGCTCGGGTTGCTCGTGTATGCAGGCAAACCAAGGTTTGGACATTTTATTAATAAGCAGAAAACCACTTTATTTTTAAATGCTGCAGGGAAGTAAGTTTGGGCCCAAGTCACCTGCTCTCTATCTTTGCAAAGGGTAAATCAGATTTTACCTATGAGTCCTTGGCCTCGGGATCCTGTCCTTTACAGGAGGAAAAAAAGGTATGAAGCAAACAAACTGGATCCTCAAACTGTTACTGTGATTTCCTGCTGAAGTGAAAATACTCTGGTTTTCCACCAGTGCTGGCCCAAGACAGACAACTTCTGCACAGAGACAGGTATTTTCTGAAAGCTGCAAGTCAAAAGCTTAATGGCCCCCCTCAAATGACAATTTCATCAAAACATTTCCTTAGATTAAGTTATTTTAACAACATCCCTCCAGACACCATTTAAATATCATTTGCCTGGCAATGGATCAGCTTCCAGTAGGAAAGCATGCAGTCCTGATCCAGCATCTCCCCAACCAGCTCATGAAGACAAGAATGAAATTAATCCCTGGTTGACTTCCCAAAAGTTGCACAATTAGACACAAAAGCCACTCCAACTCCTGAGCCAAAAAATTATTCAACTGGGGAGCAGAAAACTACACCCCTGCTTCACCTTCACAGCTCAGCAGGAGCTTGGCCATCAAGCAAGGAGGGACGTGAGGTTTTGGGATGGGACAGAGGGTTAAACCCAAGGATGGATGGTGACTCCACAGCATCCTGCCAGGGTGGGCTGTGAGGAGCCAAGGAGTTGGGTAAGAAAACAGCTTGGCCTCTCTCGGAGCATCACGGAGGCAACACAGCCCTGCAGTGTTTCCATTGTAAGGAACTGGCATTTTCTGACAAAAAAATTAAAAGTTAAAAAAAAAAAAAAAAAGAAAGAGCTCAGCCTGGAAGCAGTTTTGTAGCAAGTGCTGCCAGCACCCCCTGGAGTCAGGGTGTTTTTGAGAAGCCACTCGCCTCTTCAGGTGTCCAAAATTAAGTCTCGGAGCTCACACTTAGGCTCCCCCTTTATCACTCATATTGGCTGCTCTTCAGCTTTCCACCAGATGGGTCAGCAGCAAATCTTGTTGTCCCCAGAACACCATCTGTTGTGTCAGTGTTGCTTGACATCAGGCATCCTCGGTCTGCTGCTTTCTTGGATTTGGGCAGATACAAGGCCTGGAGATTCTCCTCCTTGAGATCCTGTCGCCAGGAGGCTATTTTTTCTTCCCTGTCCTTTTTATTGTTGCTCAGGCCCCAGGAAGATAATTATTTATGTTTTGCATCCCCGTTTTTGTTTCAAAGGGACATTCACAGCCTGAGGCATCATTGGGAAGGCAGAGGTTGCCCATTCTTGCCCATGCAAGGAGAACTGCAAGAAATTTGTATTTGGCCCTGCCAGCACTGTTGCTTCTGAGCTTTCAGCGGTGCAAAGCATCGTGGCGATGCCCTCTGCTAGAGGACAACCTATGTGGAGGGGTGGAAACTGCCAGTGGGGAGCCGGGGCGCAGGGCCCAATGTGAGCCAGGCAGTGAGCAGAGCAGCTGTTCCAGCTGGCAGCCCTTCCCTAGTGCTTCTCCCACCCAGCTCTGTGGGCCTCAAAAGCCTTTGAGAAAGTGCAGGCCTGTCCACAAGCCTCCCCGAGCTCCGCTAGCCCCAGCAGCAAGCTGCATGGCTCCTGTCCCACAGCTCAAGCTAGAAGTTCATGGACCTCCCCAACCACTTGTCTTCTGGGGAAGATTGTCAAGAAAACAATCATTCTCCAGATGTAGCATCCCACACCCTTCTCAAAGCAGCAGGGGAGCTCCAGTTTCTTTCTCTTTCTCACAGACATATCTGCAACTTCTTCTTCCACTGCCTTCCCAGCCCCATCCCTCACTCTCCAGACAGCTTCTCCCTCCTGGGAAGACTTTGCCACCTATTGTATCCTCACTCTGCTGACAAGGGCTCAGAAAGACAGGGGACACTTGCATGGTTCATGAGAGAGCACCCACAGGTCTACACCAGTGCTGAACCCCATGTGGACATGATGTAAACCTGCTCCAGGCACCCAGGGCTCACATTTTCGGCTCATGCCCATGGCCTTTCCCTCCCTACAGCATAACAAAACCTGTCTGGTCCTTCCTTGGAGAAGCCCTCTCCAGGTACCAGAGCCCAACCACAGGCAAATGAATACTCTAATCCCTGAGTTTTACT
The DNA here is from genome assembly GCF_036013475.1 of Columba livia. Taxonomy (NCBI): domain Eukaryota; kingdom Metazoa; phylum Chordata; class Aves; order Columbiformes; family Columbidae; genus Columba; species Columba livia. Next base: position 6,885,372 of record NC_088605.1, on the reverse strand, counting down.
GAAGAGTAAGCCCTATCGGGTGCCAGCAAATCTGCTGGGCTCAGGACACATTGCAGCACTCAGGTCAAAGCAACCAAAATCAGGCTAAGGGAAGGGATTTAGAGGCCTCCTGGAGTCTCAGGGAACCCCTGTATGTTTATGCAGTTAAGGCAAGAACAGGACACAAGTCATCACACACAAGAGAGATTTTGACCTGCATTATGGAGTTTCAGAATGGGACTCACCAAAAAGACTTCCAAAAATCAAAAGAACTTACCAGCATCCAGCAACAGGCACCATTCTCACTCCAGGCAGCTAAGCAGCGTCTTCTCTCTCCTTGAGACGCTGACCTATCACTTGTACACAGCTGCAGACAACCTTAAAAATTCTCTTCTGGCTCACAATGAGGAAAAGCTTTAGCTCACCTCTAAAGATTTCCACCTTCCTTACTCCCATAGACCAGGGTTCTCAGGCCTTTAACCTACAAACCAAGAAACCATGGTGAACCTCCTCTGGCCCTAAATAGCCTGAGTTTGAGCACTATGAGCCCTGGATCCGCCTCCCTTCACCTGGGCAAACGAGTCACACCTGGCTCAGGTGAAACTGAACCAAACCTTTTTATAGGGTTGTATCAGTCTATGAGGACCATCCAATAGAAACACTCAAATGAAGGCTTGCTTTTAGAAATCATCGTCCCAACAAACACTATCTGCTTCTTCTCAGTGTCCTCAATGATGGAAATGTAGGAACAGGAATATAGAACATGTTGATAATAATGGACACACCTTTTTTCAGGGCATGGTTTTTTGCAAAGCCCCTCTTTCACCGGTATGTACCAAAGACCATGAGGACTGAAACTGGAAACCTCTGTAGTAAAATGCATTAACCACTTGTGATTAAGGTAAAGGAGAACTTATGGCTGAAGGACAGTAGGAGACTTATTGGCCCCACAAAGACCTTTGTAGACCATTTCTATGGAGAATACACACATCTTGCCTTCTCAACTCACTGTTATACTGTTATAGTTTGGAACCAAAGTGAATTATTTTGTTGGTAGCAGGGAGGATCCTGAAGGCAGAAGACTTGCTGCTTGACACAAGTTAACTACTGAAGGCTCTCAGGCTCTGAGAGAGGTTACTGCAGAGTGACAGTGGTGGGGACCAGCCAGCCAGAGCAAGGCACAAGAGAGGGATGGAAGAGGAGTGAGAAAAGGAGTGGGGTGTGGGGAATCTGCAAGAAGGACTGTCTGTCTTGGGAGTGATGGAGGGAAAGATAATGATGCCTTGGGCTGTGATGGACATAGAAGAAAGTTACACTGCTAGCAAGTATGTGCCCCAAAGTTCTGCTGCTCCACTCTGCCCTCAGGACACCATCCCAGATGACTTTGTGAAAAATTGATCCCTTGTTGCCGTGAGATGTATTATGTGCACAGGTCCTGAGGGAGATAAATGCCCCCAAAAGATCCAAATTCACACTAACACATTAAAAAAAAAAAAAAAATCAAAACAAAGATCCTGAAGACAGTAGCAGAGAGTGGGGGGGGAGGTCAGGATCCAGAAGAAGGATGATGCACAACTGACTTTGAGCCACTGCATGTCTTGGGAACATGTCTTCGCCAGTCAGGGCCACCAGCAGGAGCAGAGGCAGAGCTGGCCAGAGTGTTACATGCCAGGAGAACTGGGATTGCCCCTCCCACTGTGCAGCCCAGTCATGGACTGGCTGAATATCCAGTGGAAGAAGCTATGACCCTCACAAATGCACTGGCTTGTGCACAAAGGAGAGACAGATCTTCAAATAATTTGAGATTTGATGGCTCCGTAAAGTCCATATTCCACTTCCAGAGCTGTATATGAGACTCTGAGGTGCACACACCCTCTCTATTTGTACAGAGAAACCTGGGATCATTGATGCCTAAAACTGAATCCACCAAAAGCAGCTTTCCCTTCCTACCAAAACTCTCATCCCAGTGCTCATGCCCAGAACAGCTCCCTGACATTGAAGCCCACTGGCATGCAACTGCCCACATTCATGTTGTTGGCCTCCACCGTGGGGTGGCCATGTCCAAGCTGCCATGGGGATCGGTCTCAAGCCCTCGCCAACCCCTGAGCAGTCTGCATTTGCTAGCCAGGGACTGAAAATTCAACAACACAACTGAGTTGTGCCTGAGGACATTCCTTGGCTCTGCTCAGCTCGCTGGTGTAGCTGCAGTTCCTCAGACCACTCCCTTCCTGCCTTTCATAGCCAGTGCCTCTTTGATGTATTTCCAGTGTAGGTTAGGTCATAAAACTGCTCCAACAGAGAGACCCTCACATGATCACTGCTCAAGGAGGGCTTCCCATACTCACCTCTTGCCTAACTACTCGTCATTATACAAATTAAATATTTGCTTTTATCTCTTCTGCAAAAGAGCATGTGGCAGCTCACCCAGAAATGGCCAGATTGGTTTTGGATCAGCTCTGGCTGCAATATCAGGATAAGATGGGTCTGCTCTGTGCACTTAAACTGCCTTGGCTACTCATTTCCACCAGTAGCCAGCCATCTGCACAACTATCTGTGCACCAAGAATTGTATCAGGTACGCAGGGAAAATGCATTACGATGTTTATACAAATTGCAGTCGCGTAGCAAACTGCTATGCAGACACTTTCTCACTGAAAATTTAAAAAAAAATTAATTCTCAAGAAAATGGTTAAATTTGACCTAAAAGCAGTGTGGGAACAAACGTCAACAGTACCTAATATAGGTATCAGTGCAATTTTTCTTCCTAAACAAGCCATCTTTTGCTATTTAAAAAACCCTCTTGTTCTCAAGAACATTCCAGCCCTGAGTTTTCTGCACAAAGCTTGGATCGGATGTCTACTATTCATATATTTTTCCCTCTTGGTTTCAATATTAGCTGAGGAGCATTATCGGCAGGAGTTAGAGCCGGAAATAGGAAATGAGATGGAAATTGTTAACAAGAGGGGAAAATAGTTCAAGGAGGTTGGTCCTTCTAAGAACTGTTACCTTTTACAGCCTAGGATAATATGACACTCAGACCAGAACAATTTTAACAACAGGAAAATTCAATATGTTTATTGATTTTGATCCTGTTGGTCGGATATCTTGTTATTTGCTATGTTTTATTGTGCTTTACAAACACAGAACATAAATTCAGGCCATGTCCAAGTAGCTGACAAGTCCAAATATGAAAGAAATGGTAGGTGGATACATAGCACACAATACAAATGGAAGAAGGCGGTAACACGGGCCAGAAAGGTAAGTGGTGGCCTTAGCAATATAATTTGAAAGATTTACCACTGTCTGTTCTTAGTAGACCAAACCTTGATACATGTCCTGTATTGGAGGGGGCACTGCATAGACAGCAGTCACAAAGTTAAGAGGGCAATGAGACAGAGACAGGATGTAAAAGGTGGATACTCCAAGCCCAGGTCTGCCAGGTGCAGTCCTGATGCAGCTTATTTCCAGAATTGGCAAGACAAAGAATGGCAGACGGTTCACACTGCAAGGTGGAAATGTAAAGGGACACAACAAAAAGTGCCCTCATGGGGTGTGTTATCATTTAAGGTGTTCTTATCTATATGAATAACCGTCCAGGATGACACAGATGAAGAGGTGCCACTGTTCTCCATAGTTGCATCTTGCCCTCTTTGTACCATGTGCATCATGTTAATAATCAATAAACAGAAAACATGGAGGGAGAAAACCCAACTGCAGCTATATTTGGGTTACTGTTGGTACACATTAAACACGTGAAGTTGGTAGAAGAAGTCAGGAGGATACTATATAACAAATCAAGGCAGCAGGCAATTTTCAGTGTTTCATTCTAGTGCTTTTCCCATTTGTGCTCTGCTGGACTTAATGTCTTGTCTTGTTCCAAATAATTTCTCCTTCATGAAGACCAACACTATGTAGTCTCTGTACTTGTGCTAAAAAACCTGTATGTGTGCTAGAATATACCACCATCCCACTGGCTGCGAAACAGGTTCTTGAGGGACACTGCAGATGTTTATTGCTGGTGGCTATTTACAGCTAAAGTAGACAAAACCACTAGTTATGTTCATGTGCTGGAGAAGAGTCTTACCTTGGGGCAGGATGATCTAGGAGTAGCTACAAAAGACCAGAAGCAATTGAGTTGGTATGACCTGAAAAAGTAACCTCCACTCTCCCAGAAGCTCAGACATTAAAACTCCTCATGTGCAACAACACCAAAGTAAAATGAGCTACATTAAGCTATTATGAATGTGGCCTGTCTTAATTTGCACCCTCACCAGCCAGAACGAAGCTAATTACAGCTGCAAGTGGGTAAATTCTTGCCATATGCCAATCCAATTATTTGCTTGGTGATCCCACGCTAGCCCTAAGGACAGGACACATCAGCGGATACTTAAATTCTCTGTTTCCCCAAGGAGCGGATTGAACGTATTATCTGTACATATACAGCCTGTGCCATTTCAGCATATGTTGCTGAAATCATGAAGTTTTGCTGGCACCACCATTTCAGATTCAATTAACACCCTCAGTGGAATCCCTAAGCAGTGTGGTTTGGCACTACCAGGACAGGTGAGGATGCTACTCACTATGTTTCTCAAAGGATAAAGGCCCAACTGGCAAATTATACAGTAAAATAATAACATAAATGTATAGACTGGGAGATAAAGATGAGTACTGATCCACTAAATGTCTAACAACCACAGGTTTTAACTGTGGATTTGATCAAAATGGTGAGTTGTATCCCAAGAACAGGATATTCAGTTATTTTAAGTGCAGCTACAACAAGCCAAGATCCTGTGGCTTTGGTTCCAAGAGAACGAAGCTAATTTTGTCTCTCTTGATTTTCAAATGAGTAGTTTTGGGATCCCTGCAATTTGCTTCAATTTGCAGGCTAAGCTGAAACTCAGCAAAAATAGTTTTCCTGGCTTCAGAATAAAAACATTCTCGGTCATATAGGAACTAGTATGTTGTCCACCTCAAAATAAAATAAAGCTCTGAGCTACCCAGAGAAAGGAAACATTCTCACCTAAAATTAAATCCTATTATTTCCTCCAAGTTTTATTTTGACTTGTTGCTGTTTATCCTACCTTCTCCATTGCTTCTGAGCTATTTGCACACACAAACGGGATTTCTCCATTCTCTAATGTTGAATAAATTACATAACAAGGTTTCACAGGGGTTCCCCGTAAACAGTCTCATGTTGGACATCCACTCTGCAAATCCTGGGACATGTTTGTGGACTACAGTATGCATGTTTTGATATGTGACATCCGTATTTTGACTCCCATCTTAGGGCACATCCCTTCTATGCTGATGTATCTTCCATCACAGAAAAGCAGTTCGAGACAGAGAGACAGTTCCTGAACAAGGATGACCCTCATCTTCCCAGAAAGATGTGGCTTGAAGATTTTGGTCTTCAGTAGCAACAGACAATAGTACACCACCTGAGTGTGGGTGTAGACCCCGATATTCACTTCCAGAGGGACTGAGTGTGTTTGTACCAATTTTTCTGCTCTGGATGCCACTGTTGCATGGATGAGATTTGAGATGTTTTCCAAGGGACTACTTGTATTCCCAAGGTTTCTAAATGGCATGAACTGTGGGAAATGAAACAAATTCAAGCAAGGGTTGGAGAGTTCTTTTTCTTGCACTCACAGAACCAAAATCAGACATGGGGATTCCAGCTGGCGCAATGGACCATCACAAGCATTTATATCCTTTCCAGCCTCTCTGAGCCATACAGGGTGTTTCAGCCCCAGCTTTCCATGAGGTAGGGCACTGGCTTGAACTGCATCCAGACTCCCTAAAATTGTGTGTTTAAAGGGAATACTGGACTCTGAAATGAGCTGGGTTAGCATCTCACAGGGGATAGAGGATGCACACCTATTTTATTAACTTGCCCAAAGAATTAGTAGCTGAAGTCCTGCACAGGGTGCTGCCAGTAACCTCAGATGGTCTGGGATTTGCAGGCTGCAGCATTCCTGTGGGCTGCTCTGTGCAGTTTTTCCTGGAGTCACTAATAGCATCTTTATTTCTATCCTTTCTTCCTCCACTCACACCTCTTCTGCCACATCTGGTGTACGCATCTCCTGTGAAGAGACAAAGTTAAAAATGCCTGGTCCAGTCACATTTCACCATTTTTCACCTTTCTGTACAAGGGGGGTCATAGTGTACCCAGAAGTTTTATTAATTCGGCTTTCCCACACTATCGTTACTGCCCTGCTTCTCCTATTTAATTAGAAGCTCATTTCCTGAGGGATACATGTCTCCCAGAGGGGAAACAAGAAGAGAGATTCGGTAATCACTAGCCTGTGCTGTAAGTTTATTTTAGGACTATAATTGCTGGGAGTTCCAAGAGATTTGGGGGATATTTATTGTTACAGCAAAGCGAGTCAAAGAACTGGTACTAGGACAGAAAGCCTTTCATGTCTGGGTCACGAATTTAAATCCCATACAGGTCAACAATGACTGTAAGTTGTCTTCATCCAAGGAGTCCTCATGGCTAAATGTGACATTAGTTTGGTGGCTTCCATTTACTGTCTAGCAGGTAAATGCCAGGTTGGCAGATCTGATGCCTCTGGGTGACCCCATCAGCAGTCTCAGCACTGCACAGGCCAGCAAGAAAGGTATTGTGCAAATTATTTGTTATTATAAAATCAGTTGTACGCATGCACTCCTGGAAGAGGAGTCTTAAAGCCAAGACTAATCAACTGGAGTAGCAACACATCCAACTCCCACCTCTCTTCTCCTTTATGCACCATTCCTCACATTTTTCTCCTCCAACTTTCAACACAATGAATAGTGTTCTGATGTTGCCATGCAAATTTTTGCTTGGTCAGCTGTGAATCTCAAATATGAGCACCTTTCATGCAGACAAAGGAAAACAGATCCTGTTGCTGAGTATAAAAGGAAAACAAACGCTGCTATTGAGTATAAAATCTCCATTGGCTTGGCCGGTTGCACATGGATCTACCCTGAGCTTGGGTCGTGTGATAGATCAAGGGGTTATGATCTGCAACCAGGTCCAGGCTTATATTGAAATCCCCCATTAGCCAACCAGCCTGTCAGTTATTCAGGGTGACAAACCCCATGACCTGCTGTCTATAGAGACTACATCTCTCTTTGAAGGTTATAGACACCATATATCTTTCTCACGCTCAGCTCCTGCAGTCCTGGGCTTTCAACACTTCCCGTTGCAGATTTGCACCTTGGACTTTCTCTCTTGCAATAGTTACTTCTGTGTTGTCAAAGATGTTTCCATGTGGACACAGGATGAGAAAGCAGTGGTGTCTGGCCAGCCAATATGATATTTGAGACTGAAGCAGGGTTGGCCCAGCTCCAGCACGTATATCAGGGAGGGCCGGAATCTAGGAGCCAGTTTCTAGCCTTAATTACGTGACTTTGATTCCTTCATATCTCTACCAAATTCAGTGGCACAACTGCATATGCATTTCATGCAGAATAGAGACCAGGACCTGGCTCTACAGTTGCAAACACTGTTATTGTAAAATTTGGCTCAGGGGTGAGTGGTTGTGCTGGTTCTGCCATCTGACAGGCTGAGGATATGTACCTGCCTTTTGAGGAGCATATTTCTCATTTATGAATTTAAGGCTTCTTCTCAGACCCAGTGACAGATCTTGGTTTGGACAGGCTGATCTTGGTTTCTTGGGAATGTCTGAGGGCAGAGCTGAGCTTTGAACCATTTAAGCCTAAAAGATCCAAGTTTTATGAACCTGAAAAACACAAGGGGCACTTGGTCTTGACACCTTCTATGCAACTTGCGTATTTTCCCAAACAAACTCTGCCTAAGCCTTCCAAGGGCTCAGCATGAGTTTTGTAAATGTGGACAATTTGACAACTTTAATTTTGATGAGCAGAGCTAAATTACACAGCTTTTCTCACTCTGTTGTTTAATTGGCTGAGACATTTGAAATTAGACCTAATTACTTTTCTCACTCCATTAATACCCAGTGACATCTGATTTCTGTTTTGTGAGAAGCATTGGAGTTTTGCTGAATTATTCAACTACAACCTCATTTTGAAGGATCCTGGGAAGTAGTATCAACAACAGTCATAGTTAGTTTATGCTAAAATACCTCATGCACACAACCTGCATTTCACCCAGGTCAGTTGGCTGTAGTTAAGCCTCCTTGGATCACACTTTACTTTGTTTTGTGGAGAGCTTGTTCTTGTTGGATTGCTGTGGATGGGCTCCCACCGCTTTTGCCGCTGGCAAGTGCTTGACTGCTACCCCACACTGCTTGGCTTGGCACCCGCATTTGCACTTGGGTGTTCGTTCTTAGCCCTAGGTTTTTCTGGCAGGATCTCTATTCCCCATTTAAATTCTTGTGGGCAAGGAGAACTTTACCATGTTGAGCTCAACTAGCAATGGGGCTGTGCAAGCTTTCCACTTGCCCTCTCCTTCTACACTTGCACATGCATCCCTTCAGAGCGCTGCCTTTCCTTGTCCTGCTTCCTCACTATAGGGATGAGTATTTGCAGAAAGAGATTCAGAAAGCTTCTGAACATCTATCATGGAATGATAGAATCATTTTGGTTGGAAAAGACCCTCAGGATCATCAAGTTCAACCATAACCTAACTCTAGCATTAAACCACGTCCCTAAGAACCTCACCTTTATGGCTTTTAAACATCTCTAGGAATGGCGACTCCACAACTTCCCTGGGCAGCCTGTTCCAATGCCTGACAACCATTTCCATGAAGAATATTTTCCTAATATCCACTCTAAACCTCCTCTGGTGCAACTTGAGGCTATTTCCTCTTGTTCTGTCACTTGTTACTTGGGACATGAGACCAACACCCTCCATGCTACAACCTCCTTTCAAGTAGTTGTAAAGAGCAATAAGGTCTCTCAAAAGGAACATCAGAGTACAAGGAAAATATGGGAACAGCATTGATGGCTGAAGAAACACAATCTTTCCAACATAATTTGCCTTAAGGTGAGGTTTGGGAACAGAAGCAATTGTGCACTGACTCTTCTCAGTATGTTCCACACCTTGGCCAACACAAGCAGGAGAGGCACCACCTGCAAAGAGGGTGAACTAGGTCTCTGCGTGAAATGGAGAGGTCAAGGGATGGGAAAACCACAGACATTCCACGAAATGGCCTTCAGGACAGCATTTTCTGGAGCGCATTCAGGGAATCATAAAGGTGCGGGTAATTTTGCAAGTGCACAGTTAAGACAATTCAGAGACAAAACATAGTAATGAAGGTCTTGCTGCTTGGCAGGCTGTCTTCTGCTGTTTTAGTCTCATGGAAAATACAGAGAACACTCTTTGATGATACCAACATTTTTGATCAAAATAGTTTGAAGATCTTCCCAGCACTCACCTCCAAAAGAAATGGAAAAGCAGAACCATTCTGCTCATGGCTTCAGTAATGTGACAATACCACATGGCTACAATGGCTGTGTTCCATGGTCAGATCCTCAATAACCTTACTTATATGTTTTGTTTGTTGTTGTGGTTTTTGATTTTTGGTTTTTGGTTTTGGTTTAGTTTCGTTTTTTATTTTGTTTTAAGATTCAGTGCATCTCCTCTCTTTTTTAGCAACTCTAATACATTAATTTTGTGTAACTCATATGGAAAAAATATCATCAAAGTGTTGTCTAACTCTTCTACAACTTTACATCCTCTCAGGGTATTGGCTTCCAGTAAATCAGAAATCTGCCTTTTTTGTTTCAGCACATTTCAGAGCAGAGTCTGCACAATGCACTCCTGACCTTCCTGTCGCCATGTGAGGCATCCCTTCACCTGTCCACAATATGTCTGCTCCAAGCCATACTCCAGCATCTCCCTTGGTACGACATAGTCTTCTCCATGAAGCTGTTATCTCAAAAGGAAACAGATGGGAAACAGCCATGATCAGCACAGGGCACCTCTTCTTATATCTCTGTCTTCCAGAAACACGAGACCAGCGTCCTCCTCTAAATTTTCTGTGTAAGGGTACATAGAAAACAACGAAATTCTAATCCTCCTCCAAAATGCCTAGAAAAAACTCCTCTGTCCATGTCCTTGAGTGATTTTAAGAGAGCAGCCATTCCCTGGCTCATGTTGGCCAGAAGTTTTGCAATCTTCAACCGTGATACTTTTCAGATTGTTATCACATCAATTTTTAAGTCATTTCTGTATCACAGAGATACATCGTTCCTGCTGAAATGGCCATTGCCCAGCCTGGGGGATGTTCCCATGCAATAGCTTCTTCCAGCTTCGCTGAGAAATCCCAGTGATGGGAAAGTGCCAGTAACTCCCATGTGTTGTTTGGTTTTGAGGTCTTGGCACAGCCACACTCCATACCCATAGACTTCCTTGTGCAACCCAGGAATGATTGGGGTTGCAGACTGATAGTGGCCATGCTGTGGGATGAGACTGAGGGGCAAAACCCATCATCAAAGAGATGTCAAGCATGTTTGCATGCTCCTGTCCTGGAAAAGACAGAGAACTGAACTCTGGCAAACACTTCCATGATTTCCTAAATCTGTACTACATCTCACATGCTTCAAAATAATCTCATGTCCTGGGCTGGATGACTAAAAAAAGTCCATGTTGTTTCCTGACCTCCCCATTTGCTGTGACAAAACCATCACCCTGCTGATTGCAACCATCCCCATGACTCACAGTCAGAGCAGCCAGAAACAGCCCTCCACTGCGAAAAACAGTGCCTGATAAATCAGCCACAAAAAATATTAATAACTGCCTCATTTATGTCTCTTTACCCTTTCCCTCCTGCAGCCACTGTGCAGAGACACCACAGAAGAAGCTGTAGGAAATATCAGACCTTAAACCATCCACCCGCATGACAGGCAACCTGTGTGTGTGATCTTGCGATCGACTGCTGTAATCACACCACTCAGCATGAACCCTGGTAGCATCAGCTGAATTGATAAATGCCAGCAGAAGAAATATCACCAGGTGCTTGTTTCTCTTCTCCTGGCCCCAAAGTCCTTATATTTTGAAGAAAACATCACAGAAGCTGTTAGAAGGAATAGCGCGGAGCATAGAGGTGCGGGATAGCACTTTGTGCCATGTGCTGCTTGCTCAGGGCTGCCCCTGCACAGCCTGGTTTGTGTGCACTCCCTGAAGAATAATATCCTAAAAAACAAGTGAATTCCCCATCATTGCCTGAAGTAAGGACATGCTCATGACAGAAACACTGAATTTGATACAGTTATCACCTGTGCTGGGGAGAGGTCAGAGAAGTTGGGTATTAGATTCTGTTTTGGCCTTGAAAATCTGTAAAAGAAATACTTGCACTTCATTTCAGCCAAGCTGCTGCACCACTAGCTGCATCTCAACCAGTGAGCACTGGGACACAGGACTGAGAGGACCTCCTGTGCCACTGACACTTGCAACCCTGAGCAAAAGCATCGTAAAAATCCTTTCTATAAATCAACCACACTCCACCTTCTACTGATACCTGGTCCTTCCTGCTTAGGAAGGAGCTCATTAGTCCAATTGCTAACAACCTTCCCAATTTCTAACCTAGTTTTATTCATAGTTGCTTCAGGCCCATTTGTTCTTCTGCCAGCATTGTCCTTGGGCTGAAATAACTCTTCTCTCCCTAGTATATTTATAGACAGCTGTCACATCCTCCCTCGAACTTTTGTTTTCCTGAACTAAAGAAGGCAAATCCAGCAGTCCCATCTCATGTGGCAGGTTCTCCACCATTCTGATCCTACCCATGCTTGCTCCAGCCTCAGGTCACCTTTCCAATTCTAGAAGGTCTGGCCTACTCCAGAGGTCCCACCTAGATGTCCAGGTCATTGCAGTTCCTCTATATAGTGCCTGGATGAGGGAAAAACAGAGACAAATGATGTGGCAGCTGGGTTTTGACCCAGATACACGTGCCAGTAGCTCCAGAGCGCTACCATGACACACAATCCATGCAACACCTGTGATGCATGACAGCACCATCATGCTGTGTGGGTAGCACAGCCTAGAGCCCATAAGTGAAGCAATAAGCCCAAAGGATGATGTGTGGTGAATACCAGCCAAGCACTTAGTACTGCAGTGATTTCTTCACCAGTTAGGAGGATTTCTTCATGCGTGTCCTGGGTTTTGTTACTGTCATGAGCCCATCCTATAAACAAATTTTGTACAGTGACTTAAACAAAATACAGAACAGCAGTGCAGTGAGTTGTGTGAAATAAGGGGCAGCTCAAGAAAGAAGAAAGAGTTTGTGGGTATTGAGGAAAGGCAGACACATCTGGACACAACCAATGATGGGGTGGAGAGCTGGGAAGAGAAGCAGCAGTGCCATGGTGTGATCTGGGGACAGATTGCTCCATGGCACTAAGTGCTTCAAACTTCTCCCCATTCCTGCCCTTTCTCTTCACAATAGCATACAAGTTGCACAGGGAGCCTTAATAATTTTAGGCTCCTAATTAAGCTCTTGATTAGGCACCTAATCTGATCGCTTGCTTTTAGAACATTGATTTTATTTGGACATATATTTTTCCCTATACTTGATTATTTTAAAGGTTATATTTCAAGTAAGCCCAGTCTTGATCATTCTTCCAGCAACATTTCACCGTTGAGATGTACATCACTGCCAACGAGCTGCCTGCCCAGAAACAGGGAGGTTATTATAATCACCCTGTCCTCACAAAGAATCATCCTTTGTGTCAGTCTTGGAGGCAAGGTACAGAAGGATGACGCTGAGCTTTCCTGCTAATGTGAATTTATTTTGATTTTGGTGATGGATGGGTGTTTGGGCAGCTGATTCACCTAGGCTGGGATTTTCATATTCGTCTTGCTTGCAGAAGGTTATAATAAGGTCTCAGAAAACTTAGGACTAGTAACTCAAATAAGGCCATGGAAAATTACTCTGAAGTGACCTGGTGTCCTGAGATATTGTGTTTCAATGTTTATTTGTTTATTTACTAGAAGGAAAACCTAGCAGTAATTTCTGCTATGTGAAATGCTGAATGTTTTATAAATTCTTGGCCTGTGGAGGACTTTTCCTACTTAGCAATGACCAACAGTGACCTAATTCAGATTTAACTGGACTAAGCCGCAGGGCTCCAGTGTACTAGGCAAGTCCCAAAACTTCAGCAACACATGCTGCATGGTAGAGAAAATAGAAATCATGAATTCTAAGAAGCCCATGTGAGGCTAGGAAGTCCCATCTTTTCAACCAAGTTGCCTGAGGGAAGAATGATGCTCTGGACACCTCTTAGTAGCGTTGTACTATGTCCAAAGATGGCCTGATGGTGAGGAGATCTTGGCCTGCAAAGAATTGCTGTCACCACACTCAACTACCTGCTCGTCAGCAGCCCCAGAAAACACTGTCACAGCAGGAGAAGTGGAGAAGGCCCTAACAGAGGACAAGTTTTTGAAGTTCCAGCATATTCAGTAACATGTTTTCCATCTTTCTAGGTTTTCTGCTCAAATTGTCCACTGATCCCATGTAGTTGTAGGGTGTCAGAAAGCAACTGTGTGCTTAAGGGGATCAGTGCACTCACAAAACTACCATGGGAGAATGTCAGAGAGAAAAGTCCTTCAGGTCCAACAATTGCAAACAAAGTCAAAAAGAGCACACAGCAAAACATGGCCTGTGTTTATAAGTCCCCGAATTTTGAGCTGTCATTGAATTCCCAGTAAATAAAGGTCCTGAAACACCTGTCATATAATGTTACATTAGTGATTGAATTACGATATGTCTACTGAGAGAGAGAGCATAGAGACTGAGCACAAAAATACATGAAATGTATGGAAATGGTTCTGGTCCAGACAAGGGCTACTTAAGTTATTTTTTTAATGGCTCTGAATGATACTGGTAAAATTCCTGAGTAGCAGTTTACAGTTAGACACCTTCTTAGACTCCCTCTTAATATCTACCAGAGACCTGACTACCCTTTTAGTACAACCAATGACTCAACTTCAGATCAGCACTGAAACTGCCATTTTGTTTGATAGTTCAAGTATTCTATTGTTAGGTTAGTTCAGTATTTTATTAATAAAAAGCTTAGCTTCAGGGATGTTTTCTTGGTTTTAGGTTAGTTTATTTAACAGCTCTAATAATATATATAAAACTGTAACTGATACTGAACCCATCTCTCTGGAGCAACACTGCTCCAAAACCTTGGAGGGCCTCGAGCGGATGCCAGCCGGTCAGTTAAAAGGCAATTTCCCCTCAATAAATCTGTGCTCTCACACACTGGGAAACTGTTAATAGTGAGAGTGGGGAATTCTGCTCAAACAGTGTCTGGCAGCAGAGGACCACACAGGGTGCAAGACAGAGGAGAACTGGGCCATAAATCATCACTTCATTGCGTTACTGTTCAAAGAGCCTTAGGGATGGAGGTTGCCACCCTTCCACCACGTATTTTTCTGTCTTCCACCTCCAGTGAACCCCTCCCCTGCCCCAGTCCTCCCCAGCCTGCCTGATGGAGAGGTCCTCCACACTTGAATATCACCATCCTCTTCATGGGGTCTCCACTTCTCCTCATTCCTGGCATGTCCTGTGGGTGGCAACAATATAAAGTGAGGAATCTGTGCTTTGTAGGTGTGTCTTTAATGTGGACCTTCACTGCACAGCAGGCATATACATTTGAAAGTTATACAGAGGCCACAGGAAGGAGTATTTTGGTGTAGGCTGTCGTGGCACTAGTATTCAGAGACACCACAAGAAATTGTAAATAAAAGCTGGTCCTTGGCCTTTCAAAATTTGAGTGAAGAGTTGCTAAGATCTGCCAGAGTATTTATCATTAACTTACAACTTCTTAGGATGTCGTGGACACAGGAGCTTGGTCCTTCCTTCCCCACATGGTCCGCCATCAGACTCAAAGCAACACTATATGTTTTGCTTCACCTGCAAGAAAAATTAACATGAAAGGCAAAGCTGGTTCCTAAATAAGTGTCATAGATCCGAATTTTCTAGAATTCTTTGGCATCAACATTTTCAGAAAAGAGGAAATCAAAAGTTTGTTTAAAAGTATTTGGGTACTTACGTCTTGCTTCGTCATCACAAATGGACGTTTGCGAGAAGGCAGAGACTGAAGGCAAGAGGCACAGAAGTGACCCTGGATTTACTATTCCTCTGTTTGAGGAGTGGGTAACACCACAGCCTGCAAACTACAGCCCTATCAGCCTCTGCACATATTTCAGGTCAGACATTCTGCAATGAAAATCCACATGCCAATGGTCCTGCAGAGGCCACAACTGTTTAACTTCTCACTTGGACTGATATTGTTTTCTTCCCAGTCTGTGTTCACAGGTAACATACTCCCTTTCCCCAAATAGTTAAAAGAATATAAACTTTGTCAGCTAAAAAAAAACAGTTAAAAACCAAAACTACTCATGTCTTCTACCTGTGGAAAATGGTTTAAAATGAGGATACTCACACATCCCATTGGCAGTTGACAGATGGATTCACCAGGAAGGCAAAGCAAAAATATATCTCTCCTGAAAAGCTCAAGTCCTTCCTCCCAGGGACTGTGTCTGCTAATACCAACAAGAGCAAAGGGGCACTTAGGAATTAGTACCAGTGGCATTAACCATCTGTGGTAAGATGAGAGAGGACTTTAATTACCTTCTCTCCTATGTAACTGCAAGCACCTGCACACCTTCTCAACAACATGGATTCTCACGAGTTTGGATTGATCCCAAGGGAAACATTATTTCTACTGACCTCCAAGAAGACTGCAAAGAATTATCAAACAATAGACACTCAGAAATGGTTAAAATGGATGAGAACAGCACCCAGCATTTTATTAAAACCCTCATTATCTATAATAAGCAAAGAGACTGACTGCAGGATGCGGATCCTCATCTGTCCATGAGTTCCCGCTGCTCTTGCAGCAGGACAGGCAGCCAGCAGGGAGGGCAGGATAAATTGTCCCAAATCCCCAGAGCAAACCTGATATTTATGGATAATGCTAAAAATTATGGCATAAGGAAATCAACAAGCTGTAAAGCCCGGCTGGCTGCGGCTCCATAGGAAACAGCAGGGCGGAAAAGCAAAGTTTGCCAAATGGGTGAGGAAAAATCTGGTAGGGATTTTTTTTTTTTTTAAATCGAGTTTCCCAGGATGTTTTACAACCAATGAAGCACAGAAGAAGATGTAACATGTGTTTTTAAAAATAGTGCATAGCTGAGGAAGGAAGCTGCACTTCAAATGGAGTTGAAATCAGTGAATGATGGACACTGTTTTCAGATTCTTGGTTATATCACATCTTTCTCAGTCCATCTCCAGAGAACCACAGGCATCGGGGTCCTCATTCCCTTTACCTGGACAAACTTTCCTCCTGCCCTTGCTCGCTGCAATAAATATCACTAGTAGGAACTTTAGGATCTCATTTCTCTGTGCATCTGTCCAAACAATTTTTGCTTCTCCTCTCTCCACCCCAGGTGCAAGAAAACACATAAGAACTTGCTTAACTTCAAGCCCTGTGTTTCAATTCTACTTGCTTTAGGTGAATTCCAAGACATGCCCGTTGCTGGACTGGATCGGACACCACAAACAACAGTGTTACATGGCCTCAGTCTTCAAGGCACCAAATATCTGGACCTAGACTCAGCTGAGAAGTTTTCTAGCTTGAAATCCTCTTCCACTTCAACGAATGTAGGTGGAACAGCAAAGCCGGCAGAACAGTGTGTCATTCAAAGAAGAAACACAAGTGGTTTGTCCTCCAAACTATTGCATGGCCACAGACCTCACATACAGCTTCCATCAAGTTTCCAAACCTTGGCTTTTCCCCTGTGAAACGAGGATATCTGGCATACCTTCTCTTCCTTGGGACTTCTATCAAGGCAGATTCATTTCAGCTTGGGAAGTATTTGAATACCTCTGGAACAGAAATTACAGAAACTACAAATGGATTTGGATGCTTGTTCAAACAAAGAGCCCTGGAAGGCACATCCCTGGTCGCTGGTGCCCCTTGGGCATCAATGGGAAGGCTGTGCCTTGGCTGGCCCATTCAGGCTCAACCAGCAACACTCCCATGTATGGGAGGCACCCGTTCAAATGGAAACATTATATTAAACAATTAAATCAATTTTAAAATTTCCATTGAAAAATTATGGTCACTTTCGACTGGTTTTACTAAATGTTCTGAGGTTTTTTTAATAACCTTCACACAGAAACTCATCCCATGAAGAGTGGAGTTTTGTTTTCTTCCCTTTTGCTGTATAGATCTAGCTGCTGCTACAATGAAATCTGACTCTAGTTTTGGTTTTAATGATCAGACAGAGGCACATAGGGCAGGGCCTCTATCATTTCTTACAAATAAAGATAATTAAATAAGAATAAAATGTAGTTTTTATGGGACATTCTCTTAAAAGCTTCCATAAAATAGGGTTATAAGTCACTGTATATCCAGGTCTTTGTAGTCATTTTTAACAACAAAAGACCTCACACATTAAATTATTAGGGGAAAAAAAAAAAAGACACATTTTAATTAAAAAATTGAACAATTTCTTTATATTAGGCCTATTTGTAAATTTTACTGAAAACAAAAAAAAAGATATTAGAGGGGACCCGCAACTGTGAAATTTTAGCACAGATTTGAAACCAAACTCAGCTAAAAATCTGGGTGCTCACATATGGCACTTTGACATTACCTGTTATGAAGATGAACAAAGATGTTCTGGTTTATGATCAGGATTATCTGACTCAGAGCTTGGGGTCAGAGGACTCTCTGTGTCCCTTTTGGAGCCATTCCTGGGAATCTAAATTAACTCAATTTCCCAGCATCCATGGAGGACCTCACCTTGGCTAGAGGATCCCCCAGTTGTAGCAAACATCATGTATTTACACGGCATCTTCCACCCTAAGGCAACTTGAAACAACTGCACCCAAAGCTTGTAACCCATCAGTGCAATGTCATCCTTTCCCCTTTGGAAGGTTTAATACCCTGCAACATAATGCAAAACTTTAGAAGAGGAATTTCAGAAGACAGAGCGCAACTGAAACCTTACAGAAATGCCCCCTTTGCTATCGAAACACAGATAGGAGGCAAAATTTTTAAGGCATAAATTTGGTTTCTGGTTCCAGGGAAAGTTATTATATAGAGGAGAAACATCCCTATTCATAACCCTGTATAACCCAGCTAAAATCAAATGTCAAGTCCCCATAAGCATCTGTCCCTCAGCCAGAGGTTGTTTTTCTTCATGGATGAATCAAACACTGAGTAAATCTCATGAATCACCAACGGAAACATCATCCTTACAGCATCATCTCATATTTATGAATAAGGAGCTTGTTTTGCAGGTCCCTGGAGAAGAAATAAAGTAGTGGGAGCCCAGGGAGGGGCCTGGGAGTTTCACAAGAATTTTGTTTTAATAGATCATGAACAATAAGGTGTTTTCCTCCCCCCATCAAAAAAATTATAGGCAATTGCTTTACAAACTGCCAATTTAGCAGTCCTTTTATTAATAAGAAAATACTTACGCTGATGACATAGCTCAATAACCCAGTTATAAATTGCATAAATCTGTTGCAATGGGTACAAATGAGCAGCATGATTTATAAGGGAGGCCACTGACTTCTACACCTGACATAAAACTTTGCAGGCAATCAGCCACATGTTTCATTTTAGTTTTATATTTGACATATAAATCAGGTAGTGAAAGGGACTCTCTCTCCACCCCCACTCCTCCCCTTTGCACAGGCGAAGCAAATGTTTTACAAGCAACATGTAACTCACTGTAGCGAGGACACAATATGAGGTATGGAAAATATTATGCTGTGATTTCATTAGTTTCACATGAACCACTGTGAGGTACAGTGACCTGCTCTGCAGAGCAGGCAGTTAGGAGAGGAATAACGGTATGGGTCACCATGGACAAAACACTTGAGAAAGCAAGTTGTTTTCTTGCAGCACGTGCCCAGCCTACTTCCAGGTTTTGCTAGAAGGTCCCCATCTCTCCCTCCTGAGCTGAGCAGAGTTTGGCCCTGCTTTGGAGGTCAAGGTGTCCAACACAACCCCGTGGTCATCAACAGAATGGAGCAGGATAGGAAACTCAGCAGTCACCAATGATTTTTGAGAGTTGCTTTCCACGGGTGTTAATAAAATAACTCTTTGCCCTGCATACATTGCAGGATCCCGTCCCTCTTCAGATGCTGCAGCAGATGTGCCTTATAGCTCGGAGCTTCAAATCTGAGCCCCAGATCAATACTGAACAACCATCTTTATTAAAAATAAGATGCACTGTGAGCATGTTTCAGTTATTTTAGGGCATTCTGGGAAAACCCGCAAGTTTTTCCTGCATTCATGTGCCACCCAGCTCCAAAGTGTGTCAAAACCAGAAATACTTCCTCGTTTATCTGAATCTAACAAGTCAGATCTTTGTGCAAAAGTGCTGCCTGAAATTGGGTAGCCATCTATGTGCCCTAGAAAGACAAAGAAAAGCTGTTCCAATTGTCTAGGTGCAAATTTGAATGTCTGATTTTCAGCAAATGTAAAATCAGACCCACAAATATGGGAAATCTCTTACAGGTAGAATGTACAGAAGTGACATGAAATGTAAAATAATTTCTAACAACCTAAAAAAAGCTTATTTAAACAAGTGGTATAAATCTGTAGTACTTTCACTCAATTGCACAAGTTAGCTTATCTCAGCTGGATCAAGTCCTGTCAAATATTTTATATGTTCTTTTCCAGGGATGTGAATTTTTCCATAACAGAGGTGTTGGTCAGTTCTGGAAAGCTCTTGTTATGAGTCAGGCATGTACTACTTTTCCATTTTCTCAGAAGAACTCTTTAAATACACTTGAGGCGATGGAAAGCCATCTGGAGGCAGAGGTTGAAGGATGGGTTATGACAGCTTCATTCAGCGATGCAGAGCTCTGAAGAGGGGGTGATAAATCGACTATCTAATGGTACAGCAAGATTTTTGTCAGAATTAATCCCCTATTTCTTTACTTCTAATCTTCAGTGATTTTATGTAATACATTTTATGAATACAAGCCTCTTGGACACTTCAGCTGGGCTCTGATCAGCCATTCATTTTGCACCACCATCCAATTTCCAGTGCAGATGAGGTGTTTGCATAACCTCAGGTGATAACTGCATCTTCAACAACACAAATATTTGCAGTCCCACTAAGACTGTTAATGTCTTGTCTATTCTAAGAAATAATGTATAATCCAGCTTAATCAGACACCATCTGTAATCGAGTTTACTCTAGTGTGTATTCAAACCATAAAACAGATGTTTTGTTTATCAAAATGATTTTCTTGGACCATAGCTGAGGTATCATTATTTATTAAAAAATAACTTTGAAAAATACAGGAGAAAGCTAAACTTACACCAGCTGAGAATTGCCCCTGTACATTTTTCAGCTGCTTACATTTCAGACCTTACATCTTCCTGCTCACCGATGGGTAATAGAGTTGATTTTCCCATATAGAGAAGGGGCACTGGATACTGGAAAGTTTACACCTCCAAGTGTTTGTCTTAATTAAACAAGTCCCAGAAGAATTATAATTAAGATGTTCTCTGCATGCAAATTGACATTTAGTTGGGGGTGATGGGATTAAAGCAACCACAGCAATGAAATAATTCAAGGTCAGTATAAGACTGAGCTGCCAGTGCAGTAGTTGGGTGTTGAGCCATGTCTGGATTTGACAGTAGAAGAATCCAACAGCTTACCGGTATCCCAAGCCCTTGCCATGGCCAGGAATGCACCAGGGTAAATGTGTTCATATGAGTCTATAGCCCAACTTTGCTTATTTGGCAGCCACTACTTAGTCTCAACCTTTTCATCCATAAATTGCTCTCATTTTCCTATTCTGTGCCTTCTCTTAGGCAAAAAGTTGTCCTTGCATTAGCTCCTTGTACTAGTGGGACTGTGCATGAGGCTCTTCAGTGGCCTATCTTTATCATATGCCTTGTAATCTTTATTTAAATCTGCAAATGAGTGTTTTCATGTCAACAGGTCTTCTACTGGAGCTCTCATTCTTCTCTCCTCCACACGTTACCTTCAAAACATGGAATATATAATGATCAGGAATGATCAGAAACAGTCAGCAAGGATTTGCAAAAGGGAAATCATGCTTGACCAACCTCATTGCCTTCTACAAAGCCATGACTAGTTTGGTGGATGAGAGGAGAGCACTGGATGTTGTTTACCTTGACTAGTAAAGTCTTTGTCACTATCTCCTACAACATCACCATAGACAAGATGACAAAGTATGGGTTGGATAAGTGGACAGTAAAATGGTTTAAAAACTGGTTGAACCACCAGACCCAGAGGGTTGCAACCAGTGTCACAAAGTTGGAGGGAAGTCACCAGGGCTCAGCTCCTGGAGCAAATACTGTCTAACATCTTCATGAATCACCTGGACGATGGGACAGAGTGCACCTTCAGCAAGTTCACAGATGATACAAAACTGGGAGGAGCAGCTGGTACACCAGGTGGTTATGTTGATGTCCAGAGGGACCTCAACAGGCTGGACAAGTGGGCAGAGTGGAATCTCTTGAAGTTTAACAAGGCAAATGTCACATCCTGCATTTAGGGAGAAATTACTCCACGCACCAGTACACACTGGGGGATGACTGGCTTTAAAACAGCTTTGCTGAGAAGGACTTGGAGGTTCTGGTGGACAACAAATGGACCATAAGCCAGCAATATGCCCTGACAGAAAGAAGGTCAGCAGCATCCTGGGCTGCATTAGGTAAAGCATTTCCAGCAGGTTGAAAGAGGTGGCTCTTCTTTTCTGCTCATCACTGGTGAGGCCACATCTGGAGCACTGTGCCCAGTTCTGGGCTCCACAGTGCATGAGAGGCTTGGATTTACTGGAGTAAGTGCAGCACAAGGCCACAAAGATAATGAAGGGATTGGAGCATCTCTCATATGAGAAGAGACTGAGAGAATTGGGTCTGTTCAGCCTGGAAAAGAGAAGGCATGGATGGGACCTTATCAATGTGTATGAATATCTGACGGGAGAGAATCGAGAGACTCAGACTCTTCTCAGTAGTACCACTGTCAGAACAAGAGGCAATGGGCACAAAATAAAACGCAAAAAAATATTTACTGTGAGGACAACCAAACACTGGAAGATAATTCAAAACCAGTCTGGACATGGTACTGAACAACCTGTTCCAGGTAACTCTGCTTGAGCAGGGTAGGTGGACTAGATTTCAAGGTTGGACTAGACCTCAAGGCTGGACTAGATCTCAAGAGCTGCCTCCAACACCAACCATTCTGTGATTCTGTGAATCTGTGACTCCATAATAACGCGTGGTACAACAGGAGCATTTCTCTTCTTTGAAGGCAAGAATATTCACAATACAGCACTGTTCATTAGCCTATTAATTGTTCTTGAGCTATTTCTCATTGACATATTACAGTATGCATGTTTTTAGACTGTGTTTTCAGTTGCAGGTAATTTGTCACACGATAATATAATAAATACAATTGGAAATGCAGCAGTGGCCAGATCCAAGAAGCATTTTGGCTGCAGACTCCCAAATTTGCAGGAAGTTCCAGTGCAGATCTGCACCTCGCACCTGGTTCCTGTCTGTGTAATGGGCAGAACCAGCATCTCTTATCTGAACAGCCACCTGCTATTTCAAGAAAACCCAAACCCCACAGCTAGAGAGGCTGTTTAGATTCAGACTCAAGGTTTTTTAGCTAAGTTCAAGACTGTAGCTGTAAAATTTTCTATGTGCTCCACTCTATCCTGCACCTCTAAATGCAAGAAAAAAATAGGTTTAACACACATTGTAAAAGAAAAGGGGACACAGACTTAGAGCTGAACAAGACAAGAACAAAATGGGTTTTAAACAGATACGATTTTCATTTTTTTGGCAAGTTTTTTAAAAATAACTTTTGGTGACACATGCTGCTAAAACGGACCCAGAAATAAACTGTTTACAATAAATTGGTTTTCCAGTTAAGTGAGAATCCATTTGTTTTGATTCAAAGGATTTATTTTTTTTTTAATTAACACTTTAAAATATTTTGGGGGTTGTTCTTTAAATGAACTAAGCAATGTCAGTCTGCAAAGCAGTACTTTCCCAGGGCAATGGCCTTTCTCTCTCTGAAGAACCAGGCACAAGAAAAACCCTGAGTCTCAGATCTTCAGTGAGAATTATTGGTTTACACCAGGAGGGTCCTCACAAGTTGACAATCTATTTGCTTGGCACCTTTTCCAACAAGCATGTGTTCCATTACATGTAAATTAGTATTATTACAGTAATACAATTGCCCTGATAAAGTGTAAATTCAGACTAATTTTTCTCATTTTGTTTTCCATTGGGGAACTCTGGTAGCACTTTTTTTTTCTGCAATTTCCTGCATTCCTCATATCACTGGAGTTTTCTTAAACCACAGCCAGATCCAAGTCCTGACTCAGATTTTTAAAAGAACCCCATAAAAGAATCACAGACCGGTTGGGACCTCTGGAGATCATCCAGTCCAACCCAACTGCTAAAGCAGGTTCACCAGAGCAGATCACACAGGAATGTGTCCAGGCAGGTTTGAATGTCTCCAGAGAAGGAGACTCCACAACCTCTCTGGGCAGCCTGAAGAAAGAAGCTCTTGATGTATGGGCTGGATAAGCAGAATGTGAGGTGGGTTAGTGACACAAAGCCTAGTTGGAGGCCAGTAACCAGCAGTGATACTCCAGGTGTCAATACTGAGTCTAATATCTTGTTTAACATCTTCATTAATGAGCTGGATGATGGGGCAGAGTGTACCCTTAGCAAGTTTGCAGGCAACACCAAACTGAAAGAAGTAGTTGATACACCAGAGGGTTGTGCTGCCATCCAGAAAGACCTCGATGGGCTGGAGAAATGGGACAACAGGAACTCCATGAAGTTCAACAAGGAGAAGTGCAAAATCCTGCACCTGGGGAGGAACAACCGCATGCACCAGGACATGCTGGGGGCCACACAGCTGGAAAGCAGCTGAGCAGAAAAGAACCGGGGAGTCCTGGTGGACACCAAGTTGACATGAGACAACGATGTGCTCTAGTGATCCTTCCCCTTTATCCAGCGTTGTTGAGGCCACACCTGGAGTGGACTTAGTGTCTACAGTCCTTAGTGTAGACAGTCAAACCTACTTGGAATGCCACTTGACCGTGTGCGCCTTGTCTCTGTCTGCTCCCCCATAGGTACATTTTAATGCATTTTCTCCCATCTAGTTTAAAAGGTACCATGTGCTGAGCATATTACCATTTCCTCTTCACAACTGTGTGGGTCTATGTAAATAATTCCAGCAACTTGCCTGCTACTTAACTTTAATAGAGACCCCTCTACTCCTTTCTACCTTTCACAAAACACTGCTAGCCCGTATTGGGAGGATTAGAGAACAACCTGCATGGCCATGTACCTCTTGCTTTCTTCTTCACCACTTTTTCCTTGTGTCAGTTTGGCTTAGGACAGTTTTACTTCAAGAGAGACTTCCAGCAGCACTGGTGGTGGAGAGGCCATGTGGAGGTGCAGTGTCCCATCCTCACATGTCAAAAAGTGTGGGCTACATCTTAAGTACGGGTTCCTTGTCCTCCTGCAAAGCCCAGTGCTGGCACAAATTGTGCAGTAGGCTGCTGTGTCTGTCTTGGAGGTTGGTTTTCTTTTGTGATGAAATTTCATGAAGCCTTAATGACTTTTACTCATAACTTTCCAGCCAAAACTTCACTGCCATTGACCCTGAAAAAATGAATATATAAACAAAAGTCTGAGAAATGAATGCAGCTTAGCCGAACCAGTTTGCAGATTAGGACTACAATGGCTTAATGGGTAAAGCATGTACCTTTGGAGTCTCTTGCTTTGGCTTACTTGTGGTGACAAAGAGGAAATAAAGACCAACTCAACATAGGAAATCAGCAGACAAGATCAAACCAGCATTGGCTATTGGTAACTACACCCCTGTTACAGCCAGGAATCTCAGGGAAGAAAACATGACATCTGACAAGATTTGTTACAAGAACCATTAGTACCATCTCCTTATTGACAGTTTTATCACATACTGAAAGAAGGTAGTGTACCAGAGACATTATGCATGTTGGTAAAAAATATCTCTTTCATCAGAGTTTGACAAGTCCTGAAAACACAGAGCTAAGGTACATCATGCAATAGGTAGTCAGGCAGAAAACTGAATAAAAAACATCATATAAGTTTGTTTCACAGCTCAACAATAGTTCTGTACAACCTCACCTAACAGACAAATAAAGAAAATACGATATTTAAATAATAGCACAGTGACACTGCATTCCCTTCCTGACACTCAAAACTTGGCTCCAGACCTGTCATGGGTTTCACTGGCTACTGAGAATGTGTTCGACAAGCCTGGCTTGAGTCTTGGGCTTTTAACTAAACAGCCAGTGTCTTGTATATAGTTCTTTGTCCCTAGTTCCCCCAGTTTAACAGCCAGATCCAAGGCAGCTCTCCTTTCAGCTGCTGGAGGTGTTGATGGTTGCTCATCACTATTCCCTTTTCTGCTTCTTACAAGTGCAGAATTCTCCTCTAGGGATGTATCTCGTCAGCCTTGAAGGGAGTTTTGCAAAAATGGGAATGATGTAAGTTAAGACAGGGCATGTTTGGAGAGGAACAATGTGCTGGGGAAAAGGAGGACAGATTTTAAATTCTTCAGGGATACTCAGTCAGCCCCTGAAGCCTAAATTTATGAATCCATTCTGATTGTCTGAAATGACTGAATGCTTGCTTTAACAATATGTATTCTTGCTTTCAAAGTCCAGCCAGCATAAATCTCAGATCTGCATTGTCTGTAATATATATATCCCATTTTATTACCCGGGTTCATGACCGACACTTAAGTCAATTTAATGCTCACCCTTTCATGTAATATATTCTAAGTTATGCATCACTTCATGGTTCTGCACCACGGTGCTCAAAATTGCCTATGTTATCAACCTATATGATGATTAAAGCTCATAATTTTGAAAGAAACTGGACTTTCGGAGCACTAGATGGTGCTAGAGAATGCTCTTAGCTAGCTCCAGGGCTGCATCCCTGTAAATTCTCTCCATGTACCATTTATTTTTGTGGGATATAACAGCATAATCTGCATCAAGCATCTATATTCTCAGCAGTGTTTCAGATGGGCTGCTGACATTGCTCATCACTCTTCTCTGTCGGGTGATGAGAAGTTGTTTGTTATTGCCAGAAGCAAGCTGTCAAACCCATGAGTCATGAGACTGCTTTCAAAACCAGGGGATGTATACATTTTTTTTAACTGTATTTTTTATTTGCCCTCTAGTTCCTAAGCTTTAGGACTGTTATGATGCTATTTGTGTGCACCTCAGGAAAGTGTGGAAGTGCTGGGCACTAAAAGTATCTGTGCTCAGGCTGGGCACAGTTCAACCCACAGTTCAGACCTTGACCTGAGGGTGTTTGGAAGATTTTGACCCATCCAAAGTAAATAAACCATGCTTGGAAACCACCGGATGAAAAAGACAATTAGGAAGCAGAGTAGGGAGTTGTACAGTTCTGAGTCTGCTAACAATTACAGCAATGTTTTGGCTGGAAAACATGCTGGGAAATGAGGGTTTGGGGGAGCAGCCTGTACCCAGTGAGAGGGTTTCTCATGTCATCAAGATCAGAGACCCATGTCTTTAGCTGGTCCCCGTAGGGGAAGGTTGGGTATGTGTCCTATGATGTCCGGAAAGGGAAAGGAAGATTTACCAAGGCAGCGGTGGGCCACTCAAAGGTGGCCCTGGCAGTAACAGACCATTTTGTCACCAGCAGCCAGGCCACGTGAGGACAGGCTCTTGCAGAGAAGCCCAGGTTTGGATCATTCTCCTGCCTGTTGTCCCAAGGATGTGGGGTGTCCCAGGGAATGAAGGCACACGGATGCTGGCAGCATAGCAGGGATGATGAAGGGAATTTTTCCCTCCCTGACAGCTCAGCTGTGAGGCTGAATACACTGCAGGCTGTATGAGACTCAGGTGCTTATAGGTAGGCCATATGAGCAGCAGCTGAGGGACCTGGGGGTGTTCAACCTGGAGGAAAGTAGGCTGAGGGGAGACCTTATCGCTGTCTGCAACTACCTAAGAGGAGGTTGTATCATGGAGGGTGTTGGTCTCTTCTCCCAAGTAACAAATGAGAGGATGAGAAGAAATGGCCTCAAGTTGTTCCAGGAGAGGTTTAGATTGGATATTAGGAATTTTTTTTCATGGAAGGGATTGTCAGGCATTGGGACAGGCTGCCCAGGGAGGTGGTGGAGTCACCATCCCTGGAGGGGTTTAAAAGACACATAGAAGAGGATCTTAGGGACATGGTTTAGTGCTGGTGTTAGGTTAACAGTTGGACTCAAGGATCTTGAGGGTCTCTTCCAACCAAAATGATTTTATTATTCTATATATCTTTTGCAGACAGCTGCCGAATCAACATTTTTGCGGAGTTGGCACCCTGAGAGATGCTCCCCAGCTGTGCCTATCCAAGGGCCGGCGCGACGCGGGCTGGCACTCGAGCCGCAGACACCAACTGCTGCCCGACAGCTGGAGCGGCGGTGGCCGGAAGGTTATAGGGAAGCCGTGGGGTTAGACCCGGGCCACAGTTGGCAGGGTCCACCCCTCCTCCTTCTCCTGTCTGCAGGGCAGCTGCAAACGGCAGGAGAGCACCTTCCCCGGCCACCAACACTGCAAGGGCTTAGCCTCTTAGCATCTTAGAATCACAGAATGCCAGGGATTCGAAGGGACCTCAAAAGATCATCCAGTCCAATCCCCCTGCTGGAGCAGGAACACCCAAATGAGGTTACACAGGAAGGTGTCCAGGTGGGTTTTGAATGTCTCCCGAGGACACTCCACAACCTCCCAGGGCAGCCTGTTCCTGTGTTCGTCACCCTCACTGAGTAGTAGTTTCTTCTCATATTTAAGTGGAGCCTCCTGTGTTCCAGTTTGTATCCATTGCCCCTTGTCCTATCATTGGTTGTCACCGAGAAGAGCCTGGCTCCATGCTCCTGACACTCACTCTTTATATATTTATAAACATTAATGAGGTCACCCCTCAGTCTCCTGTTCTCCAAGATAAAGAGCCCCAGCTCCCTTCCTGGCCTGAGCAACATCAGCTGGAGCTTCTTCTAATTGCAGCTCCCCCATCCCAGCAGTCTGCAGCCTTAGCCCATGGACCCATCTAAACCACAACTCTCATCTACATGGGCAGGTCACATCAAGTATGATGCGGCCAAGCATGTCATGGACACATCTTCTGTGCCTGGTTCTTCCTAGACATGGTGTAGATATGACACATTCATGCAACAGCCAGTGGCACAGGTGGAAACACCAGTGTCCAGCCATTGACCATCCCACACTTCATTTCACCAAGAGTACCAATAAAGAGCAGTGTAGAATAAAAACCATGTTTTGGGCAAATCCAGATAGATGTTATGGGTCCTGCACTTACATGCCTCTGTTATCTTGGACTGAAAGCAATTGCTTCTTGTGGCTTGTTTAACCTTGGTTTTGTTGGTGGTACATGAACCCATCCTGCTCCAGCTTGATGATGGCATTTAAACTAGATGGAAACAGTCTGACAAATTCAGATATGATAACATGGAATGACAACTAAAACAACCAGTCAGATAACAGATAAATAATGACATTTCCAGGAAACTGATATTTATTTCCGTTGCATTTTTAGCACCATTAAGACACTGAAGGGACACGGTCAGATCACATTAGGCCCACAGCTTAAGACTTTTTGAAAGATCAGTGGAAATATTCTCATTATTTTTCTTCTAGTTGAAATCAAATCCATTATTTATTTGAATTTAAATATCACAGTATCACAGTATGTTTGGGATTGGAAGGGACCTCAAAAGATCATCTAGTCCAATCCCCCTGCTGGAGCAGGAATGCCTAGGTGAGGTCGCACAGGAACATGTCCAGGTGGGTTTTGAATGTCTCCAGAGAAGGAGACTCCACAACCTCCCTGGGTAGCCTGTTCCAGTGCTCTGTAACCCTCACTACGAAGAAGTTTTTTCTCAAATATATCCCTGAAGCGCTCACAGAGGATGAAAGTGCAGACCAAAAGGGACACCTCACCGCTGTGCTGGTTGTCCCAGCTAAGTTACGTGCTTAAAGTCTTTGCACTACCTGAGAAACTCACCATGATGCCTTATCCCTGTCTCATGTCACCCACGACCTTCTAATATCACACAGGGTGGGAAATTTTCTTTTAATTGATTGTTAACCTACCAGCATCCCTCTATGTGCCTTTTATTTACATTAGCAGTCTGAAAGAACAAAGTATTCCCATTGAGGTTCTATTCCACCAGAGAAACGGGTTTGCTGTCATCACTTCTCATAAGCACAGCCTGAGACCCACTTTCCTAAATCTCTCCCTTCCATCATTTGTCTTTACTACCTCATAGCTGTCAGGTTTTTTTCTAGCTGCTACTATGAAATGAGCACAGGGTCGTTTTGGCCACAAATCACTCAATAATCCACAAGGAGCGGAGGAGGGGAGCAACTATTGATTTTTGAAAGGAAAACTTCCCTGGGATGGTATCCTCGACTGAGGATTGCAAACCCCAGATGGAACATCATTGGTAATCCTAACCAAAAATGAATTCAAGAGATTTATAAGAGACCATGTATTCTTGCATCACTGAAGTTCTCAAATCCTTCTGCCACAAAGAAACCTCTCCTGTAATAATTCAATATGCAGCGGAGCCTTAAAGCGGCTCTTGGTTCTCTTATTGCAACATCCATATTAAACAAAGACTGATAGAGCTCTATGAATCCCCTATCCAACAAAACTTTCCTTAGGCAAGTTATTTCATCTATGCTGCCTCAGTTTCCCCACCTGTAAAACAGACACAGTGGTAGCTGCTGGTTTGACAGTGGGACACATTGTCCAAGGAGGAACCATGTTTTCTATGAGCTGGTTGTTTTTCTTTCCCCAGTTGAATGGGTATTCAAACATAGAGAGAAAGTTAGGTGAGAAGCATAACCAAGAATCTGGGAGAAGTAAATAGCCCAAATTTCTACAGAGAAAGCTCTCGCTGGACCAAGTAATGAGAAAACAGAAAGCCATGTTCAGGCTCTTTATGTTTGGGTGATAGATGCTCTAATAGATAGATAATTATATTTATGTTCACCAAAGAAAGAAAACTTGTACAAAAAAGCCTACTATATTTTAATATCACTCCAACTTTCACTTGGGCCAGTAAAGCCTAAACATTTCTTTCCCAGCCCTTGGCTTCCCAGAGGGTTTTTTTTCAAATGGTCAGTGAAAATTCAGGCAAATGTGTCAAATATCACAGAGACTTCAGCATGAAAGAAGACGACCATCAAGACAAGAAAGAGAAGGCACCTTCCTTTACCCTTTTCAAGCTTCTTGGCATCCTGCTGGACGATTTACTCCCATTTTGCGGATGCAGGATGAATCCTAAGAAGATTTGAATTCTCATTTTGGCATGAAGTTCTGGGTAAGAACAGGCCATCAGATGTGGGTCTACTGCACTACACAATTAGATATTCAGACCAGACATGAGGAAGAAATATTTTACGTTGAGGGTAGTGAAACATTGGCCCGGGTTGCCCAGAGAGGTGGTGAATGAAGCATCCCTGAAGACATCCCAGGTCAGGCTGGATGGGGCTCTGAGCAACCTGATCTGGTGAAGATGTCCCTGCTCATGGCAGGTCTGGCACTGGATGAGATTTGAATGTCCCTTCCAACCCAAACTGTTCTATGATTCTATGGTATAATCAATAAAATACCATCAGTCTGTGGTCCAAGCAGGAGACAGTGGGCACCAGTGGTGGTCCAGACCATCACACACCAGGGTGATCTGGGTGCTGCTGTGTGCCATCACCTATCTACCTGCGGGACAGCGAGGATGCTGGTGGTGTCATCTAGCAATGAAGCTGTGCCATTTTCGGGGGACCTTTCCCCTGTTGTCATACATCATCCCAGCTGGCCAGGCAGCAACCCTAACCTGGGTCCGTCCATCAGGGCAGCCAAGCGCAGAGCCAGGCTGTCCCCTCGCTCCCCTCCCGCCACCCCCTCGCCATCCGCGAGGACTTTGTGTCCTAAAAGCTCATTCTTTCCATAGCGTAAAAAATAAACCAGCATGTGCTCCTCTCCAACGCCGCCTGTCTCCGCAACAGCCCCGGGTGGGTTGTTGTTGTCGTTCGACTCCGTCTCGCCTTAAATAACAGAATTACAGCGGGTCTAATCCTGCAAAGTGCTGAGTAACAGCTCGTTCCCAATAAATTAAGCAGGCACTCAGCGCCGCAGCCTGATATTTGTATCCACGTCCTCCCCGGATTATCGGTCTCTCCTCCTCGCTCTCTCCCTGGCCCCTCGGGGAGCAATTATCTGTGAATGAGAACAGAATAACTCTTTTAGCAGAAGGTTTCCACACTCGCGCACAAGCAGTGCTCTGAATGGATTTATCATGCTGGCTAAAAAGGGAGGTGGAAAAAAATCCCCCCTTCTCTCTTTTTTTTTTGAATTTTAAGGAGGAATCTCCGAAGCGGCAGCCGTTACCCGGTGGCTCCATGCACAGGGGAAAAAGTCAAAAAAAAAAGGATATAGTAAAACTTTTTAAGGGAGGCATGAATCGGTTCTTCAGAAAAACAAGGCAGCGGTGCCAACTGGAAATGTTTGCTTTGGGGGTGAGCTAGATGGCTGGCGTCAGCCAGGGCTAAAGACATGCCAGCGGAATGCAATATTGGGGAAGCAGCAGGTCACTCAATCACTGGCAATTTGCCCAGGAGCAACTGGATGCCTTCAGATTTTTTTTTCCTTGTGTGTGTATGTTGCTTTTTTTTTGCCCTTTTTTATTTTTTTCTCCCAAGCAAACAGAGCCCCAGCAGTTTTGGGGATGGGGAGCTGCAGAATGGTATTTCTGAAAGGCACGTTCCTGGAGCAATAGCCCCATGGTCTGCTCGGCCGCACGGCAGTGACATCTGGCAGAAGAAGTTGTGTTTCGGTGGATGAGGCTGAATCCTGCTGCTGCTGCCTCCACGCACAAGGCAGAAGGTGCAGCACCATGTGCTGGGTCTGCCAGGGGAGTGGGCAGCCCCAGGGAAAGGATGGGGCAGTGGGATGGGACAGCAGTGCCAATGCCTCCAAAAATACCCTCCAACTGGACTTCCTCCAGTAACAAGTATCAAACACTAGAGATGAGACTTTTATTTATATTTTTGAGAGGCAATTGAATTTTTTTCCAAGGTTAATTTGCTTACAGGAGAAAGTAGGTAAAAGGCAAAAAGAAGAACATTTCATTAACTCCCCACAGCACAGGGGGGAGGCAAGGACCCAACAGGCATTTCTTGTCTGCACATCTGTAGTTTTTCATTGCTGTATCATTTGTGCCAAGTGCCAGGCAGCACACAGAACCCAAATAACCCGGGGAGGGAGGGTGTCCCAGCAGGGGCGGCTCCAAGCAAGCTGGTGGCCTGACTAGCAGCAACCGCCGTCATTAGGGATTTGCCCTTTTTGCTAACGAGGGAAAACAATGTCAGGCCAACAGCTGAATGCAGCACAGTCACCAGCACATGATGTGCTGATGTCGAGCGTGGCACTTCTCCAGAGGTAGAAAGCAGCCATAAAATTGCCCTTGGTTTTGCCTTCTCCATCTGTAAGGATAAAACCTGATGTGCGAGAGGGAAGGGAGCTCTTGTAAAAGCACACCCAAGGACCAAACTGTACCCGCGACTTCACATCCACATGGTTCAATGCCATTCAGAAGCATTTTCACAGTTCAACACAGCACCATGATGCCCATCACCAGCACGCACCCATCTTCCCCTACAATGTCACCGCTGTACACGGCAAAGCCACCCAATGAAACTGCCACTGCAGATGGAGGAGGGGTGATCTTCCACATAGGCAAATCTCATCAATCCATGATGAAATTGGGGAGAAACTATAGATCTTTGGAGGCAGATCCCAGCTATGATCAGCATAGCTCAGGACTCACTTCCCACCTGAAATGCAGCTTTTTTTTCCACTTCTGGCTTTCGGACCCACTTCTCCAGCACAGACAATTTTAGCTCAAGCGCTCTTGCCTCTCCATCAGACTCCTTTTTTTTTTACATTTACTTCCTGGTTTTGGAGCTTGATCCAGCTACAGGGGAGAACAGACCAAAATGCATTCAGCATCCCAGGTCTCCTTCATTCTCCTTTTCTGCATCCCTTGTCATCTTAAAACATTCATACTTGTAAGAAGAGCTTGTCATTAAATCACTGGACAAGGGCTTTAGTTAAAATGGATAGCATTCCCAGGTCAGTCACCAGTTTCTTGTGTGATCTTGAGAAGGATCCCCCTGTCCCACATCCTTCTACTCCAAGATGGACATTGTGACCTTTTCTTTTCCTTGCTGTGCTTTTCTTAGTCTTAAGGGCAGAAAGAGACTCTCTTGTGCAAAGTGCATGCATGGCAAAACAGTGAAAACTATTTGAGCTTAATGTAGTGTATCTTAAACCATTATTAAATAAAATACCCAAGTTTCTGACAATATTTTGGGAAAACAAAAAGAAACAAACAATCTCCAACATCTTTTCTAGATGATTAATCCTTACAAAAAGGATCACATCAGAGTGTCAAGCCCATGCAACTGTTCTAGATGCTGTAGTTGTCCATGCAAACATGACACCTAATCACCTGTCACAAGTGCCTCCTTCTTCCCAGCAACACCTTCAGTGTGGTTCAATGGGAGCACTGATGGGCAGTGAGGAAAGGAAGAGTGTACACACTCAATCACAATACTGGCCAAGGTTGCCCAGAGAGGTGGTAGATGCCCCAACCATGGAGACATCCCAGGCCAGGCTGGACGGGGCTCTGAGCAACCTGATCTGGGTGAAGATGTCCCTGTTCATGGCAGGGGTTGAGCTTTGAAGGTCCCTTCCAACCCAAACTGTTCTATGATGCTATGATCACCCCAAAGGACAAATGTTGTAGTGAGCTCTCCCACCCAGCCCTGTTCTCCAGGGATCCAGCACGAGGCAGGGTGGTCACCGGAGACCGGCAAGACTGAGCCCTTCCCTGCTCCTGCCTCAGTGCTCTTTGTAGCTTGGGAAAATCAGCTTTGCTTCCCAAACCTCAGTTTCCCCATCTTGAACATGGAAATAATGATCTTGGCTTCTTTTTAAAGCTCTTTGAGATGAACGGCTCTTCTAAAGAGGTAAGTAGTATTATAAGTAACAGGCTCTCATGTCTGCCAAGAACCAAAAGTGATATGAGGGTGATGAAATTCAGGCCACCTCATCAGCAAAGCATGTTGTCCTGGCCTTCAGGACAAGGTTAGGGCTCTTGAAGAGAGCCCGTTCCTTTTTGGGACAGAAAGGAGTGGACACAGACCCAGCACGTACTTTCCTATTATTAGTCATTTGTATCCATGTATTGCTGCAAATATATACAGTCCCCCAAAACCCCAACCAAAGCAAGTGCATTGCCTGAAGCCATCTAACCCAGGACCTCAACCATGCAATATGGTGAGACTGCATCTAGAGTACTGTGTCCCATTCTGGGCTCCCCAGTTTAAGGAGGACAAGGAACTACTGGATGAAGTCCAGCATAGGGCTACAAAGATGATGGGATCTGGAGCATCTTTCTTATGAGGAGAGACTGAGAGAGCTGGATCTGTTCAGCCTGGAAAAGAGAAGCTGAGAGGGGACCTCATCAATGTTTATAAATATCTCAAGGGTGGGTGTCAAGATGGGATCAGACTGCTTTCAGTGGTGTCCAACGACAGGATAAGGGGCAACAGGCACAGACTGAAGCACAGGAGGTTCCATCTGAATATGAGAAGGAACTTCTTTACTTTGAGGTGCCAGAGCTCTGGACCAGGCTGCCCAGAGAGGTTGTGGAGTCTCCTTCTCTGGAGACATTCAAACCCGCCTGGACACATTCCTGTGTGATCTGCTCTGGTGAACCTTCTTTAGCAGGTGGGTTGGACTGGATGATCTCCAGAGGTCCCTTCCAATACCAGCCATGCTGTGATTCTATAATATGGGCTATTTAGAAGTTTCCAGGTAATTTCCATATGACAGCTCGAGCAGGATGGATATAACCAGCCCCCAACAAGGCTGCAACCCCAGCATCTCCCTGAGCCTTTCAGTAAAACTGGAAGGGGACAAAAGCAGGCAGATGGACCTGCCCAGGGACTGAAGCTGGAGAGCCCAGCATCTCCAGAGGACCAGGCAGAAGAGGATGGTGACACATCGTTTGGCTGGGGGAAGGAAGCTGGAAGGATGCGAGATTCAGGCACGAGTGAGGTTGGTGAGGACCTCACAGACAAGGCTGAAGGCACGACCGAGAGCTGCTTTGCACGACAGGGCCAAATCCATCCCTGGCACAGCTCCGCTCCGGCTGCCTCTGTGTGTTTGTGTAAGGATCCAGTCCCGGCTGTGTTGGGAGGCACCGGCTGTGCGGGCCCAGCGTGCCAGCCCGGAGGCCCAGACACGAGGACGGTGCCAGATACCGGGCATATTTTTTCAGCTGCACGGGGCTGGGGGTTGTCACACGGGCTCAGCATGCACCTGTGCGACCCCAAGCCATCCGGCTATTAACAGCCGGCCACAGCACTCTGATGCCGTATCGCTGACTGCTCCATTCCCAAGTGGGGTGATAAATCAGCCGCCCCGCTGACAACCCCAGGGCCCTTCTGTGGTCAGGATTGTTGCAAATGCTAATACATCTAATACTTGCTTCACAGCAGGATTTGGCCATGTGTAGCCAGCCCAGCTCCACCGTGTCCTGCCACCCGGGATCATTCCTGCCCTGCAGCACCCCATGGGTACCCAATGCCCCCAGTGCTCCTGGACCAGCCCCATGAGACAACCGGGCTCTAAGGATCTCCTGACACAGTTAATGAGTATTTGAGGTCCTCCAAGTGATGGTAAGATCAGCACAGTTTTCTGGTGGAGAAGCTAATGTGGGGAGAACTAATGCAAGATGCGAAGTCTCTAGGGTGTGTTTGAGGACATACAAAGCACCCAGAAGCAAAAGCTGCAGCAGGCATTGAGTATCAGGGGGCTAAAACCTTCTCAGACATAGGGATAGCATCTGAAGGGGTCAGGGAAGGAGTCAATGATGGAGAAAGCTGCATTTACCTCTTTCCTTTCTCCCTCTGCACCAGTTTGAGCATCAGCCCTGCACAATACTTGTACACCCAGAGGAAAAGTCCTGCCATGTCCAGCCCCTTTGCACGAAACACTCAACGGGCAATAACCTTCACATTCTCTCTTTTTGTTCAGTGCTGACCCAGAATAAGCACAATCCAAACAATTAACAGAACTAGTTAGCACCAGGATGAAACATCCAAGGTGGACCACAGACTCTTGGGAAATAGATTTTGGTGCCTTGGGACACAGGAGAATAGTTTCCAAGGCATCATGTACACAGCACAGCTGGCTCTGTGACTTTTCCTCTTTTTCCTCATCAGTACTTGGTTCTAGCACAAAGATGATTTTTAATGCCAAATCATTGTGCTTCTTCCCTCTTTATTTCAAGCCACAGGCTCACCACATTCTGGACTGGTTGCAACTCATCTGGTTTCACTAATACTTCTAATATAATATTTATAACTAGCTAAGGGCTGATCATATGACGGGTATAATCAATAAGTCATGTGCCAGTTGTGGTTATTCTACAACTCAAGCCATTGTCCTGTATTTTGATGTCCATAGCCTGCTGTTTATTTGCATGGTTTTTTGCTGCTATGCCTTTCCACCTTTGCAGCCTGGCATTAAAGAAGGCTGTCTTGACTCTCGGTAATTAAGAAAAAAAGAAACATCACTTTATTTCCACCCAAAAATGGAAATTAGATGAATCAATCAAAGGCTCTACTTGCCAGATACCACTTGCCACCATCTTTGGCTTTGCTGAAGGAACTTGCACTTAGGAAAGTTGTTCAATCTAAACAAAATCATCTTCTCAACAAGTTCCTCCTTCCCGCTGCCAGAAGGATCAGCCAGCAGAAACCAAAACCAGGTCTGACAGTTTTAGCTTATCTGTAGCCAGCTGTGGCAGCCCAACTTCATATTCAATGAGCACAGGATATTTCCTGCCAGACCATCGGGTGCCAGGGAGTAAAGACCCCCTCTATTAAAGAAGTTCCCATTGTATCCAGATACCTTCTTGTTCTTTCTGCCCCCCTTACCCAGTGTGGACAGGGTGGGCTTGGAGGGAGAGGAACCTCTTGGTAGATGCTCAAATACAGTAAGATGTGTTCTTAGCCCCTCTAGAAAGGTATTTTATCAAATATCTTCAAGAAACTTTAGTTTAGGCATCATTGAGGGAAAAAAAAAAAAAACAAAAAAACAACCTTTGGCTTAGTTTTTAAAAGAGTGAATATCTTTGGTGTGAAACCACTGGAGTGACACCAGGCTAGGATTTGGCCATGCATGGCTACAGTGAGGCAGAAGGAGAGTGAATTCTCTCTTTCCACGGGTGCTTATAGCTAGCTACAGCCTGTAAAAGCAGATGATTTAATGATTCATTCTGGAAAGCAGGAATGGATGACTTCAGGTTTGAGCTTCCCACATCACTTCTACCATCTCCCCCAGGGACCAAACACATCGGTGGCCAGCACAATTGCAGGCCACAAAGCCAAGTGGTGGTACCTTCTCAGCATCTGGAGCAGGAGCTCAAAGGAGGAACAGGAATTCAGCAGCAAAACCGAGCCTGTGTGGCAGCCCCAGAAGGACGAATTAAACGTCTCCTTTTTCTTCTGAGGCTTTCAGTGGTGACAACCAGTACCTTGTGAGTCAGTTTATTCAGAACGGCTCTGCGCTAATGGGATTAACAAGATCTTCAGTGCCTCAATCGCTTCATGGTGGAAAAATCCAAAATCAAGTGATGCAAAAAAGGATAATTCCTCCTGTGGAGGGAGCAAGATTGCTTGTGGAACCAAACGATCAAACAATGACTCTGAATGCTGTGAATAGGCCATGCATGGAGGCACGTACCCAAAATCTGGATGATGAGGGCTCACAGTGATGAGGGCTCACAGTGTCATTGCATGGCTGGGACCTCATGCCCTACACTGGGGTGCAGCTCTGTGGGATGGTTGGTGTTTGGAGGTAGTATTGGTAACAGGGAAAAGCGCATTCCTTCTTTCGGGCACTTCTCAATTATAAATCTCAAGGCTCAGCTCCAGTAAGGAGGCCACACTACTTGAAGGAACTTAAAGTCCTGAAATGCTCCAGCACTTCCCCTGCTGAGCAGTCACAAATAACACATCCATATCCACCATCATGTGAGGATGTGCAAAACACTTCTCTTCTTTGCAGAACTGGGTTTCCTCTTCCTCACAGATGCTGTATGGCCTTGTACCTTGCATAAACCCCTCTCTCCAAGGAGAAATATACTCTCAGATTCCTTCAGTGCTCAACCTTGCCCAAATAATTTTCTGGTTCATTCAGCTCTCATGGGACTTGCCACTGAAGAGGGTGAATTGGCTGAGCATCAGCACCAGGAGGTACCAAGAGTTTGTGACAGAAGAGACAGGCGAATGGTGGACACCCATCAAGTCTCCACCATCAAGCATGGGAATCGCTCAGCTGGTTTTGTTTCCTGCTCAGGCTGTATCTCAACTATTTGACACATAGTGCAAACAAATCTGGGGCCCTGCCTACTCAGGGCATCCTGCTGTGTGGTCCACCAACCATCTCAACTGGGTACACATGGGCAGAGATGAGCAGGACACCAGAATGCTACACTCAGCTGGGAATGGGCTATCTTGCCAGCACCAAGCACCAAAAGCAGCCGGTCACAAAAACAGTTGTGGATGTCACCTGAGCTGATATGGTAGATTCCTTTTTCATTCATGTAACCTTGTATTTGGAGTCCATTTTTTAGGAAAGAGGAACACTCAAAGAGCCTTCATGAGTGCAAATGTTTTGCACTAAAGGCTGTCATACATTAAATGTGTGTGCACCATATGAAGTTTTAGGACCTTGTCAGAAATTATTATTGTATGTTTCATACATGTCCTGTTTTCCTTCGGTCTTTCTTAAGGCAGGGGGTGAAGCCTATCCAGCCAGGACCCTGCTAAAGGGTTTCCAGTGTTCACACAGAGCTTGATGCTTCAAAATGACATTATTCAGGCTTTTCTCCATCTGGAAGAGTGAATGGACTACAGCTGGTCTGAAAATGGAGTTTTCTTCTTTTTTTCAGAAAAAAAAAATCTAACTTTTACTTAAAAAATATATATAGAAACAGCTGAAAATAAACTTTCTGCTTTTAGCTGAAAAGCTTCAGTAAACATCTGAAATTTCATGCTGAAAACAGACTCTTCTCAAAAAAAAGTTGCTTAATCCATAATGGCATTTTCTGTCAGAAAACATTTGAGAGGTAAACATTTTGGAACAGCTCTGGATGCTCTTTTGCCTAGCTCAGTTCAGTGCACATTAACCCTTTTAAATATCAGTTGGAATGCTGCCATATGGACCTTTGAAAAAAGAAATCTTTTTTACCATCTCCTCCAGGTAAAATCAGCAATAGATCCTTGTACTGGCTCTATCACTTTCCTCCCATCCCATTTTCACCTTGTTTATCATAGAATCATAGAATAGTTTGAGTCAGAAGGGGCCTTCAAAGCTCACCTAGTCCAACCCCCTGTCATGAGCAGGGACATCTTCAACTAGATGAGGTTGCTCAGAGCCCCATCCAGCCTGGCCTTATGACCCAGTTTAATAGTTATCAATATATGTACCTGCAGATTTGAAGGCAAATTAGTCTCTCAGGAATTTATCAGGGGCTCTGGATGTCATTAGGAGCAAATGAAAAAGGAAAATGGTTGTGAGTTAGGCTGAATGTTGAAATGTAAGGGCCTCAATGTCGTGTTTGACTGTGCACCACATTTGGCTCAGCTAAAAGGTGGGTGGAAAGCACAAGAATAAAAATGCCCACATGAAAACTAGACTCAGGTCCAGACTGCATATTTCGATAGGCTCCTGTTTCAGTGTGGCTAAGGTCAACTTTCTGATCAACTCAGCCCTGTATCACAAAGAGAAACATTATCAGCTCTTTCTGTTGTGTTAATATCCAATTTATTTTTCAGCGGTGCAATTTCCTGCCTGTTCTTTGAACAGCTATCAAAGGACAAGACAACAGATCGTGGCAAACATTCTTCTAGTGGTGACATCTGCTAAACTAGTCAGTCTGTTCATATGCAGCCCACTCAGTGCATCCTAAAATACTTTATAAGCCACCAGTGGAACAGAGAATGGTAATCTGGGTCCCTGACCTTTATCCGAGCCACTTCGATGTTCAGTACAGATGGGGAATCACACTTCAGCAGCCAGAATTTCTGGGTCTGTTGATCTTAGGGTTTCTGTGCTACCTCCAAATCCAATAAATTTCACTTAACACCGTCTGGCACTTGATATCCTTCACTGTTTTTCATCTGAGAACACTGGCAAATCTGCAGATGAGGCTTAATCCAAAGCCTCTGAAAACAGTTTTGGTTCACGCCTAAAAGCGCAAGACCTTATTTAGAAATGTGGCTTCTACATCTTTGCTGGAAGATGCTTCTCCTTTGATCAAGCACTCAACCATCAGTGAATTCATTCAAGGAAACCATCTGGACACCTAGGAAAAGGTTGATCTAGTTGTTTTTAGAGAAGCTAAGAAATATGACTAAAAAGATATTACCCAAACTCTTATGTGTTAGCACCATTGCTGATTTTGCTTTGGGCAACACCACTGATGCCAAGGATATCAATGTGTTTCACAAACATATTCAGGTGCTCATAGGGCCTACCCACAGCTAATTTTCAGAGCTATTTGTAGGACCTGCAGTCTCTGCATCACTGCCTCTCCTTTGCTATCTGGCTATTTCCCAAAGCATTTTCCATACTAGTGATGACTTCTGCCTGAATTTTGTGTTCTACAGGAAAAAAAAAGATGTGCCCAAGCACCTAAGACTTTTGTTGTAGGTTTGATTAGAGGTTTGCCTCAGGCAGTCACTGTTCAAGGAGTCCTCCTCATTGCTCCTCACCATCCTTCTGAGTTGTGATTGTGTCTCCTGAGCATGATCCCTGCCATGCTTGAGCCCTGACCCCTGATCCACATCTGCCTGACCTCACTCCCATTCTGTCTGCTTCTTGTCCTGGATCTTCTCCTGTGTCACTGCTCTTCCTAAGCTTCAACTTAATCTCAGACTAAACTAAACTAAACTAAACTAAACTAAACTAAACTAAACTAAACTAAACAGTTCCTAGATATACCCTGTACCACTGTATTCTTTAAATTTGCATCCATTGGCCACAGATGTCCTCAGTCACTTCTTTCAAGCCCTGCCTGACCCTGATTACCTTGCTGAGACCTCTTTAACAAGCAGGGACCCAATTAAATGACTTGGCTGACAAGCAGTGTCCTGGACTGTTCAATAACCACCATGCTTGGATATCTTTTCTCCCAGATACAGACTGAGCTGAGAATCTATGACGCTGACGGTACAGCAGGCTGGAGGAAGAAAGGAAATGTATACCCAAGACTGCTCAAGAACAGCAGTGAAGACTTCAGCTGCATGCATAGTGATAAATAGGAGAGGTAAAGGCCATTTCCTAACTATAAGGTAAATTGTCATAGCATAATATGGTCCCAGATGGCTAAATGTTCCAAATGCTCCTCACTTCCACCCAGGGGGAAAAAAAAAACAACAAGGAAAAACCCCATGTTGGCCACATGTAAATTGCCCATTGGGAGTCATCCCTACTCCAGGCTATTCCCAAAGTGTGCCCAGGCATTGCCTGAGAAAACTCACTTGGCCCAGACCAAACCCGTCCAATGGAGCACATTAATGAAATACAACAAGGGCAAGTGTAGAGTCCTGCATCTGGGCAGAAACAACCCCAAGTTCCAGTATAAGCTGGGGAATGACCTGTTGGAGAGCAGCGTAGGGGAAAGGGACCTGGGGGTCCTGATGGATGGGATGACCATGAGCCAGCACTGGGCCCTTGTGGCCAGGAAGGCCAGTGGTACCTGGGGTAGATTAGAAGGGGCGTGATCAGTAGGTCAGAGAGGTTCTCCTCCCCCTCTGCTCTGCCCTGGAGAGACCATGTCTGGAATATTGTGTCCAGTTCTGGGCCCCTCAATTCAGGAAGGACAGGGAACTGCTGGAGAGAGTCCAGCACAGGGCAACAAAGATGATGAAGGGAGTGGAGCATTTCCCATGTGAGGAAAGCCTGAGGGAGCTGGGGCTCTTGATCTTGGAGAAGAGGAGACTGAAGGGTGACCTCATTTATGTTTATAAATATGTAAAGGTGAGTGTCAGGAGGATGGAGCCAGGCTCTTCTCGGTGACAACCAATGATAGGACAAGGGGTAATGGGTACAAACTGGAACACAAAAGGTTCCACTTAAATTTGAGAAGAAACTTCTTCTCAGTGAGGATGCCAGAGCCTGGACCAGGCTGCCCAGGGGGTTGTGGAGTTTTCTTCTCTGGAGACATTCAAACCCACCTGTACACCTTCCTGTGTAACCTCATCTGGGTGTTCCTGCTCTGGCAGGGGGATTGGACTGGATGATCTTTTGAGGTCCCTTCCAATCCCTGACATTCTGTGATTCTGTGAGCACACACGTGATTGAATAGTACGGACAACAGCTCTGCCCTCTGTGTGGTGCAGGCTGGAGGATGGCCCTGGTCTGGCAGACTAGCCGAGGTAGAAAGTCCCAAACCACAAACATGGCAATTCAGAATCAACCTCTTCGTACCCGCCCCATGTCATGGCAATTGAGAATCCCTCTTCACAGTCCCATGTCACCCAGGTAGATGGATGTGTCCAGTTCTCAGCACTGGAGGATTCACATCCAAGATAGCAGGATATCCAAACCCAACCCTGAAGGCAAACTCCTACCCTAATGCAGCCTCTTTTTTGACAATGGAGCAATAAATTAGAGCCAAAGCCCAACTCTTCAGCAGCCCCAACATTCTGGGCTTTATGGAGAGACTTTGAACTCTGTGTCAAAAGTTGACTGCTGTACTTCAGCCCATCACTAATTTCTCTTTCCGTATTAATTTTTGCTATGCTGTTCACTGGGACCCCAATCAGTAAGAAGTTCACAGAACAAACTGTCAGAAAGTTGGTCATGTCCACGGAGTATCCATTTATGTGCTGTGAAACATGTTAAGAGGCCAAGGTGGAGAACCTGTATTGCAGAACTGGCCTAGATCTTGGCAGGTGTCATATTTGATATCATATTAAATCTGGGAAGACATTTACCCACTAGTACTAAACCAAGCCCTGCAGTAAACTCATGTATAGTTTACCAGTCACATCTTTCATGTTTTAAGTAATGGAGCTTTTTCTCTACTTGTAGGATGCTGACAAACTAAAGACTTGTACTAAAAGGAAGCTGAAAGAGAAAGTTAGGAGTCAAAGGATTTCAGGACTCACAGATTTTATTTAAACAGTACATTTTCAGTGCTAAATGTTAGCAGAATGAACAACAGAATAAAGTCTACTAGAATTAAAATATGGGAATGAAGATCAAAAAAAGGAATATAGAAAAAAAAAACCATGCACATAGGTAATTCAATGTTAAAAATTAATGTAAATCTATTAAAAAACATTCTGAAGAGCAACTTCCTAAAGCTCTGAAAGCCAATAATAAAAACTGCTCCAAACACTTACAAAGCAAGTAGTTTGCCAGACAACTGTTCAGACTAACAGATTATCAATATGTGATAGATGAGCCCTCAAGACACATTATCTCATTATAGCAAAGTCAAATACTGAGGATGCTCCCAGATTACAGACTTTCCTTACTGGGAGCACGTCTGAAGAGATACCTCAAATTGAAGAGTCAGTAGAAAAGATTTTCAAACAAACTGATAAAGTGGATAAGACAAATCTGCAAGACCAGATGGTATTCACCAAAGAGCTCTATGGAAATCCAAAGAGGAAATTGCTGAACAGCTATCCATGGTGCAGAGCCAACCTGCTCTTTAAATCAGCCTATCTCAAAAGAATAGAAGCAGTAAACGTGATGAAAAATGAAACAGCAGTTTCCAGAGATGGCTCATTGAAGAAATAAATACAGAGAAGTGTGATTCTATATAAGGCAAACTGATAAATATTCTAAAAAAAAGAATGTTAGACACATCAGGGAGCAAGATATAATGGCGAAGAGTTAAGTATCGCATCTATAGGTGGAATTCATGTCTCACTAATCAAGTTCTTTGAGAGTGTCACTGAGTCTTGGGGGATGTTGATCTGAGTAATACAGTTCATCTGGGTTTCCAAATGTGGGAACCTATGAAAAAATTCTTGAACAAGGGAGAAGATCCTCTTCTGGCTCAACAACTGGTTAAAGCTAGGAGACAAAAAAAGGAATAAACAACCAGGTTTCAGAACAAAGAGAGCTAATCTGCAGGACTGGATGAGGATCTACCCTGCTAGGACCTCCAGTGCTCAACACACACATTTATCCTAGAAAAGACATGAGAAGTTAAATGAGTGATGTTTTTTTCTGATAATACTAAGCCATCTAAAATAGTCCAAACTAAAGCTGTGAGCAAAGACATTCAGAAGGACTTACAATGCTAAGTGTCCAATAAAATGGAAGACAACATTCAAAGGAACATAAGTAATGAGAAAAAAGCAATCCTAAAGATACATGCACAATAATGAGTGCTGAGTGAGCTACTACTGTTTGGAGTAAGATCCTGGAGCTACTGTGAATGGTTTTCTAAAAATGAGAATTTAGCGCTCTATGGAGATGAAAAAGGCGAAGATAAAATTAAAAACTTGTAGGAAAAGACTCCAGAGCAATATAAAGAATTTTTGCACATAGCTCCAGTGCACCAATCTCAGATAGGATAGAGCAGAACTACAAAAGGCAAGAAAGGGCAACAAGACACCAGAGATGGGGAACGGTTTCCAGGCAAGAAGAGCCAAAATAGGCTAAAGCTCTTCATCTTGGGAGAAAAGAAGACAAAGAGGATATAAGAGAGGTCTATGAAGTCATGAGTT
The DNA here is from genome assembly GCF_036013475.1 of Columba livia. NCBI lineage: Eukaryota > Metazoa > Chordata > Aves > Columbiformes > Columbidae > Columba > Columba livia. The sequence goes on along the minus strand of NC_088605.1, from coordinate 6,840,536 downwards.
GCACAATTGTGGAACATTTCCTGGAACATCAAGGGTCAGAGACTAATGAAATGGTCAGGCAGTGAGTTTAAAAGAGAAAGAAGGTTATTTATCTCCCAAATGAGTTACAGGACTCATTGTCATGGACACAAAAAAACCATAAATGAGTACAAATGGGCTTAAAATAGTAATGGTGGTTAGCTCGAGCTATTGAACACCATTGTCCAAACTCAACCTTTAGTTCAGGAATTCCCTTAGCTGTTGACTGCCAGGAGCTGGGACGGTGTACCATGGGTAGAACCACTCTGCACACAACCTGCTTATTGCTTTTTTGTTTGTTTCCTACAGTTTTCCCATTTTATAACTCCAAGACAGTATGACTCTGGACTACCATGTCCTTATTCACTAACATGTCTCTAAAGTAATGTATACCAATGTGAAGTTCAAATTTAACCAGAAACAAGCTGCTACATGAAGTTTTGTGGAAAAGCATTAAGTTATACTCTTGATATACTCCAATAATAAATTCAGCTCTTCTGATGAATGGTTAATAGAAGAAAATAATAAACTTTAGCAGGTGATAAAACCTCCTTCATGAAGATGAGCCTCTCTTGGAATCCTCTAACTTCTCAAAACCTCAATTTCTGCACTATCATGGTGACTGCCCACTGAAGATGTGGGTATTTAGTTCATGTAAATGGAGTTCTCGATGGTATGACTCTTCCTTTGCACCATTAAAAGCTCTTTTACACCTGGAGCATCTAACTAGAGAGTTTATAATAAATGTGCCTCTAATTGCACTCCTTTACTGTAACCACTAAGAGTCATTGGGAATTCTTGGGACCGTGCAAACCACATTCAACAGCTTCCATTAAGAAAATCTGGCAAACAAGTGCGCGCTTTGCCCTCACCCACAAAAGCAAACCTCCACCCAAAACACATATGTTTGAACTAAAAAAACAGACTGTCCTGTACCTATGTTCTATTTAAGGTCCACTGTCCTTTCACTAGACCAAAAGAACATTAAGTGAAAGACTTTAGCATCTGCACACCGCACACCTCATCCTTTTTTTTTTTTTCTACCACAATCTCTCCAAAGGGATTTTTAATATTCTGTTTTTGCCACGGCATTTGTCACTAAGCATACACTGTCAGTGAAGATGCCTTTATCCAAGGTCACCTCAGCCTCTTGTCCATCTGCATTTCAGAGATGGTCAAGAGCTCCAGAGTGAACCAAGAGGTGCAGGAACAGGGAAGGGTTTTAGGCTGACCAGGAATATCAGCTGATCGAGGGGACAGCTGTAAAGGGACAAGCTTGTCCTCACTGACCAGGGAGAAGAAGCAATGCTGGAGGGAGACAGGCTGAGGGAAGGGACCTGAATTTCAAAAAAGAAAATCAGCAAAGCTCAAAGGATGCTCAATGCACGTGGGGAAACTAAGGCAGAGGGAAGTCTGAGGCTGCTTGCATGAGCCTGTGTGTCTCTTGTCTAAATGTAAAGAGTAATTGTTTGAAAAGCCTAGAAAACACTGTCCACTTCAGCTCTTGCCACCTTGGCTGGCTAAAGGAGGAAGAGTTTGAGCTAATGCTGATACTGAGCATCTTGTTGGTGCTGCATGGCACAGGGACTATGGTGAGGAGGTGGGCTGGGGCAAGGAAGGACATGGTACTGCTGCTTGCCAGGATCCACAGGAGACCAGGAGCATGATGGGGAACAACCCACAGAAGTTTTGGCAGAGCTAGGGCTGCACCTTGTGTCCATCTGCACACAGAACCCCTCTCCTGACCGCATGAACAACCTCGCAGCCTCAGACAGGCCCTAAACAAACAAATGGGAGGAATTTTACTGGTTTCAGTGATGGATGAGGTCAGATCACGCTGAAGCCAGACCAGCTGCCAGTGCAACTGTGCATAAATCAGCGGATTGGCTCACAGATGGAGAAGAAGTTGAGGTTTTGCAAGTCCTTACCCAGCTATTCAACATCCCATACATCTCACATCCCTGCAAAGCAGAAGCCCATATTTGCTCTTGCTGAAGTCAATGCAAAAGTTGCCCTTGGCCTTGATGGCTCGACGGTGACTATATAGGCTGCTACGGTGTGGCTAAGCCTTCTACCAGGTTAGAGGAGACACATCTTTCATCTTGCCTTAGCAGAAGGGAGGCATCAGCCTGAATAACATTGTACTTCCACTGGGGCTAGGCTGAGAACGTCAGGCTTTTTTAAATTTTAAATATATATATTTTTAATATATATAAAATTGGGCCTCTCAATCTGCAGCACAGTGCATCCAAAACAATCTGCAAGACCGCCAAGCACTCAGTGGTTTCCACCAAGATATGCATTGATCTTTCAGATATTCAGATTCCTGACTGTGATTCAAAGGTACTAGGGCCAGAGGAATCCTGTATGAGTATTTAGTAGAGTTTTCCACATGAAATATATTCATACAATAACTCCTGCATCAAGCCAATTATAGGACCTGAGGGAATGGCAGGAAGATGTGCCACGGGAGGTTTAGGTTGGACATGAGGAAAAGGTTCTTCACCCAGAGGTGCTGGACACTGGAACAGGCTCCCCAGGGAGGTATCACGGCTCCAAGCCTGACAGTGTTCAAGAAGAGACTGGACAACACCCTCAGACACATGCTGTGAACTGTGGGGTTGTCACATGCAGGGACAGGAGTTGGACTCGATGATCCTTGTGGGTTCCTTCCAACTCAGGACAGTCTGTGATTCTATTATTCTAAGTTCACAGCTTAAACCATAGCACATATTTTTAAAAGACGGCCAGCTTTTATTTTTACACTTCAAGCAGTGTAGACTCCATTTTTCCTTTAAGGTAACATATTGCAAGCATCGTTATGCTCAGCGTATCTATATAGGTCTTATCATAAGCCTCATTTGTTCTGCCTCTGGAAATCATTGCACTTCTTTCTGGTGGACTAGAAAGCCCCTGGGCAGCAGCAATGTCCTCCTTGTGGAGATGCGAATGGGTCACAGCACCCCACTCTTTGTTCTTTGTGGAGATACACTGACAAAAGATATTTTTGAGATCTTGGATCACTTTTGCAGCCCCTCCTTACGCGGAGGAGAAGAGAGGTAAGGAGAGGATTAAATGTCATAATACAGTCTAAGAGAATAAAATTAAACTGCAGACTGTCATAAGCACTTTTCTCTCAGAGCGCATATTGACTGTGTCGTATAAAAACAAGCATTTAAAAAGAAATACCATTTTAAATCAATGACAGATATTACTCCAATGTACATTGGGTGTGAATAATTCTAATTTCTTACCTCATTTCACTATTCTTCCTCAGATTCATATTATCCAAGAGGACTATCCTATAATCCTGCCCATGCACATTTGCCAAGTCTCCAAATAGCTTTTAAAAACCCTACTGATGAGAGACCACCAACTTTATGGTTTCTTGCAACTCCCACTGTACATTTTATGGGTATTTAGCAATGCTACAGGGTTTTCCTAATGCTGGAGAAATTTCTCTTCACTAATAACAGACATGTGTTTCAGCGGCCTTCTTCCACTTTTTCTCTCCTCTCCTGCCTATACTCTCAAACTGCTGATTTTTAAGACATATTTTTCATAGAACTATAAAAAGAATGGATGTATTTTTTCCTTTTTATTCTTTTTTTCCAGATTAGGGACAGGACAAACTTCCAGCCTGCCAAGCCTTTTTTATTTCTTGTTGTTGTTGTTGTTTAAATACTTCATAATAAAAGAATGTGCTCCTGATGGAATTTTTATTGCAAAGAAAAAAGTTCTCCCCTTCTCCTTTCTTATATCTTACACAATTCAAAACACATATTGAAATTCTCTAACCTCCCAAGAAAGACGGCTGCTCAAAAGGTGTCAAAGGATTAATGATAATGTCAGAGCACATGACACGTAGTTAAATGTTAAAAGAAGAAGGTTTAAGGCTGTGTCTAAATCTCGCTTTGATGACTCAACCTTATATTGATATATTCAGCATGCCAATTGCGATCAGACTTCTGGTTTTGCTCTTCAACAGCGTTTTAAAATAATTCCTCTTGCCTAAGGAGGATGTTGGAAAATGTACATGGGAGCAGACGTTCCTTTTTAACAAGTGCAGAGCTCTGGTTTTTCACAAGATTTGGAAGTGTGTTCTGGTTTTCAGAAAGTACGAAGTTGTCACCAGTTGAACCACTTTCCAGAAAAGCTCGGGAACCTTTCCTGGGGAAGATGTCCTGTCCTTCGGGCTCTGCTTTGCAGACGCCTCCCTGGCACACCCCTGCAGCAGGTCTTTCCCCATCACCCATCCCAGGCACTGAAGTCGAGCCTTTCAAACACCCCAAACTGCATCTACCACTAAATATCGCCACTTAGTAGATTATTTCCGTTCCCTTTTTCTTTCTATTTATTCATCATTTAAAAAAAATAAAACCTGTTATCTGAAGGCACATTCTAGTGTCTCACAATCATTTCTTTCAACCACATTAATTTTTTGCAGAGCAAAGAGCCACCAGTGAGGTGTCTCACCCACTGGCAGGAGGCAGAGCCTGGTTTAGGGCACAGTGTTGCAGTGTCAGGAGGAGCTCAGCCTCGTGCTGGATGGAATTAAGCCATGACTTTGAGTAACGCAGTGTCGGATGATACTGGGACGAGAGGTTAACACTTTTCCAGAGATTCTCCCTGCTCAGATTTTTACCAAGGACCCTTATGTCCTTCACAGGGAACTGGCAAAGGGCTTATTTCCTTCTTTAGTCTTGAAGGCAGAGAGGGCAGAGTTGCACAGCAAACATCTTAGTCGGTGTTTATGCTGAAGTTAGTTTCTTGGTGGGTCTTGAAGCAGAGGAGTGACCCCTTTCCCACCTCACCTGTGGCAGGCATGGTATCACCACCACACCACAGAATACTGGGCATATGAAACAGGACTGGGCTGAGATCGCTTTGCTGACCCCGAGCACAGAGGACCACACGCGAGGAAAAAGAGGCAGGGGAATGGGGTCAGGCAGTGACACCAGACCACCAGGTTGGCTCTGCCATAAACCCCCCTCGTGTGTGTGTGTGTGTCCTGCCAGTACCTGCCTTGCCTGTACCTGTGCACACCTGCCCTGTGGGACACTGTAGAACTGCTAAAATGATGCAACTCTGAGTGCATTAGGCCGACATTATGCTGTATGCAAAAAGGAAAGGTGATGGGTTTTGTTACAACTCATAACCACAGTGCTGTTATTCTGCACTTCTTCCCCACAGGCAGGTGATTCCCTCCGTTTTTCATGTCGCGCCATCATTTTGGTGGGTGGGTACCACACAGCAGAATGAGCTGCTGAATCCATATGGCACAGAGCAGCAAGCACTACCCGGAGATTTTCTTGCATTTGGTCTCAAAAGCCATGTTGTTCTGGTGTGACGAGGCCGTGCTGCTCCAACCACAAATACCAATGCCAGCACATCCCCGCTGCTTTGATTTCCAGAGGCAAGGTGGTCTCTGTGAGCTCAGGCATCACTGCCCATCTCCATTGTATGCGGCAAGCATGCCAATGACCCTGGGGCTACCACAACTTGTGCTGGAGGGCAGAGTTTACTCTGCAGGAAACTCATTCTTGCTTAACTTAAAGAGTAACTTTCAGCTAAATAACATAAACTGGCAGAAGAGGCTGAGTGGAGCAGTTCAAATCTCACTCCCTTCAATTTAATCTCAAGCAAACTTTAGTTTCAACCACCTTTAAGGTAAACAGGAGCAACCCAATTGGATGATAACAAGAAAGTTTGAGCTGTTTTAACTAATGGAGAGAAAGCGGGTTAACGTACCCGGCGCAGGTTTGTAGGGCCACAGCGTCTGTGCTGCACGGTTGGCAGCAGTCGCTGCTGTATCCTCTGTGAAGGGGGCACAGATGGGCACAGGCTTCATGCACTACACAGTGCATGACCCTGAGGGACAAGGACCATGGTGACCCAGCCCTGATTTGGGCCTCCCCAGCTCTCCTGCGATACCCATAACCACAAGGATACTAAAATGAGAGAAGGGGAAGGTCTGACAGGCAGTTATGTGACTTGGGACACTCAGGTTTAGGTTTCTTCTTGGAAGCGCTCCGTAATGCAGCTACCGCCAAGGGAGCAGCTATATAACCAGCACCCAGCAAATACGTGTGCCTTAAGGGTGAGCCATGGAAAACAAACTGTCTAAATGCCTGCAAATTCATTTGTTTTTAATGGGCTTCATCTCTTCCCCACCTGAATTTATTTGGCCCATGGAGTCAAGCTGGCACAGCAGGGGGATTTTAGGTAGGCAGAATTTAATGGCTGAGACAGAAATTTGGCCAAGAACTTGGGTTTAATTCTTCTCCTCTTGTGAGAAGAACCACCAAATGTTTCATGTAAGCTTCCACTGAAAGACAGACCCTGCTGGAGGGGCTGCTGCTGTCACTGGGACATTTGGAAGAACCCTGGTCAATCAAAAATCCCTTTGTTGGCTCTCATCTTTGAGAGTGAGAGGAACTCAGAGATGAAAGATGAAGAAAATGTTCATGCCCTGGCATTAGTAGCAATAATTCACAGGCTCTAGCTGAGGATATGAGAGCAGTTTGCCAGCACCACCACAAGGCAGGGAGGAGATGGTACCCACCCTGGAAAGTCAGGCACTTCTGAGTTCAACTGCATAAAAAAACAACTCCAGTGGTACCTGAGGCAGAGGATTCAATGGAGGAGGCAGCACAGCTGTTACGGAGATGGTGCTGAACCAGTACTCAGCATATCTTCTCTAGTACCTTCTCCAGTACCTCTAGTTTCTCCACCTGGAGAAACACTTGCTGTATCTGCTCTGGGGCAGCCTGGCCACAGTAGCACCAAGCAGAAGACATTAGCCACCAGGCAGAGCTTGCCTTTCTTCATGGACCTCAACTAGGTCAACAGAAGCTCCCTTCTGCTCACCCCACATGTTGCTGATGGCTGCTCAGCTGACATGCCATGGGAGGAGGAGGGTTAGGAACCAACATCCCCTTACCCTCAGCAAATTCAGGCATCTCACAGCTTAAATCCCATTGATTCTCAAGACAACTTAATGTCTAAGGGGTTTGGGTGACTTAAAAACAGAAACCAGGTGCCTAAATAAAGGAAATACCTCTAAAAATGACAGAGAACCTCCTGATGTTCCTTCCATCCTGAGTTTTCCTACAACTCTGTGAAATGCAGTTTGTTCCCAGCTGTGCTGCACCTCTGACTGTGACCTTAAGCAAGTTCCTGCACCTCTCCCACCCTGCCTGCTGTGGGGTAATGGGAGTTAAGTAGTTTTGGGGTGCCAGCAGAAGGCAGCCCATGGCTGGTAGCAACTACCCACAGGTCCAGGCTCCCTCGTTATCCCTGTGAAACACAAGTCGACTTTTTGCTAGGCAATAACTGTTCTAAGTAGATCCAAAGTCAGTAACGGAGCAGCAACTGAAGGCTTCAGGGAACTGCGAAAGGCGAAGTGGTGATGGGAGGGATACCAGCGAGGTGCTGGAGCTCTCCCGACTCCTCGGTCCCCATCCCGCCGGGGTGCTCTGTGCTCCCGGGCACACTTAGGAATGCAACGTGAAGTCAGGCACCCCCCACCTCGCAGATGAAGATCTTGATGAGGAAAACGAGTGATAGGAGGGAAGAAGCGGGATGAAGGGGGTTGGAAGCGAAAGCAAACCACGGATTTCCCTGGGGAGGCAAAGGGGAGTGTGGAGGGGAAAGCGCACACGGTGGGTCGTGGCGAGTCTCCGGGGGGCAGGATTTCTCTTCCATCGCATGGAAGAGCGAGATTAAAGAAGAAAGTGGGAGTGGGGTGGGAGGGGAGGGAAGGGAAGGGGGGGGATGAACAAAGGAGATTGGCAGCACAGCTGTTTTGGGAAGAAAAAAAAAAAAGCCAGCCTTCCTGTTTCTTTAAAGCCGCTCATCTGCGCGGCGGGCCGGCTGCCGGCGCTGGGAGGCAGGCTGCGGGAGCCGCGGGCGGACTGACGGACGGACGATCGCACGGACGGACGGAGCCGGCCCGCCGGGGCTCTGCGGCCAGAGCGGGCGCAGATGGGCGGCGGCGGCAGCGGGGCGGCGGCAGCAGCAGCAGCAGCGGGAGCAGCAGCAGCAGCAGCGGGAGCAGAGCGGCGGAACCACCGCTGCTGAGCGCACCCGCGCAGCGCCATGCGGAGCACGCCGCTGGCGGAGGGCGAGCCCTGGCCGCGCCTCTGCGCCGCCGAGCTGGGGGGGCTGCGGCGGCTGCGGCGCAAACACGGCTGCAAAAGTTTCCGCGTGGAGCTCAAAGTGCTGAACGGGAGGCGGACGGGGCTCCGCGCTGCCCCACCGCCACCACCGCCACCACCACCCCCTCCCGCCACCTCCGCTCCGCCGCCCGCCTGGGAGCCGCGCAGCTCCGCGCTCGGCGCCGCCGCCAGCGCCTTCCCCGCCGCGCCGCCGCCCCCCGCCGCCCGCCCGCCGCCACCGCCGCCGCCCGCCGCCTCCCCGCGCCCGCGGCCGGGTGAGGCGTCCGGTGTCTCTCCGGAGATCAAAGCCCTGCAGCAGACGCGGCGGCTGTTGGCCAACGCCCGGGAGCGGACCCGCGTCCACACCATCAGCGCCGCCTTCGAGGCGCTGCGGAAGCAGGTACCTGCCGCCGGCCGGGGCACCGCGGGCGGGCTGCGGGAGGGGTGATGCTGGCGCCGGGCATCGCTTTGCAAATTCCTGCCTCCCCACCGCCCGCCGTTCGGCTTTTCCCCGGGGGGTGCTGATGGGTGCGCGGGGAGAGCGGCCGCTCCGCCGTGTGCTTGAGGCCAGGGGAGGTTAAAAGCAGGAGCCTGGGGTGGCCGGCTGACAGAAGGGGAAGTCGGTTCAAAATGCCTGGAAGTACCAACCCTAGAACTATGCTAACAATCAAGATAAATAAATAAGGGCTTTTAATTTGCTTGCAGTTAGAAACTTTGGACATTTTTTTTTTCTCACAGAGAATCACATGGAGGGAAAAATATGAAACAAACTGAGAAAGCTCTCCGAGTGAAAACAGAGGGTGGAGAGAGGCACTTGGCCAAGCTGCGGGCTGGGGTGATGCTCCTGTACCAAGAGCACGTGTCCTCGCTAGCTCTCCTGCTGGCGTGGGCTGCCCCAGAGGGACCAGTAGGAATTTGGGCAGCAATGTGTGCCTGTTGACTTGTGTAGGGTGACTGACCACTCGGGACCCTTGGGGTTCCCACAGACACCTCTGAAACTTTCTGTGTGCCCCATGTCTGCCAGGGCTAGGCAAGTTAAGTTGTGGTCCCCTGCCAGGGTGCTTCCTGTGATCTTTACTGGTAGCATGTGCTTCAAGTGTGTACAGTGCCAGGCTCTCTTGTTGAGATGTCTTGGAAGTCCTTGTGATCTTCTGTGAAAGATAATGGATAATGGACAAAATACCTCCATCACCTCCCCAACATGTGGAAGGCGGGGAGAGATCCAGAGAAGCTGCAAAGTTCTTTTATCTTCCCCACAAGGATAAATCAGTGCCCTGGCCCCTGTTCTCAGCCCTATCCTCCCCTCTGTGTGTAGACACCCTGTAACAGCTCACTGATAGACAAAGATGTGCTGTCACACTGTGCAAGCCCAGCTGTCCCGGCTTTTCTGCCTTTCTGGTAAATGCTGATGGGAATATTCCAGGTGTGTAGGAAGGAGGAGATGCACAAGGCTTGAAGGGCTGTGAGCTGCAGATGAGTCTGATCGTGAGAGATGCTGAGCTTCGCCTCTCCCAAGCTGGTCCAGTGGGAGCAGCATGGTCTCCTTGCAGGGGGGCTCACACACCCAGGCTTTTCACTGCCGTCTTTCAGACATTATTTATCAGAGCCATTCCCCAAGTGTGCTCGCTTTAGGACTCAATCTTGTTTCGAGCTTAGCAGAGCTTTCCTCGTCCCCATCTCTTGCATGATGCCTGCAGCCCTTCTCAATGACCACTGTGTGTTGGGTAGCTGCACCCCAACAGTTAATCCTTGCCCATTACCCACTTCTGCAAACAGACTTCCAGCCCCAGCCTCGACAGGCTAAGGCTGGGGCTATATGTCAGGAGAGAACTCCTGAGCATCTAAACATGAGCCTTTTTAATCACCACGTGATGGTGGGATCTGACAGCTTCTGTTATAATCACAGTAATCCAGTGTGTGCTGGATGCTGTCCCTCCGGTGCTGAGGCACCACCCCTTGTAAATGCAAACTCCAGACTTGATATATTACGTTTCTATAAGCTGCTTCCATATCTCGGTTGTTTGGCAACTGTGTGTAACGCACTTGGAAGTGTCAGTCTAATTCTCCGTGGACAGACATCTACACCACCAAAACCGCAAGGGGAAGTAGCACTGATTTCCCAAATCACTGGCAATCTTGTTCTAGGCTGAGCCTCAAGCAGAAGTCAGGCAAGCAACAAATTAAAGCCGCACTCTTTTGGGAAATAGGCATCTCTTGAAAAGCCTCAGATTCCTGGCCTTGGCCCTGTCTCCATAAATCATTTCAGCCCTGGACTCAGCTGGGAGCGTAAAGAGCCTGGAGAACAAGTTGCTGTCCTCTCTTCCCATGAAAGCCGGTCTCTGGGGTCAGCACGGGAATATACTGGCAGAGCTGTATTCAGTCTGCAGAGAGAAAGACATCATTCTCTGGGAAATGTTTGCTGCGAGGTTTTCCTAGCGATTTGCTGAGGGGTGGGCTGGCTGTCCCGACCATCATTGGATGACATTTGGATTCATTTCTCGCTGGGCTGCCAACCGCGTGCTTGGTGCCATACATGACATCAGGTGACAGTCAGCTTCATTGCACATACGCACGGCGCTGGCTTGTCACTCAAATCATTCACACCGGTGCCGGTGGCAGGTTTTTGAGGAGCAGTTCGGATCAGAAGAGAGGATGTTGCTTTCCATGACGTCTTGGTCAGCAGGAAGTGAGAGTATGGAGAGATGCGTTGTAGAGGTAAACGCTATAGGGAGGCTTTCTCAGTATTCAGGAAGTATTTGAGAAGCAATTGGACATCACCATCAGACACATGGTGTGAATTCTGGGGTTGTCCTATGCAGGGACAGCAGTTGGACTTGTGGGTCCCTTCCAGCTTAGGACATTCCATGATTCTATGATTCTTGTCTGGAGTAAGCACTGTGTTTGCTCATCCCTAATTGCAGGAGGCAATCCCTGTGTGCCATTAGCCACAGGCCTTGGTTTACTTCTTGTTCCTTGATTATTCTTCTGTACCCTCCTTGTCATCATGTGTCAGGCTCTTAAGCAGCTGGGAGGCTTCTCCTGAGGCACTGGATCCAATACCTCCGTGCAGATGAACAGGTGAGGAGCACAGGAGAGTGCCCTGCTTGTATGCCCCATACTCCTTCTTTGGTTTGGGTGCTGGATGTGGAGCCTCTGGAAGCAGGAACCCCACAAAGCCACCAGCATAGGCATCCCCTTCTCCGTCCTGTTTGGATGCGTGGGGCCAGAGATGCCCATCCTCATGGCATGCATGGATAAAACTGCAATGCTTGCAGGATCAGGCCCACCACAGCCATGCTGTAGGGAGCCCATCGACACCTGGTGATGAAGAGGAGGAGGAGGAAGGGGAAGCCATGCCTCTCTGCAGGATGCCCTCCCCAGCTTGGAAGGCGAGCAACTGGTGTGCACCATGCTGTGCAGATGGGCTGACGGTGGCATCCCCGCGATCTGCAGCTGGGGACATATGGCACACATGTTTCAGCTTGTGTCCGCCAGCTCTCCAGATGGCAGGAAGGGGTGGGGTGTTTTTTCCCCAGTTCTTGGTGGAGGAAGAGCCGACCGCAGGCGTTTCACACAAGGAGAGACTGATCTCGCCGTGTCCCCGAGCACTTAGCTGTCTCCGGCTCGCCTCCGAAGCCAGAACCCCTTCCGAGGTGGGATGCAGACGGGTAGCTGCTGGCTCGGGAAGCTGCCAGCTGTTGGGAGAGATGTGGAATTGCTGTTGTGCTCAGCCTTGGTGTCGGGGCCACCAGGAGCAAATATCTCTCTTTCTCTGCATCAAGCTGCTTATTTCACTGTAAGGACATAACACTGAAGTGGGACTGAAGAGTAGATGCTCCTGAGATGGAGCTTCTTCCCCTGAGTCTTGACACTTATGATCTCCAGCTGCTCAGTCTGGAAGGGATTTCCTTCCCCCCAGTCCCCCAAGCATCTTTTGTCCGAGTGATCTTTCCACTGACAGTGAGCTCCTGAGGCTGACAGCGTAATTCCCAGTGGAAGACACTCTCCTGCTCTAAACCACTTGGAGATAGTAGAGATACTTCTGCTATACTTTGCTCTCCCTCTGCTGCTGCCTCTTTGGGCACTACTGGGTGCTGCTCCTGTCCCCATAGCTGGGGCTGATCTCCTGCCCTTGGCTGCCCTGGCAGGTGCTGACTGATGGGTTCTTGCACTGCCCCATCTGCCCCAGGACCCCCCATAAGTGACACGATGAGTTGTCAGTTCTGTCCTTTTTTTCTCTCTGCTATTGTGGGTGGTCAACAAACCCAAACATCTCTGATGCAGCCAGAGATGCAGTGCTGAGTTCACAAGAAACTGAGGTCATCCCTTCCTTCATCTGAAGTGCCCTTGTGCTGGTGGATGTTCCAGTTTGTGAAGCAGTGCAGCCATTCGGAGGAGACAAGATGAGACACCACTCCTCTTCTTCAGAGCAACTACTATCCAGACCAGACCACAGTTGCCAGCAACACTGGCTCTTTCTTTTTTGTCTGCAAATTCCTTTTGGCAGCAAGGGTCTCTTACTCCACCACATCCCAACTGAACCATCTTAATGTTTGTTACAACATGGACTTAGCCACCAGGTTTGCTCCTGGAGGCCTTGACCAGGAGGAGACAGTGCTCTCCACCATTAGGCTGCAGCGGCACCCATGCAAACCAACTCCCACCAGCGTATTGCATTTGCAGGAGTTGCAATCAAGCTTCTCAGCTGTGCTGACAGACCCTAAGGTGGCAGCAAACTCTCCCTCCATGGACAGAGACAACCACAGCAGCCTTCTTGATCTCGAGCCTGCCTAGGCTTGCACATCTGGTTTGTCTCTGGAGCACTGCTGTCCAGCTTCTCCTCAAGAAAGCAACGCGTCGAGCCACAGCGAGCTAAAGTCCACGCTGGGAGCAAATGTGTCCACAGACATTTAGTTTCTCTGGAAGTATATTGGCTTTTTTCTAAATCTTTTCACCACTATGTTACCAGGGTGCTCTCTGCCTTTGCAGCTGACAGCCTCACTCTCTGCGCTCATGTGGGTTCTGGAGATATTTTAGGGTTTTATAGGGCTTTTTAGCTGCTAGAGTGGAGATTTTTTTGCCCCCCTCTAACATCCTTTCACTTTTTTGCTGCCAGCATGCACGTGGCTGCTGTGCCTTGTTGTTAAATCGTTGCAGAAAAGACCCCGCTCGCTCCCGTCGAGAATGTGGTGGGACATTAGGAGCGGCAGCCTCAAGGCCATGGGAGGAGGTTGCATTGCTGCAGGGTGGCATGGCGGCAAGCTGTCTGCAGGGCTTTGAAGGGACAAGCCAGGACTAAGTGCAGGCAGGGCCTGAGGCTTGAGCAGTGCCTTAGTAACAAGCTAGCAGAGGGTGAGACTATTCTGGGGTTGCATCATTACGCTCGTCCTCTCTGTGTGTCATCCCAAAGGCGGCTGTGGTTTGTCACCTCTGCAGGCGGGACAGCGTATGTGACCAGCGTCGTGGCGTGTCCTCACTGCGTGGTGGGCAGGCTGAGAGCTTTTACTCCATCACCTGCTGACACCTCCCAGCCCTATTCCCAGTGATTCATCCCCACCATGGTCCCACTAGCAGGAAGCCCTAGGGCGCCTTAAAACCCGGCTCCTGAAGACAATCATCGAGCTCCCTGGGGGTGACAGCCAGGCCAGGGAGAGTTGGCTTTGCTCCATGGTGGCAGTTGGAGACGTGCCACTGGGCTTTGGGAGAGCTGGAGCATCCTCCAGACATTGCTCACAACATGCGGTGCCACCACCATGCATTGTCATCGAACAGCACCACGTTAACTGGAGCATCTCGGTGGTTTCAGCCCATCCCGAGTGACACTTATGGTTATTTAGAGCCCGGTTCGGGCAGAGTGGAGTGGCACTGTGGTTTAACAGCTAAAGAGAATGACAAAATACTGGCCTGAAGCAATGCAAGGGGAGAGAAAATAGGGGAGAAACCAGACACAAGGACAAAAATCCTGAAAACAATGACCGTGTGTCACCAGGAACAGGGTTTGTTTGCTTCCTTGGCTGCTGGTTTTATCCTCTGCTACAAATCCCACTCCTGTCCGGAGGTATTTGCTGTGCCTGCTGCAGCCACCCCAAGTTAACCTCTGTGTTTTCTCATGACTCCTGCTGAAATCAGAGTAAAGAGTCTGCTTTTCTCCAGCGGGATTTGAATTCAGCCTCAGCTCCCTGCCTTAATCCGCTCTCAAATTCCTCTCTGGGCTGCGGTCCCCATAGTGTGGAGGTAGGAAACTTGTGGCAGAGCCCCTGGGACTCTTTGTTCACTACCTGCCATCTCCTTAGGTCCATGCCATGTATGTTCACAAAGTGATATATCCCACCCCAGTCCCTCCTCTGCCAGGCAGGGATGCAGGGATGTGAGCAGAGCCACGCGTGTGCTCCTCGCAGCTGGGCTCAGGGCAACTCCTGGCTCTAAGCAGCGATAGCAAGAGACTGGAAAACCCCATGGTGTCCCACAGTGGCTGGTGACTAAAGAATCACCGAGGCCACGCTGGGGCTGGTGTAATGCCACTAGCTCCAGTGGAGCTTATTTTCCTCTTCCCCGGGTGAATTGGACCCATTAGACCTCAGAGATGGAGAAGATAGCTATTAGTGTAACCCAAGAAAGGGAAACTACAGCTCTTGGGGGTAACTCCTCCTAGAGGAGATTTTCTTTGTCCAGTGTCCCTGGGATTTATTTTGTGATACCCCGGTAGTCTTCTGCATAGTTATTATTTTGAGAGTTGGTTCAAAGTGCCTGCAATAAGAAGTTTGCTGCTGCCCAGAAATGTAATATATTTTGTGCATGATACTGTGGGTGTGTGTTATGTGTCCTGAGGATGTGCAGGAGGCTTTGAGGGTACAAAACATCCGGGGATAGTGCAGGAGGACTGTCCAAAATGGAGCAGAGCCAGAGCCCAGGGCAGCATCAGCCAGACTGCTGTTTGGAAGGGATCCCCGGGGTGAACTCACCCAGCACCACACCTAGGTTTTGTTTGGAGGAAGCCAATTCATTCACTCCAAGGAGTGAACTCATGTTTTTGCAATGTGAGCGATGGGGGAGCCAGGAGCTGGGAGGGAACCGGGAGCTGGGTTATTTGACAGCGCGGACCCACCCGAGAGTCAAAGGCGCCTCGGTCGAGACGTTGTGCTCCCGCCTGCATGATGCTGCTTTTGTTCTTGTTGGCTTTTTGAAGTTAGGTTTGGTCCCTGGCTGGATGCTTGGCTGCCTGTGGGAAGGCAGGGATGAGGATTTCTTTCAAGCTGCTGTGATTGCTTTGCTAGCATGGGGCTCCCCGGTCCCCACCACCGCAGCCTGGTGACAGGGAAACAAGAGCCTGTGGGATGAAGTAGCTGCTCATCGCTGGCTGGAACAGAGCTCTGTGGAGCATCTGACACCATGACACCCACAGATCAGGCCCTTCTCCAAAAGCACTGCCCTGAGGACCATGCCATTTACCCACAAAGCAGGATCAGGCCTTGCAAGGTTCAAAGCAGTGCTGTGCTGCCCTAAATCACAGAATCACAGACTGGTTGGGGTTGAAGGGACATCTGGAGATCATCCAGTCCAACCCACCTGCTAAAGCAGGTTCACCAGAGCAGATCACACAGGAATGTGTCCAGGCGGGTTTGAATGTCTCCAGAGAATGTCTCCACAACCTCTCTGGGCAGCCTGTTCCAGGGCTCTGGCACCTCAAACTAAAGAAGTTTCTCCTCATATTCAGATGGAACCTCCTGTCGTTCAGTCTGTGCCCATTGCCCCTCATCCTGTCGTTGGGCACCAGTGAAAAGGGTCCGGTCCATCCTCTTGACACCCAGGTCCAGTTCAGTGCAGTGAGCAACACTGCTATGGAGGAGGCATCAGCAGAAGCTGCTGTTGTGCCATGGGCAGGAGGAGAGGTATTAATATTTGGAAAGCAGGGCCATGCATCAGGCTCTGCTGCTGCACTTGGGAGTCATCTTGCAGGCAGCAAAGCTGCCCATCTGGTAGCTGCAAGTTGCTTCATGGCTCTGAAACATGGGCCATGTTTCTCATGGATCCTAAGTTCAGGCATTCCATGGAAGCTGTCTGCCTCCATGGTGCCATTACTGCAATTGCCACATCCACTCACTGATAACCAAATGCACTGAAGGCAGGACTGTGAAGGGATGTCCCAGCAATGCTTGCAGACTCGTCCATCATCATCGTCCCACCTGGGATGTTAGGAGGACTCAGGACATGAAGTTGTCAAGAGCAAGGTAGGGATGCTGAGTCCCTTGCTGGTGAACCTGAACACACCAACTAGTCCATCAACCAACGGGTCCCCCAAAAAGTAGGAGAACACATATATGTTCACCTCCACCCTGGAAATGGGTGGAAACAAAAAGGCTGGTTCCAAACCCTTCTCAAACACATTCCACAATGTAACACATCTTGAAAACAGGTGTTGATCATCTGAACAAGGCCTTCCGCTCATTAAGGCTGTTACTCCTAGAATGGTTTGGGTTGGAAGGGACCCTTAAAGATCATCTAGTCCAACCCCCCACTACAGACAGAGACATCTTTCACTACATCAGGTCACCCAAAGACCTGTCCAGCCTGACCTTGAATGCTTCTAATGATGAGGCATCCACAACTTCTCTCTTCCTCCCAGTAGCTCCACAGACACCAGCTCTGGAGATACCTCAGGGTGGTGAGAGAGGTTTGCCCTGCTCTCAGGGGTCCTGCTGCCCCAACGTGCCACCTTTCTCCTGAGGTGCCTTAACCCTGGGAAACATCTGACTCACCCCAGCGTGGAAGGAGGGATGTACAAGAGCCAGAACTATTAAGCACTGGACATTTATATGAACCTTCTGGAAATATTTTTGGCAGGAGGCGCAGCACAAACAATGAGATGGTGCAGTTGCGCTGCATGTTCAGATGTGGGGAAGAGGCAGCCAAATGCTCTCCTGGGGGGAGGACCCTGATGTGTTTTATCTCCCAGCATAAAAATAAACCAGATGAATTAGCAGACAGGTAAATTCAGCAGCTTATTATGGCATGTTGTGGAGAACTGAGCTGTCAGGAGGGCTTAGCTCACACTTTATCGCAAACATGGATGTTTCTCTGCCTCAGAACCATCCCTTCCTCCCTGCTGTGCCCAGGGGTCCCGATTCTGCCCTGTGTGAGCATCATGTGGAGGGGATCTGTGCAAGCCTGTGCTGTTACATTCCATTTCTAGCATGATAACAGTGAGATCTGGACCCACAGCACCTGACGCCTTTCTTCCTTCCAGCGTTTTCATGTAGCGTAAGAGCAGAGTGGACTTGGCTTTTCACACGTTATCTGTACAGGTCCAGAGAATGTTTAGAGAAAATACACCTTATTAATGAGGACAGAGCTACCTGGCCACAAGCTCAGTGATGTGAACTGGCTGAAGTCCATAGGATGCTCCTGGTTGTTCTCCGCAGATGCGTTGTGGTGAACATTCCTGGCATCCTTGTATGTAGGGGTGGTTATTGTACCCTCCCATGCATCTTTTTCTCAAGTTGTTCCCCAACCTCATCCTGCAGTCTCCTTTCCTGTTGTGCCCTGGGTGAGAATCAACCCCAAGAGCATGTATTTGGTGGATGACAGTGACCCTCCGGGGAGCTGCAGCAATGTTCTGCCTTCCCCGAGAGGACTGGCTGTGGGCTCAGCACTGCTTCAGTCAGGGTCACAGCCGATTTCCCATAGACATCAAAGGGAGCATCTTCGGTCTTCCAAGGGCGCTGCCTCTGAATCACAGACGTCAAGGATGGAAGAGACTTGTTGGGTCACATCCTGTCCTATCTTCCTGCCAAAGAAAGGCTCTCCTGCACAGGAATACATCTCGAGAGCGTGCATCTTGCGTTGCTTCAGCCCCTGCCAGGCTGGGGATCACTGATAAGACCCATGAGACTCTGCACAGCCCTTCGCAGACACAACCAACAAACATCCTCTGGTCAAAGCCCTGGTTCCTGCTGGTCCCAGCCCACCACCGTGCTGGTCTTCCAAAGCCGAGGATGGGGCCAGTATCTTTTCTTTCTAGCTGCATTCCTTTGGATTGGTGTGAAATTTCAGTTGCAGTTCCTTTCTCATTATTTTTAATCACTGCGAATATTGCAGGCAAGACGTTGAGCTGCACTGCCGCTCACCAGAAATCGGTGAGGTCAGATAAGGGAAATATTTTCATTAACTGCATGGGAACTTGAGCTCTCCTCTGGTTCCCCCGTGACTCTGAGCAGACCTGCTCAGCTCCCATCTTCACAGCTTTCCCACCAAAGCGCTGACATCTGTTTGACTCAGGTATGATGAGCAAGAAGGTAGCAGAAGGAAAGGTCTTGGTGCTCAGCAGGAGCATGATAGATGGCCATTCGCATTGCACCCTGCCGAAAATCTGTGTAGCGCAGACCCCATGGGAGCTGCAAGGGTTACACCAGCATCAGGCATTTTTCCCACTTCTAAAACACTTGCTTTGTTTTGGGTTGGATTTTGGAGATTTCTGGGTGCCCAGGTGTGTCACCCTTCACTCCAGCTTGTGCAAATCTGTCCCCTTTTCCCTGCTGGCTTTATGTTAAAGAAGGGATAAAACCAAAGTTCACTCTCTTCTCCGCCACTGTTTGGGCAAGCTTTGGATCTGGATCTGAACTAAGTGGCTCATTCCTCTCTCAATTTCCCATGTTTAATTCAAAAGGAAACATTAAAATGGCAGGAGCTGAGCCAAGACAGGGAGGGTTCCTACAAAACAGTTATTCTAACACCGTTACCATGGCAAAAACTCTTATCTCCTCATGTTGGTGCTCCGCACCCATCACGGTGGGATCTGAGCTGCACAAGGTGAACCTCTTCCCCTGGACACACAGAGAGGCTCCAGTTTGGACTCTGCTGCAGCATGTGGCGACAGTGTTGTGTAATCCCAGCCCAGGGTTTTGTCAACTCTGTTAGCACTGAGATCTTTCTTGGAATTTGTAGCAAACATGTCCTACAAAACAGTTTGGGGTTTTGGGCTTTTTTTTTTGTTTTTTTTTTTTTTTTGTGTTTTTTTTTTTGTTTTTTTTTTTTTAATAATAAAAAAGCAACAACACAAAAGAGAGCAAAACAGATGAGGAAAAAAGACATTACCCTGCCTTCTTGTGTTGTAACTGGACAGCGTCTGTGCGTCAGCCTCAAAGATTTCGTCGTCTATTTTCCTTCCGCTTGGTTGAACTTCCTCCTTGCTCTAATTCTGAAATTATTCCCACATTTCACTGAATCCTCCCATTTTAGTTTCCATCTTACTTTGGTCTTTCATGCTGCTGTTTGGTCTGTGTTCTCCACTGTTCTTGTTACATCGGTGCAGAAAGACACTTGGGTGTTTCTGCTGCCCCAAGCTCTTGCTTTCAAAATAACTCTGGGTGCCAGGTATTATGGTCTGAAGGCATGATGCTGGCAAAGAACTGAAGGCCATGATTTAGAGAGAGATTTTGTTGGGCAAAAATAGGCCCTTTGTGCCACCAGACTCCAACCATTTCCAGCTCTGCCTCTGATCTACTCTGGAGCAATGGGGACAACACTTAGCCTTGCCCTTTCCTCGACTTCCAGCTTTGCAAAGAGGGTCTTACAGGGTGTATCTGGAATCCTGTGGGACACCTAGTGCTGTTTGCAGCAGGAGGGACCTGGAAGCGGCTTTATCTCTTTTGGGTGTGTGTTACCCCTGAGGGTAACCCTCAGGGGTATTAGTAACAGATGAAGTGTATAGAAAAAGGCCCTTTGAAGCTTGTTAGCTTGTCTCAGGAGAGGCTGGATACTGCTGGGCACCTCAGCTCTATCATACAAGCTAAAGGGTCCCACTGCCTAAAATTGTGACTGTGTGAGCTGTGCTGCTCAGTGTGCTCATAAATGACCTGGAAAGCTGGGTGAGCAGTGAGGTAGGAAGTTTGTTGGCAATACTGCAGTGAAATGTACAGATATTTGCTAAAGGCATCAAGGATAAGAACTACAGAGAAATCTTATGACTTTTTACACTGAGGGTGGTGAAACACTGGCCCGAGTTGCTCAGAGAGATGGTGGATGCCCCATCCCTGGAGACACCCCAGGCCAGGCTGGACGGGGCTCTGAGCAACCTGAGCTGGTGAAGATGTCCCTGCTCATGGCAGGGGTGGTGCTGGATGAGCTTTGAAGGTCCTTTCCAACCCAAACTATTCTATGATTCTATGACTTTGAGGGACTGGGTAATAATATGGCAGATTATATACAATGTAGATAAAGTGAAGTAATGTTAATGGGAAAAACCATACCAGATTCCACATACAAAATGATAGACCTTGAGCTGACCATAATCTCAGACGAGAGAGACCTCAGGGTTTCTGTAGATGGTTCAATGGAAATCTCAGCTCAGTGCCTGGTAGTGGTGACAAATCAAATCAGGAGTGATCAGAAAAGGAATATTAAGCAAAACAGAGAACACCAACATCTGTTAGATAAATACACAAGAGCACCCACAACATGAATACTTTGTGTTGTTCTGGTCCTTCCAGCTCCAAAAGGACATGTAGGATGAGGAAACATTCAGGAAACAGCAGCAAGGGTGATCAGAGTGATGGGATGGCTTCCACACAACATCAGCTAAGGAGGGTTGGTCTTTTGCTTCTGGAAAACAGGCAGAAGAGGTGATGGAGGGCTGAAAATGTGATTCACAGAGGAAATGAATAAAGATGCATTGTCCTCTGGTACAAAAACTGGGGAACCTCAAGTGAAGACCCTGGGAGCTAAGTTCAAAATGATCAAAAGAAGAACCATGTTATATACAATGGGTAGAAAACTAAAAGGATGTTGCTGGTGCTAAAAGTTGAAAGAGGTTCAGCTTACCAGGCCCATAGAGAAAAAGATCCATCATGGGTTGGTAAATATGGAGGAGGCACGTCTAGCTCAGGTCATGGATCTGATATTAGTTCGCAGAATATTTGGGGAAATCCTATATATGCCTGAGCTGCTTGGCTCCTCCTTTGGCATCTGCATATGGCCACTGTGGAGTTTGTGAAGGGGTGAACCCATCTTACCTTATGTAAATGCAGGGACATCTCTCCAGGGATGAGCCTGGCTTTGTGTCTCTGTGGAGAAAAGAGAAGCTGGGGCATGAGCATGGCAAGAAGCAGTAAAAGATCTCCAATCCTAAGCAGAGTGTGACACCCTAGAGGGATGAGGAGGATGGAGGCTGATGGTAGAGGGACATTGAGGCATTCTGGTGATTGCTGTGGTATGAAAACATAGATTGACAGGCAGTCAGGCTAGAATGGATATCAGATGGCTCCATTTTCCCATAAGCAGTAGACTCTTCTGCATTAAAGGCTGGAAGACCTTTAGCAATTTTGAAAAGTAGTGAAAAATTTTGCAGACTACTACCTGTCAAACTTAGAAGAAGATCTCTCATTAAGCTGAACATGTCAAAGTTGTGCACCTAAAATTGAGCACATACATGTTTTGCTGGATTGCTATTGACAAGCAATCTTCTGAAGCAAGAAATGCATAGAGTTCAGTTATTTAGACACATGCTGTTTAGTTTGAATTGTCTGAATGTCTCACATTACACTAGAAGTCTTCAAGGGTAAAGAAATAAACTGCATAAGATACGTCCAGAGCCATGAGCCAGGCTCTGGTTCAGTCTCTTCTGAGAGGTGAGGTACCATGACGGGGTGTTGCAGCAGGTAGGAATTACTGCCTCCAGGTCCTGTTCCTACAACAGCATCGTGGATTTGCATGGGCTAGAAGTCATGATCAATGCTGTTTGTGTGCAAAAGCACCCGGTTGCGATATAGTTGCTCATACCCTCCTTATTGCCTTATTCTGCAAGACCTGCAATGGCATTGGAGCTACTTGCAGGGTGTAAGTTACTCAAGATGAGCATCTGGGTGGCATGGGGGTTGCAGATTTTGGAGAAAAATGGGGCATGCAGGCAGCGAACCGAGCAACAGACAGACATCCCAGGCCGTATCCTGCCATCGTGTTTTAAGCAGAACAACCCTGCTGAAATCAAGAGGCTTCGTGCTGCTTCCATCCCCGTGGAGATCAGCGGGGGAGTTCTTCTTAAAAACCTGTTGGGACCATATGGCCTTTTATCGCTAGAGTTCCTATTTATGTTAAAAACCGCTAAGAAAATAGCCTACAGTTGTTTTGTCATGCTTCAAGCAAGTTTTTTTGTTTATCTGGCCTAATTTTTTTTTTTTTCCCTGTTACCCTTTCTAGGTTCCCTGCTATTCTTATGGTCAAAAGTTGTCCAAACTGGCCATCTTGAGAATAGCCTGTAACTATATCCTTTCCCTGGCCAGACTAGCAGACCTGGATTACAGCGCTGACCACAGTAACATGAGCTTCTCTGAATGCGTGGAGCAGTGCACTAGGACCTTACAAGCAGAAGGAAGATCTAAAAAAAGGAAGGTATGTTACAGCCTCCCCATGCTGCCCCCCAAACAATGTTAAAAGTTACAAAAGGAGAAAAAAAAGAAATCCAAAGCTTTTTCCTTCTTTTTTCAACATCTTGCAATTTTTCTGATTTTTTTTTACCCCTTGCCTTTCTGTCGTGTTTTTTCTCCTTCATCTGTCTGATCTTGTAATAACCGCATTCCTCCCTAATCAAAAGCTTTTCTCTCCTTCTGGTCCTCCGCACCGGGCTCTTCCTCTCGTTAGTCGCCCATCGTGTGTTTTAACACGAGCATGATCTTATTAGAGTCATCTCGGGGCTGTTATTTGTTAAACCAAACCAACCTCGAGTCGCCTTTTGGAGCCCATAAAACACGGTCGCCTGCCTGTGTTTTCTGTTTTGTTTAATTTAACACTTATCTCCAAGAAAAATCACCCGACAACAATAAGGGAAAAAGAAAAAGTAGCTAATGGAGACGTTGTATGTATAAACACATTAGTAAGATGTATGACCTGAAGGACGTGTGGGTATCTTGAGGAAACAACGTTAAATCTAATTACGCCTTGCATTCCTTTAGGTTACTTAACACTGAACCAATTAGGTGAAATCATCGTCAAGCGGCGGGAGGAGGAAGCCGAGCGTTCTGCCAGTTTTCCTCTCAGAGAGTGACATGGGTGAATTAAAAGGGTGATTGATGTCTTTGTTCGGGCTTTTATGACAAAAAGAGTTTTGTAAACTCGAATTGAACTTCCCCCTGCTTTGCGAGCTCGCTTGTCAGGCGGGATAATAAATCAGTGGGATTTTAATGGATGAATGGGCAGCTAAGCCGGGGAGCAGGCTCCTTCCCCGGTGTCGTTAAGATCTGCCTCCAATTCGGGCAGGTTTCCTCGCTTTTCCTCCTCTTTAGCCCAACAAATCATCCTGCAGAATTTCAGTTTATAAATAAACACAATAGCACACTCCCCGTCGCTTCCTCTCGCTGTAACGGGCCGTATTTATGCCCTGGGAGCAGCAGTGCCAGGCAGGGACACAGCACCGCTCACCCACCTCTGATGGCACCAGCTGAAACTGGGAGATGCAGAGGGAGCTTCTCGGCACGGCCTGAAATTGGGCGTTCATTGTGGGGTCCATAGTGCCGCAGGCGGTGGTGTCCCAGGGGCACCGATGTGATGCCACCAACCCTAGGGTGAGGTGAGAGTTGGGTCTTGAGTCCCCTCCCAGAGTCAAAATGGGGGAAAAAATAAGGATGAGCATCCTTTGAGGGCTTTGGTAGATTGCTAATTTGGTTTTATATTCCCTCCCTAAACTGCGATTGGAGAAAAAACAGGGATGAACATCCTTTTTGAGGTTTTAGCGCATTGCTAGTTGGGTCTTAAGTTCCCTCCCCGAGTTGAGATGGGGGAGAAGAAAGGCATGAGCATCTCTTTTGGGGCTTCAGCAAACTGCTGGACTGGTGCTCAGGCTTTGGGTGCCCGATGGGCTGAGACCCATTGTCTTGGCTTATGTAAACCAACACAAGCTTAAAAGACAGAAAACACGGCGCCAGATTTCAAATGGCTCCAAGTCCCTGGGTGTTCACATCTGAGGGTTAGGGCTAGGGCCACCCTGAATTAAAAAAAAATAAATGAAGAATTAAAAGTCTGACATTTATGACGTTTGTTTGTCACCAAAGGAAAATCTGCCTTTTCTCCACATTCTTGCAGGACACCCACCCTAACCCTTCTCCAAAGGCCCTGTCCAAAAAGAAAGCCAGGCTTTGTTATCCAAGGCAGGGTCTCAGTCCCTGTTCTGCCTTGTTGTTCTTTCTGGAAAGTGTCTTGCAAATGCATTTCTGTCACTTGGGAAAACCAAGTTTAGGGCAACCCAAGAACCTGTGGATTCCACTGGCTGACAGGTATCATTTTATTTCAAGCAATATTTGCTCAGTTGATTGCAAGAGCACATTCAGCTGATAATGAAGCTAAAACCAGGGGGTACCAGCAGTGATTCCCGGTAGAGAGAAGTAAGGATGCAAAGCTGGGGTTGGGAGGACTCATCCTGTACGTGCCTTTCTCCTTGAGCCAAGAGAATCAATGGCACAAGGGAGGGAAATGCTGGTGTTAAAGGGAAATTACAGATCCGGGATGGCCGTGCACAGGAGATCCAAGCTCTAGATGTCAGGTGGTGCAAAGGGATGTCTCTCCTGGGGGGTCTCACACGGGCGGCTGGATGAGGATACAATGGCTTGGCCCAAAGTCACCACTACTTCATTAATTTTGAAATCGGCACGTTTTTTTCCTAAGCTGTGTGTGTTTTTAATCAGGACTCCAAAACCGCTGCTCGCTGAGCAGTTCCTCTGAATTATTGACTTTGGGGTGGTTGTTGTATTTTTGATTTTGTTTTTTTGCGTTTCCTTTTTTTATTCTCTCTTTAAAAAGAAAAAAATCACAGCAAGCCCAAAGGCAGACAGACCTCCACTCCTCAAGCTGAACCACTGGGTCCACAGCACCCTTATCTCCTGTCATCTCCATTTTATTGTGTCTCTGCCTCTATTGCTTGCTCTCTCAGCTCTGTGATTGCGATGTGCTATGGCACCGTGAGCTTTTCACACAAAAAAGTAGCTGGTTGGAGTTTGTTTTGGCAGGCAGGGGCTCCAGATGTTGTGTTCGCTGGATTGCACGTTGCCTTTTGCTTTGTTTTTAAGGGTGAATTTTCTGCTGTCCCTAATGTTAGGCTGTTGTTCGGACTTTGCTGTTGCAATAGGAAATTTAATGGGGTGGGATTTTTTCCCCCTTTCCACTCCATTGTGTTAATTAGAAAAGTTGGCTTTAGCCTTTCAGACTTGGCTAGGGAAAAAAAAACAACAACTCCCCTTTCCAGTCCTGACTGTGGTTATATGGTGATTTTAGTTGTTGCAATTGAGATTTGAGTGAGGGTGTTTGGTGATGGGAGATCTCATTTATAAGCAGCCCAGGGGCTAATTGAAGGGCTTCTAATACATTTTCCTTGAAAAAAAAAAAAAGCTGTATGAAGGAGTGTTGAATTCTGATTATAGTCTCCATTTTTTAAAGCTGACTTTTGCTTGGTTATACAAGTGACCTGGAGTAAGCCTTGCCCATCACCATGCACACAGGATTTGAATGAGAGTTGGGAGTGTTCAGCCTGCAGAAGAGAAGGCTCCAGGGAGACCTTCTTGTGGCATTTCAGTACTTAAAATGGGCCAATTAGAAAGATGGGGGCAGACTTTTCAGCAGGGCCTGTTGTGATAGGACAAGGGCTGATGGTTTTTAAACTGAAAGAGGGGAGATTCAGGCTGGACATGAGGAAGAAATTATTTACACTGAGGGTGGTAAAACAGTGGCCCAGGTTGCCCAGAGAGGTGGTGGATGAACCATCCCTGGAGACATCCCAGGCCAGGCTGGATGGGGCTCTGAGCAACCTGATCTGGATGAAGATGTCCCTGCTCATGGCAGGGGTGGCACTGGATGAGCTTTGAAGGTCCCTTCCAACCCAAGCTATTCGATAATTCTGTTCTATGGTTCTGTGTCCTGCTGGGGACACCCTGATGTCCTGGGAAAACAAGGGGATCTGCCCTTGACTCCAGCCAAGATCCCCCAGCAGCGCTGAGTGATGGGAGGTGGATCAGAAAGGGAAGTCCCCATTTCCTCTGTCCTGCTGTACCTCATTTCTGCATGGGACACGATCCCAAGGGGCCAGAGGTCATCTGAAAGCCTCACATGGATTTTGTAGGGTTTCAGGTCCAGCCTGCTGTTTGCACAGCCTCGTTTTATAGCTTTTCCCCACTGGGCCAAATTCTGGTGCCCTGCAGGAAGGCAGCGTTGTGGCTCAGGGTAGGGTTTGGGCTGTAGGGATAGCAGGGTGCACAGCAAGGCACTTTCCCAGGAGTATGGTGTTTCTGTGGGTGCACCGCAGCCCCCACACCCCCCCAGCCCCGCAGGATCTGGCCCCCAAGGCTACAGGACAGCCCTGGCCCAACCACCAGGCAGCGCAACCGGAGCCCTTCAGTCTGCACAGGGCAGGATCCAACCACTAACAAATACCCCATAAAACACACCCAGCACTGAACAGAAAACCTCGAGCACTTAAAAAAAACCAACAACAAAAAACAAATAAACATACAAAAAAACCCCCACAACTAAACAACAAATTGCCATGGCAAGGTTTCTCCTTTTCTCTTTTCTTTTTTTCTTTTTTCTTTCTTCCTTTCCTTTCCTTTCCTTTCCTTTCCTTTCCTTTCCTTTCCTTTCCTTTCCTTTCCTTTCCTTTCCTTTCCTTTCCTTTCCTTTCCTTTCCTTTCCTTTCCTTTCCTTTCCTTTCCTTTCCTTTCCTTTCCTTTCCTTTCCTTTCCTTTCCTTTCCTTTCCTTTCCTTTCCTTTCCTTTCCTTCTCCTTTCCCTTCTCCTCTTCTCTTCTCTTCTCTTCTCTTCTCTTCTCTTCTCTCTTCTCTTCTCTTCTCTTCTCTTCTCTTCTCTTCTCTTCTCTTCTCTTCTCTTCTCTTCTCTTCTCTTCTCTTCTCTTCTCTTCTCTTCTCTTCTCTTCTCTTCTCTTTCTCTTCTCTTCTCTTCTCTTCTTCTCTTCTCTTCTCTTTTTTCTTTCTCTCTCTCTTTTTTCTTTTTCTTTCTCTTTTTTCCTCTTTTTATTTCTCTTTCTTTTTCTCTTTTTCTTTTCCCTCCCCCGCTTTGCTTTAGATTAACCCTCGTCCTAGGCAGCAGCATCGCCGCAGCCCTGGGAGCTAAGCTGGAGCAGGGAGCGACGGGTGAGGCATTTTTTTTCTCGCTTCATCCTCCCCCCGTCCCGGCTCTTCTGGCAGCCGCAGACTCCAGATGTTCGGAGCGCGAGCTGGGAAGTCCTGCTGGCGCCACTCGGGGCAGAGGGCAGGGGAAAGGCACGCGAGCTGGAACCCGGAGTACTCAGTCACTGCAGGACTTGGCGCATTCCCCAGCTCGCTGCTGGCACATTCCCCGGCTCTCTCCTGGCCATCTGTTCCAAAAAAACACTTTCAGAACCTCATCATCACTCAGGATACAACACTGCGAGCAGCTGTTAGCGAGGCAGAAGGAAAAAAAAAGAAAACACACACACATATAAAAAAAAAAACACCCAAACCATGCGAAAGGTCTCTTTGTGAGAGAGGAAACTGGGTTATGAATAACAGGCGAGCAGTTGGAGCTCAATAAAAGTTTTCAGCTGGAATTTAGTTTCTTGTTTTTGTGCCTGTGTGTGGATGCGCACAGACGCAAGGAATTAAAAATTTAAGATTTTATATACATACATATATATTCCCCAACAATTAAATGATGTAGAGGCATACATGGAATGAAAAGCCACTCTATTTGTTACAGTCTGCTGCACTAAAACGGCTCACATTATGGATGTAATTATTGCATTATATAAAATAGTTATTGTGGTGTTCTGCCATGCCTTGATGCTGCCTCGTTGCTACTTTGCTAAAAGCAGAGCTCACACTGTAGGTTACACTTATTCCCACTGAAAAATTCAAAGGAGGACGTTCTGTGGGTGTATTTACTTGCAGGAGCGAACAAGTCAAGGTTTTATACTGTATAAGAGAAATGGTAGCGGCAGGCTTGATTTGTATGGCACTGAAACCATTCGCTAGGAGCATATTTTTTCTATAACACTGTATCATGATTCATGATTTATTTAGACAGACCCCCGAGATAAAGCCACAACTCCCAGCCCCTCATTTGCGCGGATGATCCTGACTGCCGAGACTTGCCGTTATTGATCATCTGATATTGATTCTTGTAGCACATTCAGAGCCAGCACAGTAAAAATCTTGATGATCTGCATGGCATTTCTTCCCGTCCTGTGCGGGACGGGGGGGGTCTAATAATGAGGTTCAACCTCCCTTTCTCTGCAGTTTGACTCAGCAGAGGTTCTTATTTAAAAATAGCTTCATTTCCCTGCTAGGACTCGCCGGCGAGAGCGGGCAGCCAGCCAGTCTGCTTCCCCACGGCCGCCGGCTCCGCGCCCCGGGGAGGAGCTGGACCACAGGAGAGCAGGGACCTGCTCCCAGCCGTCTGTCTGTCTGCGGGACAGCGGGATGGCAGCATCCGGGGGCCCCAGCCATGAGTTATCACACCTGGGGAACAGAGCTGATTAAATATAAGGCAGCAAGGGGGTCACAAGGTTGTGCAAGTGCCATTAAAGGATTCCTGTCCTTATCACTTGTGTTAGATACATCATAGAATCATAGGATAGTTTGGGTTGGAAGGGACCTTCAAAGCTCATCCAGTGCCACCTCTGCCATGAGCATGGGCATCTTCATTCAGATCAGGTTGCTCAGAGCCCCGTCCAGCCTGGCCTGGGATGTCTCCAGGGATGGGGCATCCACCACCTCTCTGGCCAACCTGGGCCAGTGTCTCACCACCCTCAGTGTCAAAAATTTCTTCCTCATGTCTGGCCTGAATCTCCCCTCCTTTAGTTTAAAAACATCACCCCTTGTCCTATCACAACAGGCCCTGCTAAAAAGTCTGTCTCCATCTTTCTTACCGGCCCCTTTTAGGTACTGAAAGGCCACAATAAGGTCTCCCTGGAGCCTTCTCTTCTCCAGGCGGAACGCCCCAGCTCTCTCAGCCTGTCCTCATAGCAGAGCTGCTGCAGCCCTCTGATCATCTTGATGGCCTTCTCTGGACCATCTCCAACAGGTCCATATCTTTCCATGTCCCTGCAAGCTGAAACAGCAGTTGCAAATGGGGGTGCAAAACTAAAGGCTCATGACAAGTTCATGAGCAAGTTGAACCAGCACTGGGAAGGGAGGCAGCAGCAGCTATGTGCATCCCCGATGACACTACACACCCTGTACTGGCCTATTGAGAGTTTGAGCATCAGTACTCCAAAGAGCAGGGCCAAAAGCTTTTTCTTGCCAAAGGGATGTAGTGTTGCACCCTGTATTGGAGAACAGAAGCCAAAATTCACTTTGGTTTCAGGGATGTTGGAGCAGCTGCATGCAAAGGCTGGGGCCAGAGATCTGCTCCTGTGGTGGGAGCCGGCTCCCAGTGTAGGCTCCATTCCTCTGTAGCAAAGGTATTACCAATAATAGGGTAAGAACCACCCCACAGGTATCAGGTAACTACAGCAAAAGGAAAATGTGAGTAGAAGAGACAAGGGGAGGCCCTGTAACAAAGGCTGACTCATTTCCAGAAGTGCTTTGATTTACAGAGATTGAAATGCTCCGGGATGCTGCAAACTCACCAAGGTCATTGGGCCAGTTGTCAAATTCAAGAGCCTTGGGAGTTCTGATATTATTAGTTTAAAGCAGACCCTGGTTAATAAATCTGACTTCAGAACTCCTTGCTGGAGTGGAAAAAGGTAGAGGGGGGAAGGAAAGGAGCCTGTTCGCACCTAACATAATCCATGGCCAGCATCAGGCAGCACCTGGGGACCAACCAAGCGGTGCCAGTGAGGTCTGCTGAGATCCTCTGTCACGTTCTCCCAAATAGCAAGTGATAGGACAAGAGGAAATGGCCTCAAGTTGCACCAGGAGAGGTTTAGATTAGATATTAGGAAAATTTTCTTCACCAAAAGGGTTGTCAGGCATTGGAACAGGCTGCCCAGGGAAGTGGTGGAGTCACCATCCCTGGAGGGGTTTAGAAAACTTATACATGAGGTTCTTAGGGACATGGTTTAGTGTTAGAGTTGGTTGGACTTGATGATCCTGAGGGTCTCTTCCAACTGAAATGATTCTATGATTGCAGAGGGATCTCTCCATTTCCATTTTATTTGCCTCAAAGGTACGGCACGATGGCCCTTACCATTCCTTGGCTGGTTTGCACATATTCCCTCTTGACTCCCCAGGCTGATCTTCCCCAGTTACAAAGATTTCAGAGCAGAGACCTGCTGCCCAGGTTCCTCTTCCTAAAACCATCATGCTTCCCAATACCTACCAATGCTTTTTATCAGCACTGAGCACCCTGAACTAAAGCAAGAGGTGTTAGCTGCAATCTCAAGGTCCTGTTTGTTCAGCAGTTTAAAGACCAGCAGAGGCACAAGAGAGGGGACTGGGGACCCTGTGACTCTGGTGGCTTTGGCTTAGGGCATGAGGCTGCTATTGCTGGGTAATTCATTCCTGCAGTGGAACAGGTTTTTCTTGCTAAGACTGCTGTTCCAGACAGGAACGGGGGGAATTTGTCTCTCTACTGTCTTTGAATATTAATGAGAGTGGTCATTGCTTCCCTCCTTTTTCGTCTTTAACATTTTCTTTCCATGTGGGATAAATTAAACAACCGACTTTTCTATTACAAGTTATTAATATGTGTTATGTATCATCGGAAAATAATTTTAAGGGATTCCCAACAAAAATGTTTGTGATACACAAGGCTATTTGTTACTCTCCCACCTAAACCTCATTTATTCAAAATCCCAAATCCCAACTAAGGCCTTGAATTAGGGCAATAGTTTCTACGTTCTTTCTGAACAGCACTAGGAAGTGTCTTACAGCCAGCAGAGACACCTCCTTGTTGATAACAATTGCAATAACGAGCTTCGTGTTCAGATTTGGCGTGTGCCAGGTGTGAAGAGTTCATTATCGCTCAGGTAGGAGAGCAAGTGGTGTGGGCTGGGACCAGTGGGGTGGTGTTTACCTGGGGACTATGTTATGGCTGGGATGCAGCCATCGCACAGCTCCATCCTGTCCTCCAGCAGAGCTTCGTGGCCAAATGCCTCCTCCACCGTATCCATATGTTCCAACCCCAACCCAGGAGTCCAGCAGAGACCACCATTATTTGCATAGAGGATGAGCTGGGCCCTTTCAGCAAAAATCTCTTTATCGGGGGGAATCCTGATGCTTCCCAGGGTCTGCACTTTTCCAGCTTGGATTGTGGGTCCCCTTGCCTGACAGGAATGCTCATCTGTGATGGTTGATTTCACAAGTGACTGCCCTAATGATAGTAGTGAAATAAATAAAATTAAATGAATAAAATTGAGTTAATGAAATAAAATAAAACACTAGCCTCCTAGTGATATTTTATACCTCAGTGTTACAGTATCCAGTAATGGAAAAGGAGAGACAGTACAGAAACAAAATGGATTGGGGAAAAATATGTTTTCAAGCCAAGCCTTAAGGAGTTTGACCTTTTAAGGACTGTCAGAAAGACGGCTGATCCGTCCAGGGAATTGACGACCGTGTCCAAAGGGCCTTCAGAGGCCATACTGCACCCTGAAGGGCTCTTAAATCCGCTGGCAAAAAGCAAGAAACGGTGGTTGGGCGCAGTAAATGGGATCTCATTTCCAAGTTTCTGATTCCTAAGTTACTTAAAGGAGGATTTAGAAGCCCACGTGATGAAGGCAGTTTGGATAGCAGAGACGTGATCTCACGAAGGAGCGGGCCCTGAGGACTCCACTCTGTTTTGAACTATGCTAATGATTGTTTGTGGGATATTTGCGGGGCTTATTTCAATGTTAGAGGGGCTTTAGATGAGTTTTCTCCCTGTCTGAATCTGCTGCACTTTGGAGTTGTGCGTTTTCCAAGGGTCTGGCCAAAATATTCTGTAACCAAATGTGCTCACGTACATCCACCACGGCCGTGACTTGCAGGGGATGCACGGGCACAAGGGACAGGTTGCAGTCCTGCAGGCTGACAAGTCGCGAACACAGAAAAGTAAATACAATCACTAAAATACAGAAATAAACCCCATATCCTGCACAAATTCACTCGTCCAAACTCCTTTGCTCTCCGCCCGTAATATTAAGACTGGCTTCTGAAGCTGCAGATCTTGTCAAAAGCAGGTGTTTGCCATCATTTCTAATTTTTTTTGCAGCAGGAGCTGGAGCCAGCACTTAATTACCTGGTTGCATTTCTTCCCCAAACCTTCCTCGCCCCCTCTCTGTCAGTCCCTCTGCTCTTTGTGGCCTCTGGCCACCCTTGTGGCATCTACAGGTGGTTGCTCTGCAAGCCCAGCTCTTAGCAGCCTCCTATGGCCAGTGGTCCCTGAGGACACCCCAGCCTGCGTCAACGATGGTCATTCATGCAAGGACTTGCCAGGACACCATGTGTTCGCTGTTCTGACGGTGCATCTTTCTCTTTCCAGGAGTAATAACCAGGAAGGGAGGATTCAGAAGAGCTTCCAGCCAGAGCTACATCTGTTCTTGGCAAAGGTTGCACAATCCAGGTGAAGACTGCAAGCAGCTTTTTTGCAGAAGCCCCTTTTTTGAGATGACGATTGGCCAAGGAACTTTCTTAACCTCTGGAACAGAAAGGAAAAAAAAGGAAAATAAACAAAAAGGACAGGGATGCTTCCTATTGTTGTTAAGCCAGCCACCTTTTAGTACGTGCAATTTATTTAGCACTTTTCCCTTTGCTTAACTGGGAAATGTTACCCTCTCAGCTCATGTGTACAGTAATGTGTTGTTATTGTTGTTGCCGTTGTGCCAAAGATTTGATGGAGCTTCTACACTGTGTCTTATTTTTGCCTTAACGTTAAATCTTTGAGCCAAAGAAAAGTCAGAGGTGCCATTCAGGTGGTGGCGAGCAGGCCAGCCAGCTGTCGGTGACAAATCTGAATTTCGGAATCCTTCTGTGAGTCGCCTCTTATTTCTCCTGCCTGCACTTTGCCTGCAGCCCTGGAGCCGGCGTTCAGTGTGGGCAAGAACTGGGACAACACCAAAATAATGCTTCAGCATTCAGGTTTACTTCTTTATTTGAGCTACTCCATAGTTGTGCCTTTTGGGCAATATTCCAGCGTTCCTGCTTGTGTGACACATCCACGGGATAGAAATACTGACACAAAGTGAGAGCTGAAACAGGAGCTATGATATCTTTTTTTAATAAATAAAATTAAATAAGCAAAAGCAAAACAAAAAAAAAAAATCAAAAGAAAGTTCAGCTAGGCAGAATGAAATGCAGCAAAACAATTCAGTGGGCGTTTCAGTTTTGTGAAGTCATTTTTTCCGTGGGTTTTTTTCAAGTGGTCAGAAACCCTTGTAATGCAAAAGCATTTGAATCCTATACTGTACCTTTCACTTCAAATTGAAGTAAAAAAAAAAAAAAAAAAGAAAAAAAAGAAAAAAATGGAGAAACACTTGCTTGGAGTAAGCAGACTTTATAGGTAATGCAGTTCATATGTAAAACATCTGCTAATGACAGGAGGATAGAGCTCTGTGTTCAAGTGGAAAAAAAAAATGTGTTTTCAAACCAAGGAGATGAACATATTTTGTTTCCCACTCAAGGGGGAAGGTTATTTGGAAGGCCAGATTTGCATCCTGGCTACATCTGTGTAAATCAGGTTCCCGGGTGTCTGACTTACTCCAGTCTGAATCTGGCCAGGCATCACTGGGCACTGGGGAGGGCGAGGGGCTGCAGAGGGGAATAATCTGTTTTACTGACATGAATACAGAACTTGAAGTCCTTGGTGCCTTCCCGTTTATTGCCCGAACTCAGCAGTTGTCAGATGAACACCAAGCTGGGGAGCCGGTCTGCTAAAGCTGAGCTCAGTGAAGCAGGGTCTGGGTCTAAGGGGAGCCAGGCTGTGCGGTGACAATCTGCTCACTGCCGAGTTGTCTGGTCCCAGCGGGGATGGGCAAGATCCCATTGAGGATGCTCGACGTCTTCTACTGGATTCCTGGGACACGTGGGGGACTGGGGTGTCCAGGCCCCCTCCCAGGAGTTCATTATACTGCTCACCCCTCCACCCTCACCGCCCAATAAAATACATTTTTAGGTTGTCATTTGTATTTCTTTATTAAAGCACAGTTTTGAACCCTGTCTTTTGTTATATATGTTAAGGCCAGCTTTTTAGCTTACAACAGGGATTGGGGCTGAGCTCATGGACTGCGGGAAACACTCCCAGGGGTGTTTGCACGCTTGTTAAATAGTTGGGTTGAAAGTGCATTTGCTTTTGAGAACCGGTCATGGATGTGGCCCAGCCCCAGAAAACAGCGAGAGAAAGGGAATTGGAAGTCAGTAGAAAAGAAAGTAAGAAAAAAAAAGAAAAATCACTGCAAGATGACCTAAAGGAGGAACTGCATGTTTCGTATGGGGCCATGCTGCAATTCTCCCATCTGGGTTTTTAGCAAGAGCAAGAGTTGTCCCCACCCTGGCACATGCAGGCTACGTTGCAAAGCCAGGGGCTAAGGAAACCCTGTGAGCATTTCTGTCTTTCTTTGAGCAGCATTCAAAATTCACCAAGCGTTTTTAATTTGAGAAATACCATCTAACTTTTGTTACCAGTTCTGCAGTGTCTCTTGATTTTTGAGAGTTAATGATTATCAGTAAGACAAGGTCTGCAGGGAGAGACAGTGATACAACACTGTCGATGCTCTTTATTTACCTTTTTTTTTCACTTTCAATCCCTGTTGATAGATAAATTTTCTGCAAACATGTCAGTCACAAGCTGGGTGTCATCACCAGGTTGCGATTGGGGCTTCAGGTCATACAATATTGTTTGTCCCTGTGATTAAGGAAGCATTAACCGTTGGGACCAAGTTGCTCATGTACAAACTGCCAAATTCACTTTTCTTAAACATGACCCATGATTCCCACCCTATCACTGCCCTTCAGTAAATGCAGGAAGAAAAATAGCCGTTAAAAGTTTTAAAAACACTTTGTTTTGCTTGGTTTAAGTGAGCAAGGCTCTGCAAGAGGCTGCGTAGATGCTTTTGCATCACAGCATGAGGAGCATCAATGTGCACCCCTAATGCTGCCCTGTGCTTCCCGGCCTCGTGCCACCAAACAGCACTGGCAACAAGAAGGAGGATAATTTTTTACCAAAGGGTAGCAAACGCATGAGTTTGAACACTGTAGTGGAGGTGACACTCTGCTTTCTTGGTTGGGCACACAGCCAGGGTCAGGCAGAGCCAAAGCCTTTGCTCCTGGTTGTCACCAAGCTCCAGCTCCACATCTTGGATGGGAGGGCACAATAGCCCCGGTAACACAGCCCATATAGGGCAATTTGCAGGAGCTCAGCTGACCATGATCCATCACAAGACAAAGGGGAAACAATGCTTATTTTGTTTTTTATCCCCAGATCCTGAGTGCTGTATTAAACCAGAAATCACACACTAAACCAGTAACACCATAGCATTGTAGAATCATAGAATCACTTAGGTTAGAAAAGACCTTTAAGATTATCAAGCTCAACAATGAACCTAGCACTGCCAAGTCCACCTCTAAACCATGTCCATAAGTGCCAGATTGCCTGAACATAAAGCACTGCACCCCATTAATGCTCTTACTGCATCCACTCCTCGTATGCCAGCCTCATATCGCATCTCTGATCTATCAATTGCTGCAGTTTAGTGGCCAGGGAGATATCAAAGGTGAGGACCAAGGTGAGGATCATCTCATGAATGTGGCAACACCTCCAGACTTGTTCAAAATATTGCACAGGATTCATAGCAGCAGTCACCATTTACCTGCTTGTTCAGTAAATGTCCTCACAGCTGCCAAGTCCTTCTGGCATGAAGAGCCCTGCCCTGCACAGGTACCTCCCAATCCAAACATCTTCAAGTCAGGTTTCATATCGGCTAAAGTTGCCAGGGGTTGAAAGGCTGTCTACTGAGTCTCAAATATACCGTGTGTAATAATCTGCCCCATAAAGCCATATTCTTTCTCTCAAGGGTTTCCTGTTGCTTGTGGGTGGTGGGATCAGCAGAACAGCAGAGGAGCAGTAGGACCTTTCCTACCATTTCTACCCTTGAACACTGACCACAAAGTAGCTTTTGGTGTTGAAAGTAACCCTTCATAGACCAACACAGTGACATTTGCATGACAACTCCCACCAGGCTTAGCTGAGCGCCTCCATCTGCCCCACATGAACAGAAATGCTCCCACTTAGGCTGACCCATCAGTATGTCCATGACAGGCCAGTGTTGATCCCCATGGTTCCTGTTCATCATCCCTGTTCTAACTGGGCTATTGACATACTGAAATGGGATAGGCAAAGCTAAGACTTCTGCCCAAACCAAGCTGATTCAATGCAAGCCAAGTCCCATCGATAACTCCCAACCACGTACCCCGGAGGATATGCCTCAAGGCAGACCCCAGCCTACAGGTTGTTTCTCCTCATGTTGTCAGTTTGAGGTGCTCTGGAGAGGTGTACAAAATTCCCATTAACATGGATTAGGGTGGTCAACACTTATTCTGTTGCTGTGCAGAAAAGAGACTTGACATGACAAGTTAGTGCTGTTGAAGGTGCTGCTGGGATGCTGCAGACAGCCCAGAAAGCAGATTAACCTTTTGGTGAGGGAAACAGTTTTTCAGCCTAAACCATGCAGCAGATATAAATAGATAGATGTTGAAACAGAAATCACTGCCTGAAGTTTTTTGATACAGTGGTATCAGAAAAAAAGTCCTTGTTTCATCTGCCCTCCATGCCAAGGGCTGAGATGATGCACCTTGGAGTGTCGGGATGGCAATGCCTAAATCAACCTATTAGCCAACGTGTATCAACACAAATCACTCATAAAGGTGCTTGCAAAGGTCAGAACTAACTAGGAGATCCACCATCTAAACAAGACAATGTGGATCCCTCTCCTTAGATGGCTGCTTTGATGAATACAGTTGTCACATATATGCACATGCACACACACACGATATAGAGAGGGTTTCCACTTTGGTTTTCAGATGTAGTATTTCACAGACTAATGTATTTCAGTGGGAATTCCCCTATTTCTGCTATATATCATGGTGACACCAGTTACACTGCAGCTCTAAAATGTGTATTGTAATTATTAGTAATTGTATTCACTTACTCCATATAAAAATATCAGCACAGTAGCATGAATGATTTGTGTAATGATATATTTGCTGTTATTAGGACCTAATATGTTATGCCTGTAATTACATAGTATGTCCCATATAATAGGCTTGGAATTGCTGTGTAAATTTTGGGTAATTGCAGAAAACTATGCTACAAACAGGTCCCCCTAGACCGATTCAAGCATTCACTACCAGGAAATAACCATTATTAAAGGTTCTGCAGTAGACAAAGCGATAGAATGAAAGCCAAAAGCCATATGAATATACAGCAGTAATGATGGAGGAAAAGAAAGAACATGCACGTATGTTAGGGGGAGAAACCAGTGCAGGGGAGAAAGAGAAGTACCAGTCCAGGTAGTGTTAATCCCTGGGGAACATTTCTTCTAACTCTGATTTCAGCAATACTCTGGCAAAAATACAAGGAACCTCCAGTGGGTGCAACATAAGCTCCAAGTAGCACAAGCTCATTCAGATGGAACTGTTTCAAAGGATTTAGAAGCCATGCTCATCATTAAAAAAAGAAAGTTATAACACTTGCATCTAGATTAAAGTCTGCCAGAGGTCATTACAGCTTAATGCATAGTCAGGCTTTTCTAAATGGGCTGGAAACTTTGACATTGATTAAAATTTATCCCCTCCTTCCCAGATCCAAGAGCTTTTCCAAATTTCATTGCACTTTTTTTGTGTGTGTGAAGCTGATCCTTCCCCTCCTCACTGCAATACCTGCACATCTTCCATCTAAAATCAATAGCAATACCATGGTCCCCCATGGGCTTCTCATAGTCGTGAGTGTTTAGCCCAAGGATGGGACGTGATAGGAAGAAATGAGATCAACCATTTTTATGGCTGAGTGAATAGTTATGGGCTTTGAGGGCTTTCTCATGGTCATGAACCTCAGAACAACTTCTGATTATTTTAATTGCACTGCAGCCTTCCAGCTTTGTCATCTATGCTGCCAACTTCTATTAAGGTTCCATTAAAAGGCAATGAAACACAAGGCTTTTTACAATACCCTTGGCAGAACAATTTCCCTTTCTGGATACAGTAAAAAAAATCAGCCAAAAATACATCTTTTTGGTTAAAAAAAGAGAGATAATTTCAAGCAGATCAAAATATTTCATAAAATGTTGTCAGACTGTCTCAGCCAGAAGCAACGATCCAGAAAAGGCTAATTTTCAAAGCAAAACATTGATTTTTTCCTTTCTGTCTGTCATAGTCACATTTGTTTCCACTTGCTTATGAAAAGGCCTAGATAGCAGACAATATTTTACCTTGTGTAGAGCTAGGTGTTTTGTTCAGACACAAATGTTTTCCACAACACTTTGTCATTGATAGATGTTTGGTAATTGAATTTCACTGGTATTAGTTGTACCTTTTCTTTCAAGGATCCTGAGATCTCTTTTCTTTAAGTGTAACTAAACTTAGCAACAGAGAGAAGAACAAATCCTGCCCTCAGATATGACCAGGTGAATTCAAGCAAATCCTGATTGAAACAAAATATGTAGTAAAAGATAAGACCTGAAAGGAGAATAAAATTTAACCCTCAGTTACACGTAGAATAAGCTTGCCAAGACACTGTTTTAGAAGTTTCAACCCACAATACACCAATAACTTATAATTTGGGGGCATCCATGCCCGTGTTTGATCTTCCTGAAGTTTATGGGACTTCCTGTAGCATTAAGCACAAGTAATCAGTTTGGTTTCCCAGTGACCAAGTGTCAGGGATGGTTTTTGCGCAGTGAAATATCACATAGCTTCAAATATTGGTGGATATTAAAATTATAGTAAATTCCTGTTCTCAAGACTATGTTCCTTCTCATTTGGCATATTGCTCTAGAAAGAGATTACTAGGGCTGGTCCCCATCCTGAGCACATGAGAGAGCATAAAACATGGGCTTAAGTATAGGGGTCTTTGCAACAAAGAAGGTTCCATTGCTCTGCCCCTTTCCATGATACACATTACATTAGTATAACATATAACTCATGAAGTAGACCATAAATCACTCCTGGGGTGGCTGTGTTGAGGAAAGCAAGGGAGCTTTTTTGGAAGAAGCCTGAAAGGGCTGAAAGTGAGACAAGTTGGCAAGACCTATGGACAGGCTTGAGCCCCTGATTGAGGAGCTGGCAGAGTAGAGTGGGACTGCAGGGTGAGCAAGACCCCAAACAGCCAGGGCTGGTGTGGGGAGAGCTGTGATGGACTGAGATCTCCATCTCATCCATTGCACATGTGTTGGAGCAACCACAAGACTGACACAAAGTATTGAGTGAGCACTTCTTGCAAGAGTGATGCTCCCTGGGTGAGCTGAATAGAGAGGATCCTGCACAAAAACACTGTGTAATGGTCAGAGAGCACCATGAGACATAGGTTTGTGAAAGATAAATGAAGATGGGAGATAGAAACATAGAATCATTTTGGTTGGAAAATACCTTTAAGATCATCAAGTCCAACCATTAACTCAACACAGTCACTGAACCATGTCCCTAAGGACCTCATGTACACATCTTTTAGACACCTCTAGGGATGGTGACTCGACCACTTCCCTGGACAGATTGTTCCAATACCTGACAACCCTTTCCGTGAAGAATTTTTTCCTAATATCCAAACTAAACCTCTCTTGAAGAGAAAACCTCCATTCTTTCCTAACTCCTCCATGCAGGAGTTCATAGCCTCAGTGCAATTTATAGGCAAATATGCTACCTACACACTCTAACACTGACCTGAGTTTTACAGACTGCAAGTTTGCACGCCTACAACTCAAACCTAATTGCGATGACCTCACATAAAATAGTAATAATCAACTATCAATAATACTTTGAGAATTGGCCAGGGGATATAAAGAGAAAATGCTCATTCTTAATAAAAACTTGTCCTGAGGTCAGGAAATTGAACCTTCTGCTAGTATTAGTTGCAGGAGCCAAAAACATTGCTGCTGAATGTTTCTGGGGAGCATATGCTTTATATACTTGAAAGATACCCTTCAACATCAAGTCCTGGTAATTGCAGAGACATGGAAAATAAAGGCAGAAATCATAAAGTTTTCCTTCTCCTCTGGTAGCTAATAAGCCCAGGATGTATTTATGTACAAGCAGAGAGCTGTCTTCATCCCAGCCTCTCTCCTCCCTGTATCCCCAGGACGCAGCCCTGTGTGCAGTTAACTGACATTCCCCTAATGAATCAAACCATTTGCTCCAGAAACACAAGATGCAGGGCCAATATTTTCAAAAAGCTGCCTTTAAAGCTCTGGCAGCAATTTAGTGTGGTCATGTTTCCGAGTGTGAAGTTCTTCATGTATGAATGCTTGCACTCAGGATTTATTTGCTTGGACTGCACTCACATCCATGCAGGGAGCATGACCGTGAACTCAAAGTTTTCCATGTGCTGTCTACTAGATGGGGAAAAATGGGTTTAAAGGACTAAAAACCAGGTAAGGACTGGAAACCTGGTATGGATCTGCAGATCTGGGGTGATGCTTAGGGCTATAAAACAGGGAGTGAGTTAGAGAAAAAGAAAATGAAAACAAAACAAAACAAAACAAAAAACATTTACATGAAGCAAATCCAACAGCTTTGCTCCATTCAGTACAATCTTTGATTGCGCTTCACCAAGGGGGTGAGGAGTCTGTTTCTGTGCATGTCTGGGAGCACAGTGACACAAAGCATGGGGCACAGATCCCAGAGGTGGCCTCAGACATGGAAACAGCCTGACCCCATCAACATCATCCAAAATCAAGACTAATTAGCGCTTGTGGAAGAGTATCAACTCTGGTGCTGCCTTGTTAACATGGCATGAGACTGCGATCAGGACCTGAATGGGGACCTGCCGTTTGGATGTACTAATTCTTGCTGACCTTGCTTGGGGATCCCTAATATGTCCCTGCCTCACACCTCTGTTATCTGTTTAGAAGGGAAGGAACACAGATCAACCTGAGCAAGATGTTTGCAAGATGTATTTTTGAATTATTAGTGACATGAACTGTCTGGGATGTACAGGGCAGGACCATGCTCCATTGTGCACACTGTAGGTACAAATTAGAAAGATGCTCTTTGCCTCAGCCCACACACAAATCTCCCTCAGCTCTTCACCACCCCACCATCCCCACACACATATTCAGCATTTTCTACTTTAAAAGAAATGCCCAATTTAATACAGAAGCAAAACCACCAAGAGTCTTGCAGCTTTTATGGAGAAAAGTGTGCTTGCTCAGGAAGCGTGAAATTAAAAGCTCTCGAGCGTGCGTTTTGCCCGGCTCCACACCACATGCACCTCGCCAGCTCCGCAACGGGCTGGGAGCTCACTAATTCGCTCCATGGCCTCATCCTGCAAACATGCACCCCTGCAAAGCGAGGCTTACTCATGGAAACACTATGCCTGCATTCCCCTGAGCGAGCGGCTCGGGAGGAACCTGCTCCCTGGGCTGCCCTGGGGACATGGCTGGCACCGTCCGAGCCGTCAGCCTGGCACCGTCCGGAGGGCTCCAGCAGCACAGCGAGCCACCGAGCCTGGCCAAGAGTGAGGGATCTCACATGCTCTGAAGGACACCCTCTGGCCACGCTTGAGGCCACACTTACATGTTTTCTCACAACACAGGTATCAAAATCTCTTCTTGAAACAAAGTGGCTTCAAGCAGCTCTCAACAGGCTCCAGAGACTACCCAGGAGTTTTACTAAAAGCAGCTTGCCTTCCCATTCATCCCTGTGTTATCAGAGTTGACTTTGTGGTGTATTTTCCTTAGGAAAAATTGGATGTTATCATTTCCCAGCCCGCTCCAACAGCCGTCAAGTCCCCCTGACTGGGTGTGACACAGACAAAATGGGCTCCTGCCAGTTGACCCCGAATCACAATAGTGGTTGGGCTCCCACTCCTCAACTTCATGGGTGAGACATAGCAAGACAAGCAGGTCCCTGATCCACAGATCGCATTTTCTGGGGCAAGACAGGATCACACCAGGTCTGGAAGCTACATCACCTCCCAGGACTCCCAGCTCAGACAATCTCCATGGAGGTCATAACCACATGCTGTGACATACAGCCTTCTGTCCCTGCCTGTACACCCCCTCATCCCATGCTGGGAGGCTCAACACGTACAATCTCACACTTTGGAAGAGAAGAGACCTCAGAGCATGCCCTTCCTCGAGAGACGGGGCAGCAAAAAGTTGTTTGCTTGCATTTAAACCCAACAGGGTTTGAAAGGTTTATGTCCCCTGAGGACAAATCCCTCTGCGTTTGAGGTTTGTCCCCACAACAACAGAGGCTGAGGTACTCTCCAGGACCTCAGAAATCCCCTGAGGACCATGGTGTCTTTGCAGAGCTTTGGGGAGCTCCTGCTGTGACCCCCTCCCGCATGGCTACAGCTCTATTGCTAGCAGCGCACCAATGTGCATGTAATACATTCCAGACTCCTTTGGTTTGACTGATGCATATTTTGACATCTCAGAGAAAACATTTTGCAAGATGCACAGTCAAAGGCTCTTTCAAGCTGAGATGTTGTGGAAAGCCGCGTGAGCTCTCCAAGACACTATCTCTCTCTCTCTGCCAGCTGCTGTAATGAAAGCTCCCTGTGCAGGCCAGAAGATACAGCAGGGAATAACACATTCCTTTAAATAGCATCCTAGCTGGCTTGAGGAGGCCATGAACATTTTAACTCACTTATAATTTTCCTGTGGTTCAACCCTCTCTCCCTGCAGCAGTCTGCTCTGGGCACCAGGGCCAAGCAAAGACATGGGAAGCCTTTAAAATGGCATTAACTAACCCATGACAGCTCAGCAAAAACCCCTTTGATTGTAATCCTGCTCAATGTGACCACAGAAAGTAATTTGAAACCTTTTGTTCTAGTTCCTCCACTAATAATGATCTCTGTACACATTGTCAAGCCCATAACAGGTTGTCCAGAGAGATGGGGGATGCGCCATCCCTGGAGACATCCCAGGCCAGGCTGGACGGGGCTCTGAGCAACCTGAGCTGGTGAAGATGTCCCTGCTCACGGCAGGGGTGGCACTGGATGAGCTTTGAAGGTCTCTTCCAACCCAAACTAATCTATGATTCTACATCCTTTCACAAGCAATACTGCACTCCACACAATACCTAGCCTGTACCTTAATTATCTGGAGGTAATTAGCACTGAAGGCACAGTGCTGGGGTCAGCAGAGGAGATGTTGTTCCACCAGGGACTGATCTCAAAGAGGTGATCACTTCAATACTATGTGGCGCTGGCTAGAAAATGCTCGCCCAACATCTTCCACACGACATTTTTCCAGAGGCAAAGCCAGGTAAAGAGGTCCCTGAATGTCCTCCTCCTTAAGGCCCATGCAACCATCTGTAAACCAAGTCAGTGCAAGAAAATATTGAAGGTCAAGGGGCAAAATAGTCAGCTGAGATTTTTAAAAGTGCACAGACCCCACTTGCGGCACAATTTGCAAGCAATTGTTTTGGCACAGCAGCGGGACAACA
Source organism: Columba livia (assembly GCF_036013475.1). Taxonomy (NCBI): domain Eukaryota; kingdom Metazoa; phylum Chordata; class Aves; order Columbiformes; family Columbidae; genus Columba; species Columba livia. Next base: position 6,796,832 of record NC_088605.1, on the reverse strand, counting down.
AACTGCCAAGCAACAGCAGCAAAAATGTTTGGGGCTAACGAGAATTTGGATTATCTTAAAACAGCTTTGCTCAAGGAGAAGACTGAACAGGAGACTGTCTCCAGGATGACTGGAAGGAGCAGCATGACTGCAATGTTGAGAGGTGTAGAATTTCTATATAGAAAGAGTTATTTAGAAAAATTCCCAGTTTCCCACCCCACAGGAAATTTTAAATAAAAAACTGAGGATTCTGTGGCAACAGCAGCATGCAGCCTAAATACAAATCTAAAAGAGTAAAAACTGTTTTGGGGAAAAAATTTCAAAAAGATCATTTTCTCTGCTGAGAGCTGAAGTTCTTCCCCTCCCTCCCCAAACAAAACAAAACAAAACAGAAGTTATTTTTCCACTCCTCAGAAAACCTGAAAAAGTATTATCACTTTTCCATGGGTGATTTTTAATTGTGCCCATCAGCTCATGTACAGCCTCTCCAGGATGGGATGTGTTTCTCTCTCATACAGGTCACTGTGCACCCAGTGTCAGTGTTTTAGTCATATTATGTTCCTGATGGTAATATTCTGACACAGCTATAGCTTTGCAATGCTGAATGTCTGTGTTGCCAGAGCATGTCTAAGGTGCTGCGCTCTCTATCTGGTTTAATTTCTCTGCACTGTCCTGTGCTTCTTATCTTGCTTTGCCTCTGACCCAAAATACATCCACTTCTTATCCAAGAGGTTTGATATTATGGAAATAATTGGTGGCATTGTAATACTTTTCAACATTGTGAGGCAAATGGTGTCAAACAAGTGTCCCATGTTTTACAGGGGCATTTTAAGGACTGTGCCTAGATTTTATTAGGTGTTTTCCTTTGCTATGCAGCTCTACAAAGGATATTTTATGTCACCCATCTTGTCATGGGTTTATTTGCTGGTCTAAATTATTTGTGTTGCATAGGTCTACCAGCAATCTGTTCAAGTTTATCACAGAATATTAGAAAGAATGTTACAGCCTCATGGAAGGGTCAGCAGAACCAGATCTCTTAGCTGGGAAGATCTGGTTTCTTTATGAGCCTGTACCTTGAGAAAAGGAAGTTCTTTATATTTGCTCTATAGTGAGAAATTTGACCTCTTGGAGACCAGAATTACCTTTCCTCACTTATTCCCAGTGTTTGGGAATGGGTTAGTTTGCATTGAGCCAAACCACGGTCAAGGTTCTGAAAACCAAAAACACAAGTCATTTGCTAAAAATTCCTCTCCATGCAGCATTTTCAGCACAAGCAGAGGGCATCAAAACAGCTGCTTGTGGGAACAGAACCGCTTTCACACCTCCGGCTGCAGCTGTGTGAGAAAGGACTCTGGTTTTTAACTGTACTGTGATCTCTCATCTCTTCTGGTGATGGTGAGGACAGGTGGTCTTTCCCCTTTTCGCCGCTTCCCAAACCACAATTACAGCAGCTGCAGCTTTTCAGTTTGTAAAGCAGCTCTTTGGTGAGTTTCTAATGAGGGTGTACACCATGTCCTGTCACCACCCCAGCACAATGGGGACCAGGACACACTGACAGCACACTGCCTCTGGGAGAGGACCCACGTCCTACATGCACTGCCACTGAAACAGTGACAGCACCAGGCATGGACCTGCTGCGGTGGGGATCACCATCACCCACAGATATTTGGCCTTCAAAGCTCCCCCAGCGCCACCCCTGCCATGAGCAGGGACATCTTCACCAGATCAGGTTGCTCAGAGCCCCGTCCAGCCTGGCCTGGGATGTCTCCAGGGATGGTTCATCCACCACCTCTCTGGGCAACCTAGGCGGGGCTCTCACCACCCTCAGTGTAAAAAATTTCTTCTTCTAGCCTGGATCTCCCCTCATTTAGTTTAAAACCATCACCCCTTATCTTATGGAAACAGGCCCTACTAAAAAGTCTGTCCCCATCTTTCTTATTGGCTCCTTTTAAGCACTGAAAGGCCACAATAAGGTCTCCCTGGAGCCTTCTCTTCTCCAGGCTGAACAACCCCAGCCCTCTCAGCCTGTCCTCAGAGCAGAGCTGTTCCAGTCCCATGATCATTTTGCAGCCTCCTCTGGACACCCTCCAACAGGTCCAGGTCTCTCCTGTACAGAGGGTTCCAGAGTCGGATGCAGAGTTCCAGGATTTTTAAGGATTGTGAATGCCGAGGGTTTGAAGCAGATGCTTGGAGACATGCAAAGCAGCCAAATTAGGCACCAAATTTATTGTTTTGTGAACTTCCCATCTCAGGTGTCTCACACAAATGCTGACCAGAGGTGGTCACCTATCTTACTCTCCCCTGCCCCTTTCCCTAAAATTACACATAGCTCTCAACACCACACTTGCTCCGCTCCATGCCTTGTGCAGAAAAAGTCCATTGACTCCAAATCTTTCAGTTCTTTCTTCACCTTCCACATGACTTTCACCCAAGTTTTTCTCTCCCCATGCCACCATCACCCATGGGGCAGTTCAGTCTCTTTTCTTTTTTGTCTTCTGCCCAAGGAATGGAATGACAGAAGTTAAGTATCCAAGAAAAGGAGATTATTGTCGCAGTAAAGCCTGAAGCAGAGACATGTTCCTGCTCTGGGCTGAGTTCATACCATACTAGCGCACAGATAGTTTTGTTTAATTTGGGGATCTTCTGATCACACTGCATTCAGACCCACAGACAGTTTCACATATTAAGTGATGGCACCATTTTAAATGCATGCACAAGACAAATCACTGCAGAAACACCTGCAACATACTCCTTGCATGTCAGCCTATCAAACAAGGAGGCAGCTCGCTCATTTCTGGATGTGTCCTCTGTGGAGAGTACATCGTAGAGTATCTACCCTGTTTCCCCAAAAATAAGACAGGGTCAGTATCATTTTTTCCTCCATAAGATGCTTGCTTTTTTACATGTATAGCTGCCTGGACACTTTTTAAATTGACTTTTTTAAATTAACTGTAACTAGGGCTTATTTTTGGAGTAGGGGTTGTATTTTGAGCATCCTCAAAAATCCTGAAAAATCATGCTAGGGCTTATTTTCGGGGTAGGTCTTATTTTGGAAGAAACAGGGTAGTCTGATATTGGAGCTGTAGTGTGTTCTGCATTATCGCAATCATTTCACTGCCTGAAATTTCATTGCCTATGAATTATAAATCTACTTAACATGAGCACCCATACCCTATAGACTGGCCTTTTGCAACCTCTCTACACCAATCTTTCCCACCAGCTACCGCTCATGCCCTCAGTCCTTGCAAAGCCTCAACCAGCTTGTTCAACACAGAGACACCACTTTCCCCAGGACAGTGGGATGGAGAAGAGGAGCAGCCAGCCAGCCCTCAGAAGAAGGCTGGTACCTGTGGAGGTCCCAGCCAGGGACCCCCCCAGGGTTTGCCATCCCCCTGGGCAAAAAGGAGCAGCTACAAGCACATCCATCGCTCAGCTGCAGGAGCCTGAAGCCCAGCGAATTAAGTCTTCAGCAACCACTAAACTCACAAATAGACAGTAGGCGCCAGAATCCTCAGCTGTGGCTCTTTGGACTACACTGGATTTACGCTGATTTAAGCCAGCTGAGGATCCGCGCCACCGGGCCAAGTCCCGCTGGCCTACCTCAGGCTGATGGCTAGTTGACGTGACTGATGACTAAGATTTCCATTTAGCGTAACTCAAAGCATGAGCAGTGCCTATGTAGTGCTACCATTGTTGACTCCAGCCTTTTGTCTCGGGATGTAACCGATAGGCCTAATAACCGAAATCATACTGCATGCATTCATTCACCCTCTTCGCAAACAGCATGTTATTGAGCTCAGTGGTGAAAAGGCATGCACAAACACAATGGGGCTGGGATTAAGCCCAGCTGCATTACCAAAGTAAATACTTTTGCTGCTGACAGTTTGTCTGTAGGGATTTGGAGAAAAGTTTTGTGCATCTACTTAGGCAACATATGGTTTTATTTTCCCTGTTAACAAAAACAGTAGTGGTCAAAAGTCAACACCCTCTGATGACTGTTTGGTGGCCAATGTGGAATGGGCTTGGTGGTCTAAGTCCAGTTCCTTACATGTCCACATAAAAATGACCATTTTCCTGCATTCATCTCTCACTTGGCACTGAGGTTTATAGTCTCCGCAAGGAAGTCAAGGGGTTTTTGAGGTTAATCTCATCTGTCCTCCTTCCTGATTGAAAGCAATGGGTGACATGGTTTGGGTTAAGATACTTTGCTAGCTTCTTTAATTCCCCTTGTGATGAAAACCCCTCCACAATCTGTTTCCTTGAAGCCTGAAAAGGGTCAGAATTAATCCGCATTAACCAGCAGATGGAGCGTGCCAGCTAGTCAGACTTCTAAAGCAAACACAGAGCCGATGAGGACGAGCGTCATGCCAAGAACACAAATGTTCTGAATTTAGCCCTTCGTCTCCGAGCCGAAAGCATACTGTTCTCCAAAGATCTCTGCAACACTCAATCAACAGCTGGTCACCTTCACATCTGAAACTGAGAAGGAAATCCACAAGGGCCTGGCTTTATATTTGGCGATGACTTCAGTGTGGTGGTAAAGGGCAAAAAGTTGTCCGAGTTCCGCGGGTGCCCATCTCACATAACTCCAGTGAAGTAATTGGCAGATACTGGCACTCAGCATCACTGGGAAGAAAAGAAGCCAACCACCACCACCACCAACCCCTCCAGAGCTGATCACTCTAAAAGATTTTAGAGCTTTCAAGGTGCAAACAGGCCTTGTCTACACTGAGGTAATGAAATTAGAGCAGCTCGAGCACAACTGCTAACACTAAGCATCTGCAGCCTCAGAGGCAGCTCAAGAGCTGCAAAGGGGTGTTAACTCGACGCGCCACATGAAGTAATTGTTTTTAAGGGAGTGTATCCAAGCTGGAACACAGCAATGCATAACATGCACACTAAGACAGGTGTAATCCCAGGCATGGTGGGTGGGAAGCAAGGCTGGAAAATCACAACTAAGAAGCCAAGAGGTGTTGCATAATGCAGACTTCCCTGCCAAGACAAAGGTAGTTTTATTGAGAGCCAAATCCTGCACGATGCCCAGTTACTCCCACAATGCATTTGCCATCCTCAGATGCTACTGACATGCCTGGAAGCTGAAGGAGTGAAGTATTTGAGCAGGACCAGTTGTGATAGGACAAGGGGTGATGATTTTAAACTAAAAGAGGAGAGATCCAGGCTACACATGAGGAAGAAATTTTTTACATTGAGAGTGGTGAAACACTGGCCCAGGTTGCCCAGAGAGGTGGTGGATGCCCCATCCCTGGAGACACCCCAGGCCAGGCTGGATGGGGCTCTGAGCAACCTGATCTGGGTGAAGATGTCCCTGCTCATGGCAGGGGTTGGACTATATGAGCTTTGAAGGTCCCTCCAACCCAAACTATTCTGTGATTCTGTGATTTTGCAAGGGATGCTCAAACCTGCCAGTGATGGGCAGGCAGCCAGTGATGGTCAGGCAGCCAGGACTGGAGGAGCTGAGCCATGAAGAGAAAATGCTGCAGCTCAGGTTGACATGCAAACGGAGCTCAGGAACGGGCCACCACAGTCCCATAGTCGCACATGCATCCATCCATCCACAGAGGAAGAAGGTAAAGCCAGAAATTGTTTCTGTTCCTATGAAAGACAATTGCTGAAAACAAAAGCTCATCTTAACATTTTTCTTCAGAAGTTTGGGGGTTTTCATTCAAAAAGAAAAAACTGGGAAATGTTTGGTTTCTGGCAGTCAAAAACTGGAAACTTTCTGGCCACAAACCAAAATAATTTGGGGTTTCTGGGGTTTGGTTTTGTTTTGGGTTTTCGCCAAACTCCTTAGCTTACTTTTGCCAAAAAATCTGCACATTTTTCAAGCTTTTTCTTCCTCAATGAAAACCCTAAATTTATTGTTGAAATTGGACATTTCCCACAGAATTTTTTTCTTTTTTTTTTTTTTTTTTACAAGAGATTTTCATCAAAAAGAAGGTTTTGAATGAACAATTTCATCCTGCTTGGAGAGACTATCACACCCTCTACTTTTATCTCCTCTCCCCAGCTCACTTTTCTCACCCATGGGACCCAGGGCGGTGACCATGGTGTGGTTTTGACCACCATGTGGCCAAGCACTACAGCTATGGAGCAGCCATGCTGGCCTTCCCAGCAACAAACATCTCTAAGGTGGGAATAGGTTGAGCTTTTTCTATGAAATACCAAGTATCTCTGTGAAAATAAAGAAATATAGCAAAGGAAAATAAGCATCTGGAGTCTAGATTCAGTAGTTCTTGTACTTGGACCACGTTTAGGCCTATGGTTCTGGGAGATGAATGTGCTGTTACCTGTCCTCCGAAGTGCCCAAACATCATTTATCCACAGGTTCGTTAGAGCTGCTGGCCCTGTGTCCACCATAAGCTCCACAAAAATACACAATTCATACAGTCTGCATTGATTTTCAAGGTCTGGCACAGGGAAGGTGGACATGAAAAATGGACAGGAAATAATAGATATTATGGCCTCATGACACAAACACAATACTAGCAACTAAGAAGAAAATTTAAAACTTTAGTATTTTTGTACCACAAGCACCAAACTCAGAGATGGAGGTAAAGAGTGAACCCAGCTCAGAACTGAGAAGGTGTTTGCACCCAGTCTCCGAGAATAACTTTGATCTGACTGAACGCTGAAACCAGAAATTGCACTGAAGTGAGGGAAATTTGGACTGGAGTCTGAGTCACAGAGCTCAAGACTGCACTTTTATGAGGCAGAGCCAAACTACAATAACAAATCTCAGCTTCCTGAAGTTTTGTGAATGTGAATTTGGTCCGGGTTTTGAATTTCACTCTTCCAACCGATCTCCCATTAAATGGCCATTGAAAGAGCCATTCATTCCCCAGTTAAAACTAAGATATCTTGGAGTTTTTATAACAAAATAGATCCATTTCAATGGCTGCTTTTTTTTCCTGGAAATAATCTATTTTGTTGCTTCCAAGGTCTGTTTGGATGTTTTGTTTGATTGAACCGCTGAATTAGGTGTTTGATGACCCTACCAGAGCTGGGACTACTGTGAGGAAGGGCAGGAGAAGGAAGGCCAACACAGACAGGGCAACCATGCAGGTCAGTGGCAAGTGGGAGAACATGCCAGGAGGGACAGGGGAGGCGAAGAGTCTCAAATTTAGGCAAAAATGGGATTGCCACACAGAAAAAATGCCAGCTTGGAGGACTTTGAGCAGGATGTTTGGAGGGTTCAGTCAAGAAAAGAGCTGATGACAGGAAGAGATGGACTTGGGGTGGGTTGGAGAAGGGAAGGAATAAGGAATGTGTGGGTGAGGAGGAGGCAGGTCAGGGGCTGGCTATGAGGATGAAGTGATCTGTCAGGCATTGGGGACAGGTCAGGGATAAGGAGGAGGGTCTGAGAGGCTGGTAAGTTCTCACAGATCAGGTCAAGAGAAGGGGGTAATGAAGGATTAACAAGGCTGGGTGGTAGTGAGGAAGAGGAGCAGATGAGGACTCATCTTTTTTCTTTTCTTTTCTCCTCTTTTCTTTTCTCCTCTTTTCTTTTCTTTTCTTTTCTTTTCTTTTCTTTTCTTTTCTTTTCTTTTCTTTTCTTTTCTTTTCTTTTCTTTTCTTTTCTTTTCTTTCTTTTCTTTTCTCCTCTTTTCTTTTCTCCTCTTTTCTTTTCCTTTCTTTTATTTTCTTTTTTCTTTTCTTTTCTTTTCTTTTCTTTTCTTTTCTTTTCTTTTCTTTTCTTTTCTTTTCTTTTCTTTTCTTTTCTTTTCTCCTCTTTTCTTTTCTCTTCTTTTCTTTTCTCCTCTTTTATTTTATTTTATTTTATTTTATTTTCTCCTCTTTTCTTTTCTTTTCTTTTCTTTTCTTTTCTTTTCTTTATTTTATTTTCTCCTCTTTTCTTTTCTCGTCTTTTCTTTTCTCCTATTTTATTTTATTTTATTTTATTTTATTTTATCCTCTTTTCTTTTCTCTTCTTTTCTTTTCTCCTCTTTTCTTTTCTCCTCTTTTCTTTTCTCCTCTTTTCTTCTCTTTTCTCTTTTCTCTTATTTTCTCTTTGCTTTGCTTTCTTCTTCCTTTCCTTTCCTTTCCTTTCCTTTCCTTTCCTTTCCTTTCCTTTCCTTTCCTTTCCTTTCCTTTCCTTTCCTTTCCTTTCCTTTCCTTTCCTTTCCTTTCCTTTCCTTTCCTTTCCTTTCCTTTCCTTTCCTTTCCGTAGTAATAGTCCTCACACTGTTTTTTTATCTGATTTTCAGCAAAATTTACTTAAGCCTTGACATAGTGCAACGCTGCCTGTCAGCTGAGCCATGGCTAACAGTGCTGTCCCCTAAGCCCAAGACAAGCAAGGCAAGGAGAATAAATTAGTTTAAATCTCTGCAAAAGGTTTCCCAGTTGAAAGAGGGTGAAAGCATAGGCACAGTAAATTACTGCAACCCAGCTCAGTGTTAAGTCATGCATCCTGCACGTACAGAAGAGACTCTGTCATTAATGCAAACCTAGAAAGAAGCTAAAACATTAATACCAGCACAGGCTGGTTTTAGAGGCCCTTAAGCAGAGCAGTTGGCCTGGAAGGGGAGCTGGGGCTGCTTGTGATGAAAGCCTCACACATGGAGAGGTGGGGGAAATGCCAGACAGCCCTGGGAGAGAAGGAAATATTTATATTGATTTACTCTGACATTTGAACTGTAATGTCCTCATAATAAACCATGCCCCAGGAGTGGGTGATATTTGGATTGTCTCGACACCAGACATTGAGAAACTCAAGAAGGGGAAACTGAGGCAGGGTCAAGGTTTGACATCCAGCTGCGTAAGCTCCCTTCTTGGTCCTTTATCAGGACTGTTTTCACCCATCATGTAGTCACATAGTTAAGAGGATCTAGGAAGCTACAATTCCTTTGCTTTCCAAAGCCATTACTCAGGAAAAGACTAATTAAGTGGCAGTGTTATTACAGCAGGTCCTCGAGTCTCCGAACACAACCAACAGCGATTAAGCAGGCGTCAGCTACTGGGCAGGATTTCCCACTGCCCAGCTGTGTAATTATCACGGCAGCTAAGCCAAAATCATTTGACAAAGAAAACCAGCTGCAGGCTGCAGGTCTTGGAGATAGCACATGTCCAGTGGAGAGAGAAACAATAGCCACTTCTCCTCTGTATTTTTCCAAAAGAAAGACCAACAAAGACAAGCAGGCCACATTCCTAGAGGAGTAGAGAGCAATATTGATTTCTGGGGAGCACCTGGAATAAGAATCAGGGGTACAATACAGCTTACTGCCATTTTCTTGGAGAAATGAATGTTCACCGCTGCCTCACTCACTCAAGGACATGGAGCTGGTAAGGGGGGAGGATTTGTTGTACTGCTTTGAAATATGGACCCGTGCTGCAGCATCATCCCTGCAGAGAGGGGCTGAGGGCTGCCTTTAATATCCCAAATAAAGCACTGATGTGGACTTTGAGTGATGGAAAAGCTTTGGGTTTGTTTCCTGAATGGAGAAGCCTGTGACTGTACATAACCTACTGCCTCAGTTTCCCCATCTCTAAAATCATAGGATCATAGAAATAATTTTGGTTGGAAAAGACCTTTAAGATCAAGTCCAACTGTTAACCTAACACTGTCCAGTCCATCACTAAACCATGTCCCTAGAACTTCATCTACACATGTTTTAAACACCTCCAGGGATGGTGACTCCACCACTTCCCTGGGCAGCCTGTTCCAATGCTTCACAACCCCTTCCAGAAGGAAATTTTTCCAAATATCCAATCTAAACCTCCCCTGGCACAACCTGAGGCCATTTCCTCTCATCCTATTGCTTATTATTTGGGAAAAGAGACCAACACCCTCCATGCTCCAACCTCCTTTCAGGCAGTTGCAGACAGTGATAAGGTCTCCTTCAGCCTCCTTTTCTCCAGGCTGAACAGCCCCAGCTCCCTCAGCTGCTCCTCATCAGACTTTTACTCCAGGCCCAACTGACAGCACCTGTGTCAGCTGCCTCGCTGATTGTCTCTGCTACATGGCATGATGCCTTCAAACAAACTGTACAGAGCCAACCCCACAGCTTGGGGGCTTTCTCCTGCCTGTCTGTGCCACCAGGTGCACCTTCAAGAGATGTCTTCCCTCTCTGTGGTCACAAGGCTTTTGATTGCCTGGGAAATTGCTGTTAGCATCTCCAAAGCTGTTCTCCCCTCCAAGCCACAAGCTGTGTGCCATCAGGGGTGGCTAATGCACAGGGGGGAACAGAGAACCAAACACGGGAGAGACAAATTGGGCTGCCAGTGTGTGTGTGGGAGAGGAACTGGAGTTATTTGGAAGAGCATACGCAGCTCCTTGCCATGGATCAACAGAGTGTTTAGTGATGTAGCATGACCAATGCAGGTTAAGGGAAGATGTTGCAGCTAGGGAATGTGCCACTGCCACCATCACCAGCATAGTGACATCTCCACCCTGCAAGCTACCTGCCAGGCTCAGCTGACCCGTGTAGGTAGAGAGTCTTCCCCCAGTTGTTTCAGATAAGTAGGTGTCACAGCACATCGCAGCATGGTGTAGATCTGGCTGTGAGGATCTCAACGTGAGTCCCACATCCAGCACGTGATGATGGCCAGGACTGGACACAGGACTCACCTGGACCTCCTGGCATGAAGGATGGTGTGAGAGGCAAGGTCTTTTGAAAAGAAGAACAAGGACAAAAGACAACATTTTCTAGAGTAGCAGCACAAAGACATCTATCTCCATTTATATGTTTCCTACCCAAGTCCATTTTCATATCATCATCCAAAGCTCTCTCTTCGCTCCCATTTGAATTTATTTGGAGCAATTCTCTCCCTTCTTTCAAACAGCCTGACAGGACCTTTTCTATAGGTCGCTCATGAACACTGTTTGCTTGGTGGAGCCTGCAAGCAGGGACAGATCTCACTTCTGCTGCTGCACAGGGAACTCATCGCTTTCACGAAGGTCAGAGCCCCAGCCTCTAATTGCGTTCTCAGTGCCTGTGCAAATCTGCCAACCATTAGCAAATGCCTTCTCAGAGGGCTCTTCAGCCTGCAAATCCATTTGCACTTAAATTTCCGGCCACACAGCACTTGGCCTAAATGAGTAACGAAGTGTGTGACCTTCCAGCAATCAAGCATTGCTAATATCTCAACTATTTCAAATGTTTAATAACTTAATTTAATGCAGTGAGAATGATTTAATTGAATGCACAATATCTGTAGCAGCTAATTAACCACAGTAGCCCAAAGAGGTCTTGGACTTCATACAACCTTTCAATATAATTACAGATTTTTAACAGCGAAATGAATTTAAATCCAGTCTGACAGAGCAATCCATCTTCATCTCCAGATAAAAGGTAGCACACGCGGTATTAACATTTAAACAAAAGCCATGGGCAGTGGAGAGAGACGAGGAGCATTAGCAGATGTGCAGACTGAATTGCTAACAGCTCTGCGAGAGGGGAGGATGAGTGCGTTGGATTGTGCAGGTTGGACTTACAACACAGCCACTGACATTGCTTGCTCTGCCTGGAATCCATGAGTTCGGACTTCATGGCAAAGGTCCTTTAGGTCTACCTGTATCTCCTCTGGAGGACCAGGGGTGTTGTTACTGACTCAGCACGGCATACACCAGCAAGCACGGGTGATCACGTCCCTGCTGTTATTAGAGCTGTTTTCCACCAAAGTGGATCTGACCACAACAACCCCCTGACTCCTCTGTGCCTGTGTGGGGAAGAAAATGTCCCAATGGTCTTCTTGCACCCATCTTGCAGTGCCTTGTCCTCTACCACCCTCTGACCCATCCCTGGAGCTTCTCCTGGAGATTTCCTCCTCTCTCATCCTCCCGGAGATGGGTTATGTGCCATGGCTTTGCAGGGACATGCAGATTTGGGTACAGAGCTTGCAAGGTCAAAGTTTGACCACACTTGCTAGAGCCATGATGGGGATTAAACTGGACTTTAGGAAACAAGGTGTGATTCATGGCCCCTTAGTGCAGCATTACAAGGTGTGATTCATGGCCCCTTAGTGCAGCATTTCAAGTAATTCAGGGGAGCTGGAGGAGCCTGTTCCTGTCCGCTGGCTGTAAAACACGTCAGAGGTGATTCAGGAAAGGAATATGTTTGGGTCCATCCCACATCTCTGAGCACAAAACTGTTGTTGGCATTAATGGATGCAACAAATGTGGCATGGGGTCACTTCCTTGCAAAGCCCTGACATTCAGTAGTATCTGACCTGAAAACCCAACAGCCATGAGATACCTTCCCAGACACCTCCTGGGTAACAATAACAAGAGGGGAAGAACATATTTGGAGTTTTAATTGGCTTTCTTGGTTTGAGCCTCTCCTGAAAGCCATGAAGGTGAGAAGCGGACTTTAAGTGAAAGGTGAGATTCCTCCTTCAACAAGCAACCACCTGCCCTCAGCCACTCAGATGAGGCATTTTAAGCCTCTCTAGAACCTGTAGTACTGTAAAGCCAGAGCAGTTAATTTCCATGGAAGTGCTCCCAATTTACACTGGTGTAAATAAGAGCAGGACTAGACTGACAGTAAAACAGAAAATTAAAATTTAAAAAAAAAAAAGAAAATAAAACACAGATGTCCTACAATCGTGATAGTGAGTAGCATTAGTGGATATTAGTAGCTCAAAATAAATAGATAGGACATAAAGGAACTATTTGTTCTTGCTGTTAAGAACGTTTCAGATTCCTACTTAGCGTGAATCTGTCAAAGACATTTTTTCCCCCAAGAGTTTGTGAAACATTACCATAAATCTGTCCCATGTAGAATTTTAATTGCCGAGTTCAAAACTAGGCTAAGTCTGCCAAATGTGATAGCATCAGCTGGTGGCGTCATTTGTCATTGTTACAGGCAAATAAACCAGCGAGTTAATCAAAGGGGATGAAAAATGAGGTGGTTTCATTTTTTGGAGTCCTGAATCCAATTCTTTCTCCTTTCTTCTCACCAGTCTGCACCAAAACGCCAGCAGCACCAGCTGGCCAAAAGGCAGTCATTCAAAAATCTATTGTAGACAACACATAGGCACATTCTCAGCTGATAATATCAAGGACAACTGGGAGGAGATAATAGGGAGTAGGAGACAAAGAGAAAGAAAAAAACTATCTGGACGGTGCAGCTGAAAGAGATGAGCAGATAGGCAGTCACTGCTGCTCAAACAGCATTTCGGTCCAAGGTCCCTCCAGATCAAACTGACACAAGGTCTCTCTGGAAGGACAGAGTGGTGGAACATATTCTTTCAAGGGCCTTGGACTACTGCAGAAAACAAGCAGAGATCAAAATCTCAATGGGTCTGGGAGTTTGGGAATCCCATTTGTCAGCAATTTGCTGCCTGGAAGCTCAGATCTGGGCTTCTGCCAATCCTACACGGATCCCAGCCTTGAGGTGTTGATTGACCACACGATCACTGCCCTTGTCTTGCAGACAGAAACAGTTGCCTCTTAATCTTTGCTCTAAATATGCCAGTGCTGGCCTTTAGCAGACTCAAAGTAGACAATAAGATAACATTTTTTGGTCAAAAGGCACCCTGTTTATCTCTTTATTAGATCCCTTTGGTGAAAAGACAGGAATTACTAACCAGATGCAGACCTAATGTGTTTCATGTAGTACCAACTGATAGAGCAGGCTCCCTAACACTCAAGGGATTCAGTCGAAGGTTTCTCTTATCTCAGACTCCTGGTTTCCCTGAACCACTGTGAAGAAGTGATGCAGCCAGCACCACACTGGAAGTCTGTGCAGATGTACAGGCACTCACAAATGACCACAGCGGTGCGTTTAGCATTTGAAATGATAGTTGAGTGTACACAGTCCTAACCTGTTACAAATGCGAAGTAAATGTATGACTGGAACCTTTGCACTTTGTAATTGTCAACACATGCTTCATGGTTGACGCCAGGACAGAGCACAGGTCTTCGAAGTCCATGGCCAATACCAGGAAGAGCATCTCTCTTCATTCTGAATACTTTGAAGACATCTTCTCATACTTTCTTTTCCCAGTTTGTTCGTCCCCCACTACCTCTCCTAACAAACTTTACTATGAATCTAAACTCAATAGTCCTGATCTTACATTTGTGAAAAAAATGGAAGACTAAGAGCAAAACAGGGTATTCTGCACAGCTCCACCCTCATCCTCCACCCAGCTGCTCTTACCCCTGCCAAAAATGCCCCAAAATCTTGCACACGTAACTGTTTTCACTCCTGCCTTTTCTATTGCTTAGTTTTCCCTCTGTTTAATGAGAAAATCACACTTTACTTTCATCAATCTGAAGTTTGCTCAGGCAGGATCAGAACAGATAAAGGGTGAGGACCAGATGCTTCTCTACAACCCGCTGTGATTCCTTTTCACTCCATCTTCTTGGCAATTTCACATGCAAGGGTGGGCAGGTCTGGCCCTGCCCAGGTGCTGCTTTCCTGACTGGGGTGTCTGATGGGGCGAGGTGAGCTACTCAGCTTCACACTTCGAGACGTCAAAAGAAAAAAGCCATTTTCTTCCACCTTTTATATGGAATAGCTTCCTCAATAGATGTGGGAGAGAGGGAAGGAACAGTAACATTCCCTCTTCTCAGAACTCCCACAGTTTTTAGGACATTTAAAAATTCCCCAGAGAAATCAGTGCGGACTTAGCCCAGAACCCAACAGCATCTGTGAAAAGAACCAAAAGGGTAATTTGAAGAAAAACAAAGTTGCCTCTCCCAGGGCTTGATCTTATGTTCTCTGAATTTGACCTCCCATCCACTAATGTGTATGAAAAAACCCTCCACAATGAAATATTTCTTCATAGGCAATTATCTTAATTTTTATTACACAGGAATTCCTTTTCCTGTCAGACAGGGTTTGGGTGAGCTGAGCGTGGCTCATGGCATCTCTAGTTCCTCCCAACAGATATCTCGGCGGATGATCTCGCAGAATGTGCATTTCCCCTTCACACAAGTTTCAAAATGGGACCTGCAGATTTCCTACAGCCTAGAGGAGGGTGCATCTGATTTGTCCCTCCAGCTCAAAAAGAGCAGTGGACAGACATGCCACAAGTTTTCAGGAGGCAAAGGCTGAGAAAGAAGAGAGAAATGCCATTCTAATAAACAAGTGGCAAGCAAGTATATGCTAGAAAGAAGGAACAAACTGCAAGAAAGAAGCAACATGAAGGCAATTTGGCATAATAACTGGTACAGTAGCAAGCTTCTTCAAGTAGGACATATGACCAACGTGTCTTCTGTTTGCCTGAAATACAGCAAGTAGCACTCTAGTATAGTCCGTACAACAACAATTGGCCTCAGAGGTCAAATTATCCTATGAAACTTGAGATCATCTACTTTGCAACAAGTGGGAGATCCTACGGATTAATATCTTGAGCTTGTGTCTACTGAGGATAGTCTTTGTAGCCCCACTTCTGGCATCACAGAACATTGGTCATGGTCTCAGACCCCAGTGCCCTGTGGCAATGGCTCACTACTTCAACATGTTCCAGTTCTGAAAGCAGAAACCAAACCGAAAACATGTGTCATGTTGCCAAAACTCACAACTCCACTCCAAATCTCATGACCTTCGAACTCTCAGATCCTAGAAGCAAAGCTTTTACCTCTACCTGGAAATAATTGCTTGGTGGAGAGCATCCCATCCCATACAAAAAGAAAAATAGTGCATGTTTTCACTCAACCCTACCAATGAGCTCCCATCCCCACTGAAGAGAGCCATTGTGGAGCAACTGCATTGTACAAGATGCTAAGACCTCATCCAGACCATAAAATATGCAACAAAACAGATTGCCAAATACCAGTCCTTTCCATGGTCCAAGACAAAGAGCCGCCCTGCAAAGCATTAATCCCTGCAGCTGCCTTGAACTATTAATGTCTCTTGGCTTTACGTAAGGACCCGCTCCATTTTGGCTACCACTCTCACCGAAACAGAGATTTGCAGGGTCTTTAACACCATTAAAGGTCATTCTGTGAACAGAGAACCCAAAGATTTGAATGGGAGACTGATTTCTTAGCAGCGAAGGCCAGACTATTTATGTTAAGTGGAGAATAAATTTACCCAAAAATGCAGCTATGATTACACACATCAACAGCTCTTTCTTTTATCTAATAGCTTCATGGTTTGTACATGCACTTACACTACAAGGGACCCCACTTCAACTTCCTCCTCCTCCTGGGGCAATCTGAACATCGCACATCTTCCTGCCCCAAACCATCAAACCCCAGGACAGAGCTCCATAATTAAGCATTACCAAAGCCCAGCGAGTTGTCTCCTTGAGGTCAGCTCCACAGGAGAAGTGTGTTTTCCTGTGGGCCAGCTGGGGACCATGCACCACCTCCTACTGCTGGGGATGGCAGCACTCAGCTTCAGATGTCCCCCGAGAGAAGGTGACCTGTAGGAGACACAAAACCACCTGCAGAAACGTGGGAAGCATCATATTTTGTTGAGCTCTGGACAAAATATACTTACAGTCTAGATACAGGCTCCAGTGTGTCGTCTGAGTCACCATGTTATAGACCTTTGGTGGGGTTGGTCATCTTCTCTTACTGACAGTATTAAAATGTTCATATGTGAACATGAATATCAGGAAACCTGATCTACAAGCTAGAGAGAGAAAGCCATGGTCTCTCCTTCTGTGGCAGAAAGGATTTTTACGGTTTTGTCATACGAAGCTCTAAGGAGTCGATTTGAAGAACATCCCCTGCTGAATATCATGTAGTTTTGTGGTGGGGCTGATTGCCTGACAAGCTGAGTTTTGAAGGTGGACCTTCCACCAGTGGTGGAGGAAACTGCATCTAAGCTTCCTTCACTGTGAATAAATGCTCAAATAGATGTGCCTTTGCATATAAAGCAGTTACCACTTCCACATGGCTATTTGGTTCTTTGCTTTTCACACAAAGGCCTGAAAATAAAATGTTTTGCTTTAAACCAAAAGAACATTTGGCTCGACACAAGAATGTTTTTTAATGTGTTGGGTTATTGAAAGAAAGCTAAAAATTTTGAGCTTGGCTGGAGCAAACCCTAAACTTTATACAAATGTTTGGTTCTGTAACTAAGGCACACAAACAAACAAACAAAAATCTGTTTCTCACAGCTTAGCTTCTCATACCAATAAAAGGTCTTTCTCCAAACCACTAGTTTTCAGTGAGTACGAGATGCCACCTTTGGTGGTTTACTTATTTGGAGGCTAGGAGACCTCTGCTTAAAAGCAACTAGAAGGAATTCTGCCTAGTGACAAGAAGCCCATATTTCTGGCACAAAAAGCTGTTTTGCTCCTTCAGGTGGCAGTTAATGGCAAGATCAGTAGTAGTGAAAGTCATCATAGCAGCAGCCAGAACTAATCACATGTATTTTAAGTCAAAACCAGACAAAATGAGAGGCTGTGGTACTACCCTTCCACTGTCCATGTGGTAGATGAGAACTTCTGGCCCCAGGCAATGTCTTATGGGCGTAACTCTGAATAGGAAACTAAGATAAAGTTGTTTCATTAGCAAAGGGACTTATTTTCCCCACCACTCTGGTTCCTGGCTGTCCTGAAGCCCCTCATGGCTCTGCTGCCATTACTTGCAAGTGCTCTGATGAAGTACTACCAAATGCTGGCTCCCAAGCCCATCCCACACCATTTTATGTGACAGCGAACCCTCAGTGTTAGAGGCTCAAAGAAGTTTAATGTGCAGTGACTGAAATAACTTGTCTGTTTGGTGACCCAAAATGGCTTGGGCAATTACATATCCATTAGGATTCTTAGAGCTGTGGGGTGTATGGGAAGTAGTCTATATTGAGCCATCAGCTGTGAAAGCATTTTCGCTCCTAAACATGTGAATGAACTGGGGAAAAAAATCAGGTCGGTGTTTTTCCAATGATTATGGCATTTGCAAGCTGAATTTTTTGGTAAATCTGACAGCAAGCTGGGCACAACAGCAAAAATTGAGGTATGTTGGTGCAGGCTCATCCCTCATGCGTACCAGCTTCAGTGGGGTTAGAGAAGATGTTGCTCCAAACACCCAAAATAAGGGTTATGAAGTACAGGCTGCTTTATACAGTCATGTTTCGGTGTACGCAACTGTAGTGTATTAGGTAACCTGGTCTTAGAGGGGAGCCACAGATGGGGTTATACAGCAGCAATTGACAAAAACACCTTTTGGAGCCCTTCTCCAGCACAAAGGACTACTCAAAAGAGGACATGGAAAAGCAAAACAAACCCCCCAAACAGATATATTTTAAGGTACACTGAAATAATGGATTTTGAACTGTATGGATTAAAAAATTGAGGTGGCAGACCTAATGAAACCTGGTTTACTCAAAGGCTTTTTCCTTACAATTCCACCCTGTCCCAGGCCAGGAAAGGTGTAGCCAGTGGTGCCCTATGCAGCCATAATCCAGGTCCCTCCCATCAGTTTGCACAAATCCTTTAAAACCCAAATGATCTATGAGACCACCTTGCCTTGGTCAAATTTGGTTGCCCAAGTGATTCAGGTGAAGGTAACGACTGAATGGCAGAGAGGCTGCTGAGGAAAGGGGAAGGACCAAAGGGGGAACAAAAACATACCCAAGATACTTGGAAAGATCCCTGGGCTTTGAGCTGGCTACCAATTAAAAACCACAGGCAATGTGACTTAAGCCAGACTTGTGCAACAGGCTGCTTAGGAGTGTCCACAACTATTGAAATCCACAGGCAGGGACACATTTCACTAATATTTCACTGACTTGCACCAACCCTCCAAGATTGAACAGTGCTCAGCTACAAGCCCAAACCCAAACTCTGTTAGTGAAGGCACTAGAAATCAGGACCAGGTTTTGAAATTGTGGGTAGCATAGACTTCAGTTAGGCAGCTTCAAGCAGAGGTGCAAACCTCCCATGGAGGGTGGAGATGCCTCACTCGCTCTCTTCCCCAGGCTAATTCTCTGGATGCTGCAGAAATGCATCAAGCAAAGGCACTTTTAAAGCCTGTGCCAGAGGGTGAATCTACTATTTCCACAACCCAGCTCCTCTGGCCTTAAGGGTTTGCCAGGCAATTGAACACCTGTGGGCAAGAAACCACCCCATGCCACTGTGGGGAAAGCAGGACTTGAGCTATCCCTTGAAATATAAATGCTGATGCCCCAGGGTGGAACAAGCGAAGGTATAATCCCCATGAACTTCCACCCCGCCAGGAAACCACCTCCAAGGCAAAGTTCAGCCACCAAAGTTCAGAGTGGAAACGTTTCAGCCACTTGCTTTTCTTGGGATCCTGGGCTGGTTTTGCCTTTTGTTGGCTTTACCTTCTTGCTGCTTTCTTGTTCTCCCCTCTCCTTCTTCTCCCCTTTCCCAATCAAATCTTTCTTCCGCAGCTCCCATGCTGATCTCTCAGTTCAGTCTTTTTCATGGCATTTCTTCACCTGGGAGGGAAACAAAAGGCTTTATGCCCAGTCTCTGTGCTCATTCCTGCACGGCACATGGCAGCTGTTCCCACAAAACACACTGCTCTCGTCTCCAAAATCCCCATTCAGTCTCCTTCATAGCGGAAGACAGATCCATCCCAGCTCACAGCGTTCAGTGGGGTTGATATGAGCATCGTGGGGAAAACCCTGACCCAACACCACCCCGTTATTAAAATGTGCAGCAAACTCAGCCATAAAAGCCCTGTGGACTGATCGTTGATGTTGCTGCTGAGCGTTTTGCAAATATCCGATGATACGGCCCCTCTCCTACAGACACCATGATATAATTAGGCAAAAACCGATGGAAGGAAAGATAAAACGAAAATATGGGTAGATTTGGCACACAGCCTGCTGCTCTCTTCCTTTGTTTATAGTATGTACGAGGGAGAAAAAGCAGAGAAGAATGAAGGATTTTGTGCATTTGCAGTGCACTCAGGTCTTGCAGCATTATTAAAGGCTAGTTTGGCGATCTGCAGTTTTACATTCTGTTTTTCCCAAGATTTGTGAAAAAGTACATGGGATAGGCAAAAAACACAGTACGAGGGGACTCTAAATCTCCTTCCAAAGACAATTAACTGTTATGATTATTCACTAATAATGAATCTGTGTTCGCAAACTAGCCCGACTGCAGAGTATGCTAAACACGTTATCATCAGCTCCGAGCTCGGTGAAACCTGATAGTGCTTCAAAACACGTCGGGTTCCTCGCTGCGAGGAGCACTGCTTGCTTTTTTATCTCCTGCCTCCACATTTCAGTATTATTTTAAAGCTATAATTGAATTTCAATCGTGTGTGTGTGTGTGTGTGTGTGAAAAAAGGAAACGCTTCTCCCAAGATTTACTGCACGTCTGTTACTGTGTGGGCTGTTTTGACTCCGCAGCATAGCAGAGACCATGCAAACCGCGCACTATTGGAATCAGTTCAAACTTTTACAGTCCTTCAAATTGGGGCTGGAGCCGGAGAGGAAATACTAAAATCCTGTATATACAACTTCTGTCTGTGAGGGGGAGAGAAATTCCATGAAAATTAAGAACTCAATGATGTATAAATTTATATTCTGTTTAAAGGGTGGGTTGGGTTTTTTCTTTTTTCTTTTCTTTTTTCAGTCTTTCTTTTTTTTCTGTTGAAAAAACAATTGAACTCTTATATAAGGAAACCTAGGATCTTTAAATAACACTGTGCTCTGTGAGCTGGTAGTAGAATAGGGGCTCAATCTTTTTAAGCCAAGCCATCTAATTAGCATGTAAGCCAAGTTTTATGAAGGTGAGTCACTTCAGACCTGTTGCTCCTGAGAAAGCCAAGCCAATTTCTTTTAATGGCATGTGCTGTGAGTAATTAAACCGGATTCTGCAATCACCGTATTGTCCTTCCCACCCGCAAACAGCCGCCAGTAGGCTACAGTCAACTGGCACATCCAGAGCAGCTCCTGCCTGGCAGGGATCAGCAAACCCCATGGCCAAGACGGAAAGAGGAGAGGATTCAGGATGCATGTAGCACCCTCTGATGGCTGCACAGCTTTGCCCCAAAAAAGCCTTTAAGTACAAAAGAAAAACTAAATTAAACAACACCATATTGGGGTTCCTATTCCTCCAGCACGATGCCCAGTGCCTGGTACACAACTGGCCACTAGTATGGTCCTAGCACTGCACCGGTTTTGGAAACATGGACACTGTGACCCATCCTCGGTGGCTTTCCAAAGGGATCTCACAGCCTCGGCGCATGGTTCTCACCCAGAAGGAAGCTGCTCTAACCAGGACTATTCCCATATTGTTTCCATTATATTTTTATGATTGTCATGTGGACAGGGGAAAAGGGAAGGCGAGGGGAGACAAATAAAAGAGAAGCAGGATGTCAAGTTCTGCCTTTGAGGAGGGAGCTGACAAAAATGCAATGGTCAACTCCCTCTAGCACATATTTGCAGACACTGAAAATCTGAGTGAGCATTGGCAGCCCCCCGATGGGAAGGACAAAGTGCTTCCCTCAAATGCAGTTTTGCAGCCCTTCTTGCAAGCAAGAAGGTTACACCCTTAGTCCCCCTTTGGGTTTTTCTGGTAGTTTGGGGTTTTTTTTTGGCCTAGGCAATTTGCTCTCTATCATACAGGTCAGATAAAGGTAAGCATTACAGTTTGACAAATTGCTTTTTTCCTGGAAACCCTTGTGCAGCTCCAGCAGGACACAGCGCTCAACCCTTCCCCAGCCCATCCACCCATCCCTGGTGGTGACACCACACGACCCCGTGGGTCACAGCACCGCAATGGGCAGAGCACAGCACCCCTGGCTGTTTGCAGCTCACATCTGCAGGATCATGGACACCAACGTGTGTCTCCAGACCCTTGCTGGCTGCTGGAGTGGGCCAAGCCATCTTGTCCCCTGTTCCTGTGACAAACATCTGACCCTGCTGATCTCCATCTTGGAAAATGGGATCATTTTCTTTCGTCTGGGTTCCTCAACTGGCTTCCACTGGTGCTAATAGGTTAAAGTGCTGCAGCTTGGCTCTGGGTT
The DNA here is from genome assembly GCF_036013475.1 of Columba livia. Classification (NCBI taxonomy): domain Eukaryota; kingdom Metazoa; phylum Chordata; class Aves; order Columbiformes; family Columbidae; genus Columba; species Columba livia. The sequence goes on along the minus strand of NC_088605.1, from coordinate 6,774,991 downwards.
GATGCTACTATGCTGGAGAAGGAGAGTTCATCTCTCCATCATTACACCACATGAGTGTCCACGTCACCGGGGTTTGGCTCTGCTGCACTGGTCTTTATCGGTCCCTGTCATCCCTCCACGTGCTAAAACAGTTCTGGAGTTTGTCCTGCTGCCAAAGAGGAGAAAAACACAAATCTTGCAGAACTGGTCAGTGGGAAAGAAGTTTGATAACCTGGTCAGGGCATGAAAGGCAGAACTGGAGACTTCTCTTTTGGTCAAGAAATGGGCAGCGATACTGGGACTGGCTATCAAACGAAGAGATGAGAGACAGAAGAAAAGGGGAAATCGTCTTCTCCAAGTACTTGTACTTTGTAAAAACCCTGCACTGTATGCCAGTTCTTTCTATAGCTGGCCCTCACTGTGATATTTGTTAGAGTTGTATGTGATCACCTACCTTATATCTCTAGTACTATATTCATACTGGGATACAGACAAGGCTCAAAGCAGCACATCACGTGCAAAGTGGTTGCATCCAATACTCTTGTCTCTTACAATATGACATGTACATAACTGGTGTGGATTATCTTGTCCACATATGGTCACATGTCCATCAATATTGGTTTCCCCAGAAAATGACATTTTCATCACAGAAAGTTTTCAGCCACAAGCAAATCATCAGACACAAAACACACATTGCAGGGTGTTATGGCAGCTGCAGTTCTTTCTTGGGGTTTCTAGCATCAGGAGGCACAGCCAAACCATCCCCACAAACACAACATGAGAACAGCTTGCGGTGAAAAAGGAAACATCAGGACAGGCAACCAGGTGGCAGAAACAAACCTGGACGGGAAAAGCAAATTACCACTTCCAGTTTTGGCTGCAACATTGTCAGTTCCTTTTTGACAAACCCGAAAAGATTTCCGTTTTCATCAAAAGTTTCTGCAAGAGAAAAATCACTTTCACTCAAGGACTAGTTTTTTCCTTCCTTTCTGCTGAGTGATGACATATCTCACAGAAGCCCCAAGCGTAGGTGAAGTAGGAGAACCACACAAATACAAGCTGAAATGCAGCTATACTTCCTTCCTGTGAAATACTGTCAACTCTTGCAAATTCTGCAACGTGAGCAGCCAGGGCAGAGGTGGCAGGGAACAATAAACAATGGAGGAAGCATTTGCCGGCACTGCTGGAGAAGCTCCTGGAAAGCCCAAGAGTGAGGTCTCCCATGGTGCTGTGTGCTGGGTCTATGTGGTCCCCAGGTGGGTTACGAGCCAAAGAGACCATGAAAAAGCAAAGAGAGCTGGAATAGCTGCCACAGGGTGACTTAACACATCCATGACAAAGCCATGCTCTCCATCCCTTGTCTGGAGACCTGTGTCTGAACACCAGAATGAGTTGAAGATGGGCAGCAACCTTTCACTCCCACAGCTTGTGCCTTTTTCTCCACCCACATGCTCCATGATGGCTGGAGGGAGCAGGTCAGGCTTCAGTACATCTTTTTAAAAGCTGCCCAGAGGTAAAGAGTGTATTATCTCTCCAGCTGAGCAACTTATGGTAGGAAGAGGCATCTCTAGACAGAAGTGTCACGTTCTGGTCTCATGCTTGCACCACTTCTTAAACTTCTCAGGGAAAAAGTAAAAAGATTTGCTTCAGGGTTTCTCAGTTGTTAGTAATTTCTCAGCATCCTTCTGAATGTAGCAAAAAGGCAGCATGACAGCACCACATAATGCCACATGGATTTGATCTTTTGGGCACCATGACACTCATGTGTTGTCACCTAGGATGTACCAACAGGAACAATGGCTGCCCAGGTTGCCCTGGAGCTCTTCGTTGGGACTGCTCAGCCCAACACCCTGAGGCTGCCATGGCCACCAACCACTGCCGGCCCAGCTGAAATGTGTCTCCACATCTCTGCTCCCTAGGTAATCATCTCCTTAAAAAGCTCATTTAGGCCGCAGAATGAAAGCTGAGAAGAGACACGGTTGCTGTCTATAAATACATCAGGGGCGAGCACCAGGGAGGCAGTTGAGCTATTGAAGCTAAAAGACAATGTTGGCACAGGAACAAAGGGGTACGAAGAGGCCAGGAATAAATTAGGCGAGAAATTAGAGAGACAAGACAACCCTCTGAGAAGCTCTCGCCTGGAACAGTCTTCCAATAAGGACTAGAAGACACAAAGCACTGTTCAGTCAGATGGATCTGACTAAACTAATGAAGATGTGGGCTAGACATGGGGTGGCTGTATGCCACTGCTGCCTGAAACACAAAGTGTCACTACGGGCATCCAGGTGTTCCTTTCTAGTCCCACATCCCACGTTCTTATGAATATGTAGGTACAACTATGTCAGACATATAGGCAAACAGAGATAGAGCTATAAATGCCAGATTTGATCTCAGCTGCTCCAGTGTCGCATCAAAGTATCCACATTTGTAAATGCATCTAAGAGAAAAGAAAGGCCACTATAACCTTTTTCATGAGTTTGAGCATTTTTGTTACCTCTTCTGTGCTGATGGCCACCACCACACTGTTGCAACGTGTGCTGATAAGGAACCATGGTCCCTGCTCCACAGACCTAGGCCAGATCTTCTCCAAAGTGCAGGTAAAATTGGAATTCACTGCCTTGATGAGGAAGGGGTAGAACTAGACTGCTCATCCTATGGAAAAAGGTAAGGAAACAGCCCGATCCATCCAGAAGACCAGATGGAGAAAACCAGTAAGACTCACTTTTCAAGAGCCATTAAGATAACACATCCTACCATCAGTGGTTGCCACCACCATGTCACATTTTACTCTAGGTAAGCCTGCTTTAGCAAGTGGGTTGGATTAGATGATCTCCAGAGATCCCTTCCAACCCCAACCGTTCTGTGATCCCCAGCCCTCCATGGACAAAGGTAGCAGGGAAACAAAGCCCTAAGGTGGAGCAAACAGAGAGCTGCTTCCCTTTGCACTGGGAGTGGAAGGAAAGTCACTGCACAGCCCTAACACAAAGCAGTACCAGGCATGGCCATGGTGTTGGAAACCCATGAAACCTTGCAGCCTGCTGCCCGATCTCACCCCCAGCATGGATAGTGCCTCCCTGAAACATCACTCCCTCACGCCTGGGTCTGATTTTCCCCCTCAGGAGATGCACACTGGTATCCTCGGGGCTTTAAACAGTTTTAAAAGGTCCATCCTACACAGATGGATTCTCCCTCAATATCATGCAGGGCTCCCCAAGGAGCCTTTTCAACCCATGTGCTGTAAAGTCAAGGAAGTGGGCAGAGATAGCTGCAGTTCTCTGCATTCTCCATGCACACAAATTGGGGATTTATGGCAGCTGAAAGGGGACATCTCACTTCCCACCAGCCCTCAATACCAACATAAGATTAAGTAATAACATCTGCTGGAGGAAAATTGTAGGTGCTCAAAAAGAAATATTCATTATATATATTTTTTTTCTACTCCTCATGCTATAAGGAAGCTCTGGTTTATCAGCTGGAGATTTGCCAAAAGCCGGCCCCCACTACAAAATGACACTTTTGAAAAGACTGCAGAAGTAGGTTTGTGCTTGAATACTTATAATACATAAGCTTATATGATATATAGGTTCCCTGACATCCCTGAGGTAACCTGAGTATAGCTTAGATATCTCAGGTACTGTTGCTCAGATTTATTCTGTAAACACTTTTGGGCTACATTATCTTTCACATCTGTTTTACTTAAGCTACATTATCACAATCATCTCAAACAAGAGCCAATAAACTCTTCCTACCACACCCCATATCATATATTCCCTTTATACCTCATATTTAACAAAGTTCACCAACAATGTTTTAATCCGATGCTTTTTAAAAAAATACATCTATAAAGCAAATTTAGGGCAGATGAGTAGGTGAAAGGTCTATTTATTAAGCTTAAAATTCATATATAGTTCTCAATTCCTCTATACATTTAGGTTCAATCCAGGGAATGCTGTTACCAAGGTTAGGGCTTGTTGCACATGTGTTTTTTTACAAAAATCAATGGCTGCTCTCACAGGCATAGAATCATCTTACATAAAACCCCACAAGCTCTTGTTCTAGCCCACTGTCTTCAAGTGTTTTTAGGATCTTTCTGACCATCAAAGACTCTGAAAATGTGAGCAATTATTTCTAAGAGATGCTGGATGGGGGAACAACAAGAGCAGGGCCATTTCGTGCAAGTCTCCTGACTCCCAGAGAACCCCAAAAGGCTCCACCACATCTACAAGTGCATCTAGAAGAAAACAAATGAATTTATTTCACTTTAACAACAGAGAGAAACACACTCTTGCAGCTGTGCAATGATCAGCGGTGCAACAGCCCATGTATTGCAAGCTTAATATTTATTCCAAAAACACATTCACCTCAGATGCACTTGGTTTGCAGACTTCAGGAATGTGGTGAAGGAAGGAGACATTTGAAAGTCCTCTCTATTCTGCATTGCCCAAAGATGTTCCCCCCTCAACCAGTGCCCTGAAGGAGAATACATGAGCCCAGGAACCAACCCCACACGTGTGAATTGAGACCATCTTCCCACTCCAGAACACGGCTCTTGCACATTTTTGTGTCAAAACAAAATGGTGTTAAGGAGGCCTTTGGGAAATGAAACAAAAATGGCTTTTTTTTTTTCTCTGTCCATCACTTCTCCTCAAGACCTGAAGTCCCAGGACATCCTGCCTGACACAATCCGAGCTGGCCCCTTCGGGCTCTAAATGAAGTCACAGCTTCAGGCTTTCCAGGCAGAAAGTTCACTGGAAATGCCATGGGAGGGGTTTTGTCCTTCCTAAGGAAGATGAGAAGTTGCAAGTGAAACCCGGATGCTGGTTGCAAAGGTAGAAACCAAACTTTGGCTTTTCAACTCTTTGAGGAGCAGGACAAACCCATGACAAATTTTTCTTCTTGTGTCCGTATTGATGGTGTTTTAACAAGGTATAGCTTAATTCAAAAGTGTTCACAGCAGCTCACAATAGTGACAACAGTAAAAGGGCCATGACGTTTCACTCCAGGAGAAGTAGATGGGGAATTCACAGATGGGAATCTATGAAACCTATGAATTCCCTGCAGCCTTCTCCTCTCTCTGTACTCATCTGAAACACTCATTTTTCAGTTCCCTGTTATAGCACAGGGACAGCTTTCCTTTGCTCACTGGGGAGTCACAAGAACATGAGATGCTTAAATATTCTTGCATGGGAACGTCTCCTATGTACCCGAAGAACATCCTTCCCTCCATGCCCTCCCACAGAGGACAAAGAGCCCCAGCTCTGCCAAAGCAACAGTCTCAAGAAGGAAGAAAGGAGGTGATACCTTCATGCTTTGTATACCCCATAAATAAAGGAACACAGGAGGGGCACACTCTGCGGCTAAATGCGCTTCTGGTTTTGGAGATATTTCTCCTTTTTATGATTATGTGTCACTTTGCTGCCACCGTGCAGGGACCTCAGTAGATGTATACGTTGTGTGTTCAAGCATAACTCTTGGAAGCTACATGGAGACTCAGAAGTCCCTAAATTTCAACCTCAGTTTCCTTGCTTTGTTTATCTTTCATATGCAGCAAGAAACAGGGATCTACCTCAAAAACCAATGACAGCAATTTAGCCCATTTCACCCCCACTCAAAGCAGACAGGAACATACAATCTGGAAATCGTCATTACCTTGCAAGTATGGCCACTTATTTTGAGGACTCAGTAAGTCAGAGTTTACCTCATCTGTGAAGCTTGGCACAGCTTTCCTCCCAACTTTCCTATACGAAATTTCAGGCTTAACACCTTTTTTTTTCTGCAAAATTTGCCTTTGAGCAGTCAACTGTTTTCCTGCTAAAGTATGTCTCATGCTGAGATATGAAAAGCATAGATTTTGGCTAAAAAATCTGTCACTGAGGTCAAAAAGCTTCTACAGACTTCATAAACTCCATAACCCTAAGTGATTTAAGGCTACAATCCTCAGGTTTCTTTTGGGCCAACCTTTGACTGCACCAGGAATTTGGTTGACTGCCTTTCAGTTCCCAGTGGAGACGGTCACTTTGTGAGGTATTTTACAATTTGAGATGGATTTTAAGATGGTGTCTCTGACAGAAACATCTATTGTGTTGAATGGACCACTTAGACAAAGTTTGTTGCAGCAACAGAGCTCTGATTGCCATCCACGAGATTAAGAGGTGCAAGAAGGGAGGAGGGATCCCTCCACAGGCCCCTCTCCTCGGTCTCTGCTCCTCAGCATCATAGGCTACTGGCTTTGCATGCCACGCTCATTATTGCTCCATCCCAGAGCACTGCAAGCTCATTTTTACAAACCTTTCACCATTTCCCTCTAAAACCCCCTCCTCTGCCCACTGAAAGGTGTCTCCCTCGCCTCCCACACTGGGATGCAGAGGGTTCACCCGCCCCAGCGCAGCCACCTGGGAGCCAGCGGGATGCCAGGGCCGCGGTTTCCAGCGCAACAAAAATAACATCAAGACTATCAACCTATTTCAGGACCGTTCCCTCATGCAGGGCCACCCAGCCAAACTATTCCAGGCTGCTACTGTACTTGCTGACGGCCGCGGCCTGCGTGTGCCTGGCATACTGTACGTTCCCTTGTAAGGGCTTGCCCCATTCCCTGCTGTGCTCCAAGTTGTCATCTGGCCATTTGCCCCACACCTGCTGACGGGAAGGTCCCTGCAACACCCACTCTTGAAAACTCACTCTCAAGGCTCTCCTGGGAGCTCCCTGGCAGGCTATGATGGCTTTGAATTGAAGGAGATGCTCCCAGGGCAGAGATGAGGTGATGCGTTGTGGTGGGACAAGGCACTGAAGTGGGATTAGGCACTGGACAAACTGGAGAACTGGGCAATCACCAACCACGTGAAGTTTAACAAGAGCAAATGCTGGATTTTGCACCTGGGACACGGCAACCCTGGCTGTACATACAGACTAGGAGACGAGATGCTGGAAAGCAGCTCCACAGAGAAGGATCTGGGGCTTCTGGTCAATAGCAAGTTGAACGTGAGTCAACAGTGTGACCTGACAGCCAAGAGGGCAACCGTGTCCTGGGTGCATCCAGCACAGCATGGTCAGCCGGGCAGGGAGGGGATTGTCCCCCTCTGCCCTGGTACATCCTCACCTGGAGCACTGTGTGCAGGTCTGGGGACACAGGATAAAAAAGATATTAAACTACTGGAGAGTGTCCAGAAGAGGCTATGAAGTTGGTGAAGGGTTTGGAGGGGAAGTCTTATGAGGAGCAGCTAAAGTCACTTGGTTTGTTCAGCCTGGAGAAGAGGAGACTTGAGAGGAGACCTCATCATGGTCTACAGCTTCCTCACAAGGGGAGCAGGAGGGACAGGTGCTGAACTCTTCTCCTTAGTGACCAATGACAGAACCTGAGGGAACGGCAGGAAGATGTTCCAGGGGAGGTTTAGGTTGGACATGAGGAAAAGGTTCTTCACCCACAGGGTGCTGGACACTGGAACAGGCTCCCCAGGGAGGTGTCACAGCCCCAAGCCTGACAGTGTTCAAGAAGATACTGGACAACGTCCTCAGACACGCAGTGTGAACTGTAGGGTCATCATATGCAGGGACAGGAACTGGGTTCAAAGATCATTGTGGGTCCCTTCCAACTCAGGAGATTCTATGGTTCTGTGGTCCTGCAGTGCAGGGTCATGGTGCTCTGGTCGTGCAGCAGACATGTGTCTCATCAGGAAATTGTTTTAAAAAACACTCCTCTTTTCTAGATCCTCTGCAGTCAGCTAAGGCCTGGGACTGGGGTGCAGGAGGAGGGAGGGGAATGCAATAGCTGCGTCCAACACAGGATCCCCAACTTGGGTCTACATCCAACAGACACTCTGTGGCTTTTTGGCAGCGACATGTCCCTTATGTCTCTGCAATGCTGCTTCCAGACATGCACCGCTTGACACTGAGCACCTTCAAAACATCACCCAGCAATCTCCAGCCAGCTCATTGCCCATCATCCCGTGCTCAGATGAACTGTTTTGCAAAATCTGGAAGCCATTCCCTTGATCCATCAGATAAGGCTGCTGCAGGAGCCAATTTCTCAGCAGCACTCCTGGCCCACAGCTGAAGCGATTCCTGCAGTAGCCCAGCCTGATAAAACCGCTGCTAGATTCCTCCCTTTTTGGCTGAAGATTTAATTTGAGATCTAGTATCCCACTGTGCACTCCCCCAGACTTCCAAAATGTTCTTCTCTAAACAGCTTTAGCGTCTCATGCTGCCAGGCTTTGAACATCTGGAGTCCAGACTTCATTGTCACTGACCCGGGACTCGCCATAGTTCTCCTCCTCCAGCTCAAAATTAAACACACACAGTCATCCTGATCTGAGCAGAACCCTTCTGCCAGGTGGTGTCAGAATCCCACAGCGCCAGGCCCAACAGCTCACATTTATTTTTAATACAAAACAGCCCCAGCTCAAGGCACCCACGCTGGATTTCTAGGAACCCCAAAAAACATCCATTGTGTCCTTAGAAATCACTACGACCTCTCCACCCACATCAGTCTGAGGGCAAAATAAGGGAAAATCTATTATCTGTCTTCTTATTTCTCCCTGAGGTGGGAAAAAACCCCAAATAATCTGTCCAAATGGACTGCAATGGTACCCCTGCAGAAGCATCGGCAGTCACTGGTAATGTTCCCACCGGTGGGAAACCTCTACTTGCAAACACACTGGTGGGTGCTATTTCCGTCCCCTGCCACATAAGCCCATGCACCATTTGGAGTCATCAGGATCAGGCCACAGAGGCCAGGCTGTCCCCAGCCCTATAGGAATTGCAATAACCATCCTCACCTCTGCTTCATGTATTTCTGAGAAAGTTACCCAGCTCCACGCCTGCCTTGTGCAGGGTGTCTTCTGCCAGTGTGTCGCCCCGCCCGGAGCCATCACATAGACGTCGAAGCTGTAGATCCTTGTCATGGCACAGGACCACAAGAAATAATAAAAAAAAAATCTACATTATATAGCCGCTTTGCACTAACATAAAAAACTTTCCCTGCTCCATATGCGACTGCGCATCCAGTTTTGAATTTGTCTTCAGCTTCTGGTGACTTTCAGGGTGTCACTGAAAACATTCAGGAGAGTAAACTTCTGGCAAATAAAAATCTTTCTTTTGCCTGACCAAGATGAATCCGTTTGCTTATGGAGCTTGTCCCCATCCAGACACCCAGCTTAATCAAAGAAACTCTCCAGCTCCTGATTGAGGAGAACATCCTCATCTTAGAACGACAGAATAGTTTGGGTTGTAAGGGACCTTCAAAGCTCATCCAGTGCCACCCCTGCCATGAGCAGGGACACCTTCACCAGCTCAGGTTGCTCAGAGCCCCGTCCAGCCTGGCCTGGGATGTCTCCAGGGATGGGGCATCCACCACCTCTCTGGGCAGCGTGGGCCAGGGTTTCACCACCCTCAGGGGCAAAAATCGCTTCCTCACATCCGGCCTGAATCTCCCCTCTTTTAGTTTTAAACCATCACCCCTTGTAGTATTGCAACAGGCCCTGCTAAAAAGTCTGTCTGCATCTTATCCACCTTCTGCTCTGAATCATCAAGTGTAAATTAGCAGCAATGTTGCCCACAAGTTAGAGTCTGGAGGAAACAGACTGGACAGATGTTCTGCTTTCAGAAGACTGCAAGTGATATATTTGCAAGAGCGATGGGCTCAGTGAGAGGAGTGAGACTGCTGTCTGGCAGCCCTTGGAGGAAAGGGTCAGGATCAGCTACTGTCAGACTGATGCTATCAAGCTAAACAGAGAAGCATAGGGAGCTCCAAATCCCTCCTTCAAAAACTCCTTCCTTTAGCATCACCTAACCTGACCTTTGATGTATTACAAATTTAATCATTTTTGCTCGATACTTGAATACTAAGGTCCCATCCATCACCGGTCAGCGGCGGGTGGCAGAACCTCATCCTGTGCATGTGTCTCTCCTCTTTAGCAAGCACCCAGAGTATCTCAGTGCATCTGATGCTGACTTTGGAGAGCTCCGGGGTACCAGAATGACAGGGCTGAAGAACAAGATCTGCTGCCAGAAGGGGTGCTAGTTCAACACTGACTCAAGAGAGGAAAATACCACTTACTGAACTTCCAACACTTGATTCTCAACAACAAAAGTTACTGGAGCTCTCCCATCTAAATGCAAACCTTGCCCATCGCTGCATGGATTTGAGACCTCACAAGAACAGGCACAGCATAAGGAAGACTGCGTTATTCAGGGCAAACCAGGAGATAGTTTATAGAAAGAGCCTCCTGGATTTTTAATAGACTAATACTGAATGTTTTATTTGAGCTTTACTGCTTCAAATTTCAGCTGTTGGTGGGTCGGTGTGTAAAATACGCAGATTTGTTTGTGTACCTTGGTGTCCAAGTGTGACGATTTGCGCCAGGGGGGTCTGTGAGCAGCAGGGAAACGAAAGGGAGGAGGAGAAGGAGGAGGCGGCTAGTCAAAGAAAAAGGGTATTATTACCTTTATGCAAATTTTAGGGTGATAGTTTTCTCCTGGCATCACCTCCCAAGGTCTCCATCTACAATTTGCTCTCAGTGTACTTGTTCACTTAAAATCAGTCAGAATGTGAGATTTCAGCTGTGTTCCCCCCCACCAACCCACCCTGACACACTCAAAATAAATTATGCCAAAGAAAAAGCCTCCCTAAGAACTGTGCAAGAATTGGCATCCTGCAGGGGCCTCTTTAACTCACCCTCATCCTACCAAAGACCCACACCGAGCTCAGGTTTTATGGACCAGAGCTGAAGACACTGCCATCAGTTGGGGAAAGGGGAGATGGTGCCTTGATCCCACCAACTCCTGGGCAGCCTGGCTTCGTCCAGCAGAGCTGCTAAGTGTGTGGCTTATCTACAGCTTAACTGCTTTGATATCTCTGGCTAAAAGGCCCTGGAGAAGAACAAAATAGCAGTTGGCATACCCTGTGCATCCGTCCGTCTGTCTGCCTGCCACTGCCCTCTGCCGGGGTTGCACAGGTCTGGAACACAGGTGGAGTGAGAGTTGGGCAATCTTGCTGATTGCTTCACCTGGTGGAAAAGGAGCTGGGATGTTGATGGACAGCCAGCTGAACATGAGCCAGCAGTGTGGCCAGGTGGCCGAAAAGGCCAACAGTATCCTGGCTTGTGTCAGGAATAGTGTGGCCAGCAGGACTAGGGAACTGATGTGTCACTGTACACAGCACTGGTGAGGCCCCACCTCAAATCCTGTGTTCAGTTTTGGGCCCCTCACTACAAGAAAGACATGAATGTCTCTGTGGATGGGACATCTCCCACCTCTAGTGCTTGTTTATGTACCAAACAACACCTCCCTTCTCCCTAGGGCAAAGCAACCACCCCAGGACTCAGGCAGGGGATGGCAGCCAGGGGCTGTACTCTCATCCACTGTCTGCAGATCCTTTCTTGTCCCCTTTGGTGGCTTTATTTGTTCCAGAGACCATGAGGAGCACAGCTAGTGACAGGGGGCCAAAATCACATGGTGACCATCAGAGGTAGTTGTCATTTACCTGCCTTGAGGAACCAGTGGCCCTGCACAGGTGCCTGATTCTGCTCCTTGTTCACAAGGGGTTTGGACTGTCACACACACCTTTCTTTGTAAAACAGGTTAGGGAGAAGAAGATGACAAATTTCCTCCCAAATGACATGAGAAGTTACGCCACATAGTCCAGCATCCAGCCTAGAATGGCTTCTCCTTCATTCTGAGAGTGGGACAAGCAGAGCATTTTTCAGAAGCATCTTGTTTATGATCCTTCAGCGAGTCCAAACACTGCGAATGGACAGCCCCAGCAAAGGAAACCCAGAACCGTCATGCTTCCTCCAGCAGACAGTGATGGGAAGGTACAAATAGCTATAAAAGAGGCAGATATTCATTAATTTCATGAACACGAGGGCACCCTCCTAAGCTCTAAGCCCTAGAGAGCAGATGAGGCCTGAAAGCAATATTCAGATCTGCTCCAAAACTTGTTAACCTGATCTTTTATGGGTTTGGACTAGCATTGTGATCCATACTAATATCCGACCTGCTTTCGAATTTTCCTGAGTGCCTGGGATTCAGCAACACGCCACAGTAACACACTCCAGAAAACAATTGTGCTTTCCATGAGAAAACTGTTCAGATACCCCTTGAATGAGGTGTGTGACATAACAAAATACAGTACAATCACATAAAACAGCGGGAGATCCTTACTTTGGAGAGTGTAGCAATAGCTGGATCATCCCAGAAAGGAAATTCTCGATGCTGAGGCCAGGTCCTCAGCATGGATTTTTCCTGAGCTCTGTGCTTACCTAACCACAGAGCCTAGGGAGAACTGTAACTGATAAAGAAGTGAAACCCACCACTTTTTAGCTCCTCAACCCTCCTTTTCATCTGGAAGAAGGCTATTTCAGCACTGAGCTCTAGGATGTAAAGGCCACAGAGTTGAGCAGCGATCAATGGAAAGTCTATCTGAGGGTGTGAAGGAGAAGAAATGCATTCACCCGGGGAAATCTGGCATCAGTAGGAGCAGCAAATGAGACAGAGAGAAAGGTTTCCTCTCTCTTGGGGGGTGAAAGAACTATCACAGCAACTTTTATGGATTACAGTCTTGCAGCCAAACCTGGAACCTCCTGGCTGCTGCAAAGAACTTTATAAGATTTCCCCAGTACATGCACTGAAGTAGCTGGTATCACACACACCACACACCTTTTGATTTACATCCCTCAGACTGTCTGCTGGAAGAAAAGCAGAGCCAGCGGCAGGGGAGGTACTTTGAGGAGAATATGACTGCCTTTTGGAAAGGGCTTTGGAGGAGCAAAGTTGTACAATCGCAGCAGCGAGAGCACAGGAGAGCATCCCATCACTTCTACAGAGCAAATGCAATGTGCAAGACAACAGAAAGCGAGCATGGTCCTTCCATCCCTGTCCAGCCCAACCTGGTGATGAGAGTGGGTTGTGTTTTCTGACTCTGACATGATTCCCTGCTTATTGTTAGCAAAGAAGCCATCAAATCAGATGATGCTCAGAGGGCTGGAACACCTCACTTATGGGAACAGGCTGAGAGAGTTGGGGTGTTCAGCCTGGAGAGGAGAAGCTCTAGGTAGGCCTTATTGTGGCCTTTCTGTACTTAAAAGGGGCCAATAAGAAAGATGGGGACAGACTTTTTAGCAGGGCCTGTCGCGACGGTCGTGACGGTTTAAAACTAAAAGAGGGGAGATTCAGGCTGGACATAGGGAAGAAATTTTTGACAGTGAGGGTGGTAAAGCACTGTCCCACGTTGCCCTCAGAGGCGGTGGATGAACCATCCCTGGAGACATCCCAGGCCAGGCTGGACGGGGCTCTGAGCAACCTGATCTGGTGAAGTTGTCCCTGCTCATGGCAGGGGTGGCACTGGATGAGCTTTGAAGGTCCTTTCCAAGCCAAATTATTTGGTGATTCTATGATTCCCTCTTACTTGCCCTGCCTGCCTGAAGGCACATCAGTAAAAAGGAAACTGCTCTCATATTGAAACTGGGACCCAACCTAAAGGGCTCACAGGGATCACGTAAAAGCAAAGTTTGACCTGCTAAAAGATCCATCAGTTTAACACTTCCCCTAGTGCTCCCCCTAAACAGTTGAAGGTAATTCCATGGCTCTCCTATGGAAACCCACCACTGGACTTATCTCCTAGAGTGACACCAGTACATGCATTCTGGATGAGGGACTTGAACAACCAAGTTGCCTCCTTGTTTCTGTATAAGAAAACACCTGCATGTCCTCTGCCTTTCCAGGGAGCCGGTAACACAAGGAGTGATTGCAGGCAATTTGGGCGATACCACAGGCTTTGGGTTTCAGCTGCTGTTAGCAGGTGGAACCATATGCCAAGGACGGCACGTTTTATCTCCTCTGTTGTTCCTATTCCTTCTTTCATTCCTTTCTTTCATTCAATGATGAATTGAGCATCATTTAGTTCTTGCCTAACAGCCAGTGCAGATGGGAAGAAAAGTCAGAGCCAGAATAAAACTGCTCCAGGTGTATTTTCTTCATTCCTGCATTTTGCAGCAGTATTCCTAGCACTGCTGGTTAAGAAATGATATGTTCTTGGCTTACACTTTTCATGGCAGCTTTACACTGGGAAACATCTCTGTCAAAGGATTGAATGCTGCACAGGAATGTATTTTAGTTGGAGCTCTGTGTGTTGATGATTGCCAGCTGCTGGGTCAAACACCGGGATCTCTTCACAGGTACATCAGAAGGTTGTTGTACTACCAGGTGTGACTGTTTTACATTGACTCTGTCTTTTGTGGACTGCAGAGAGAAATGACAGCAAAGCTCTGATTTGGAAATGCTGTTTGGAAGGAGAGCAGTGGGATTGTCCCTGTCTGGCCCACATCACGAGGAACCAGCGCAGGGTTAAAAAGAGTGAGACCTCCAAGCAGTGTCTGCTGGAACAAGAGCCAAAAAGATGTCATTGTGTTGCCATAACCCACTGCACCCATCACCAGCAGCAAGGAAACCGGTCCAGAGTGGGAGAGGAGACTTGGCTGTCACACATATTAGACCAGCGACAGGCTATGTCCTAATAACAGTCACAATAAGCTCACAAAATGAGTTATGGGCCAGAGTGTACACCAAGAATGGATAATATGGGGTCACACTTGCAAGTGTATCCCAAAACAAGAACATGAGTGGTATGTACACAACCCTTTTGTAGTCAAGGATTGGGACAATGGAAAAATGTGTGAGTTTTGCAGAACAGCACTTCAACCAGTTATGTTTTCCTCTCTTCTCCTCTCCCACAATAAATGCAGAAGTAACACAGTAATCAGAAAACGTTAAGTACCAAAAAGAGCAGAAGTCCTTCAAACACAAGGAAGAGATTCTCCAGGGACTTCAGACATGGCAGTCAGTATCAATGGGTAAACTCACACATCAATCACAGCGGCTCCCAGCTATGCAAAGAACCCACCCCTCACCTCACTTCGATGGCATTGTGTACAATGAGGCATATGTTGTACACAAACCGAACCCGTCCCCCGTGTCACCCCACCTCATCCATGCTGCAGGTTTCACACGGCAGCTCCTTCCGTTGCCACCGCGGCTGCAGGTGAGAGGAGCAGATGAAGCAAAATGCCAACTGAGCAAGCGATGAGCCGTGAAGGAAACCCTCCCTGGACGGGCCGCAGGCAGGATTGAGCAGGGAAGTGTTTTACAGTGTCAGGGTCCATTGCACCCCTTGGCTCCAGCTGGCTTCTCCAGGTTCCACACATTATTTCACAGGAGGGGAGTGAAGCTAAAGGGAAACGCGGGGACCAGGTTTCCTGCAGTTTTTGAGCTTCCCCTTTATTTCTGCACAATGTGGAAGTTCTTTTGTCCCCAGATCTCCTCTCCTAAGCTCACATTCCAAATCACCACCCAAGAAGAGAGCTAAGTTTGAGCCCCAGTGATCAAACATACCTGAAGATGCATCTCCAATGAAATAACAACCTCTGTATGTTGGTAAGGTGGTGGAGTTTTTTTCAAGACTGTACATTTTAAATCAGTCCAAGAGACACTCTAATTTTGGCCATGGTGGGGTTCAAGATGCAGCCCCTTCTGTATCAAGGACTTAGAATTCCCCTCCCTCTACCCCAGCAACACCTTTATCTACAGAAGAGTCCATTCCCATTTGTGTGGCTGGGCTTTGGTTTTTCACAACATGTCCTATAAGCAGAGCTAAAAATGCATCAGGCGGAAGGGTGAGTAACCGCAGCCCCAGCATCAGTGTCTGATATCATACATTGAGACGAAAGGGCAGCAAGAGGGAGGCTGGAAAGAACACTCCCTTCCTCCCTCCGGGGCAGCTCAATCCATCCCCTGCCCACGGTGGGATCAGCTGCAGCTGAGACAGCCCTGGCTGGAGCTCATCCAACACAGTCTTCAAACTTTCCAGTGCTGGAAGACCTCCCAGCACAATCCATGCCAATGCTTCTCCAATCTCATGTTATAAGAATCTTCTTGCTGAACCTAAGCCTTCCAGGATGCCATTTGCATCCATTACATCTTGTCCTTTCTCCAGGATGATGCAGAGGGAAGAAGGGAATCGCTCTCTCTTGCATTGACCCTTTGCACCATGTTCTCTGGATTAGTTGGTCTCTGTTTGCTCGTGTGTCCTGGCCGGGCATGTTTTCAGATGTCTCAGGATTTTTGTTGCCCTCCAAGTCTCTAGTGGAACAGGGGGCTGAGACAGGCTGGACAGACCTCCATGCACTAGTCCAACTAAGGGGAGACCTCATCGCTGTCTACAACTACCTGAAAGAAGGTTGTAGCACAGGGGGTGTTGGTCTTTTCTCCAAGTAGCAAGCGATAGGGCAAGAGAAAATGGCCTCAAGTTGCACCAGGGAAGGTTCTGATTGGATATTAGAAAACATTTCTTCACAGAAAGGGTTGTGAGGCATTGGAATAGGCTGACCAGGGAAGTGGTGGAGTCACCATTCCTGGAGGGGTTTAAAAGACACATAGATGAGGTTCTCAGGGACATGGTTTAGTGCCAGAGTTGGTTATGGTTGGACTCGATGATCCTGAGGGTCTTTTCCAACCAAAATAATTCTATGATTCTAACTCCCTGGGAGATGGAGCAACCTATAATGTATGTACCAACACGCCCTCTAGAGCCCTTTCCTGCCACATTTTCCCTGCAACCACCAGAGAAAGAAAAATAGAGAAGCAACAGACTTAAATACCTCTATGCAAAGACCCACAACCATTTTTCTCCTGGTGTGGGCAGTAGATCCAGGACCGGTGCTGTATTCTGATGACCTGAGTGTCACCAGCACTACAGGCAAGTGTGATGCTCTGCTCAGAGGAGGCACACTTGTGTCTGTGGGGACACAGAGAGCAGGGACATCAGGTCTCCTCCTCCCAGCCCAGGTAGTATAACTCACCTCTTCAGATGGCTTAGCTGCAGCTGTGCCTTTGGTCCCCACCTCGCTCACTCCAAGAACATGCGCCCCACCGACAGAAATATTTCTGTAGAGAAACGAGCTCATCTCTGGATGAGCTACCAAATATCACCCACAAACCCACTACAAGACAGGGAAAAAAATCCCATTATTGCATGCCTTGGTTGCCACTTTACATGCTTCATATTTAATAACTCTACCACCCACTTTGCACCTACCCTGCGCTCTCAGCTCCTCTTTGAATGCCTGATTTAGGCTGATTTGTCCCAGGCAAGGGACACACGGGTACAGAGTCAGACACCCAGGTCCATTAGCGCTCCCAGGTATCCCCACCTTGGTCCAGCTCTCAGACCATCAGTGGAGACTTTTACTCCAAAGAAAGGGAATTTAGAAATATTATTAGATACAGGTTTTGCTACATTCACACCTACACAGAAAAAATAAACTGAATTTGTAACCCAAAAAAGTACTTGGCCCCTCTTGGAGAGCACCAGGCATGGGTGCAGATTGATGTTTGCCACCAGGGTTTGCATCCATCACTGCACTGTGGCTGGGTTTAATATTCATCCATGGGATAAAAGCCCTGACCTTGAGCTTCACTTGTGTGCTGAGCAAGGAAAACAGTTTATTCCCGTGGTCTTCACTTCAGGCCTACCTTTCAGCACCCAGCCCACACGTGTTGCATTAGTGGTTAAAGGGTTATTTGATGCTCTGATACTCCGGAACAGTGCATGGCAGCTGGAGGGAGACCTTGGCTTGAGCGTGTCCTGGCTGAGCAGCACAATTCACACCAAAGCACTAGATGGGGCTACGCACCCGCTTCTCGTTTCCAGTCCTCCTGCAAATATAAAATGTTTCTCTGACACTCAGCTGCAAGAAAATCCCAGGCTGTGTTGATGGACCAGAGGGAGCTTCCTTGGTACTGCTTTCATGGACGGCTCCACCGCAGTGTAAAATTCAGCATCTGTTTCCTGTGAATGTCCAGCTCTGCTGTCAAGCATGAGGACGAATCTGTTAATACCCAGGTATTTAAAATCATTGATATTTCTAATGCAGCCTGAGTCTGAATTATTATAAGCAATGGCTGGGACTGTCCCTTTGCAGCAGGAGGTCCCAGCTCAAGACACTCCTAAGTGTCTCCCCAAGCTGCAGAGCTACAAACCTCATCCATCCATCCATCCATCCATTGCTGAGCAGTGGCCAGACCGGGAGACTAGTCAGCACAAACTGCTGGCTGGTGACATGAGGAGCAGCTGATGTGAGAAATCAAGCCTGGTAAAACTAGACAGGAGAAGCGGTGACAGGCTTCAGACCCTTGTGACCATGAGGAGGAAAAACCCTCAGGGTTTTGAGCTGAGCTATGATCTGTCCCTGTTAACTATTATCTCTATAAATAGGAAAGGACTTGTTTAAAAATAATGCCAGACATCTCTATCTGGCCATAAAACTGAAAATGATCGCAGTAATCATGAGACTTGGCTGCTGGAACAAACCAATGCTTCTTTCTTTTTGAAGATTTTTCCGTTAAAAAAGGCATGACACAACCAACTACGGTAAGCTGCAAACTTCTTTCACAAAATCACAGAATCACAGAATGTCAGGGGGTGGAAGGGACCTCAAAAGCTCATCCAGTCCAATCCCCCTGCTGGAGCAGGAACACCCAGATGAGGTTACACAGGAAGGTGTCCAGGCGGGTTTGAATGTCTGCAGAGACTCCACAACCTCCCTGGGCAGCCTGGGCCAGGCTCTGGCACCCTCACTGAGAAGAAGTTTCTTCTCATATTTAAGTGGAGCCTCCTGTGTTCCATTTTGAACCCATTACCCCTTGTCCTATCATTGGTTGTCACTGAGAAGAGCCTGGCTCCATCCTCCTGACACTCACCCTTTGTATATTTATAAACATTAATGAGGTCACCCCTCAGTCTTCTCCAAGCTAAAGAGACAAAGCAGCACAGAGAGGTCATAAAACTGCCATGAACCCAGCTCTTGATCATTTCCTGCAGCAACAGCAACACCAAGCCCTGAAAAAAAGGAAAAACAAAAATCATACCAGCTGCTTCTCACGAGCATCCGCCTCCCTCAGCAGAAAGGAAGTTGGCCAAAACATTTTGCTGAGCTGTTTTGTAGTCATTTACGTTGCAGCAGCATGAAAGGCCCAGGCATGCGGTGCTACAGGTTCAATCCTGGCAGTTGCTGTCCTGCTGCACTTGAACGTTCCAATGAGATGTGTGTATATTTCTGCCTTCTCCAGCCCACCACCAAGGCCCTGGTTTCTCTCCCCTCCAGGCCACCACGTCCCAACCCTCCTCACACAGAATCACAGAATGTCAGGGATTGGAAGAGACCTGGAAAGCTCATCCAGTCCAATCCCCCCATGGAGCAGGAACACCCAGATGAGGTTACACAGGAAGGTGTCCAGGCGGGTTTGAATGTCTGCAGAGTAGGAGACTCCACAACCCCCCTGGGCAGCCTGTTCCAGTGTTCTCCCCAAGTCCTCTTCTGAGGTTTCACTGCTGCAGCCTCTAAACTTTACAGAAAACACCTTTGTAGCCCTTGGGCACAAGCCATTTCCACCCAAACTTCTCCAGCTGGGCAGCCTCAAGAAGAGGCCAGGGAGACATTGCAGCCCTGGCACACAGGAGCACAACAGGGAGGCAGAGAAAGGAGAAAAACAGCGTGGAAAAGCATAAGACATATTGATGGCCCAAAATAAAGGAGACAGAATCAAAAGGGATGCAATGGGGAAAAAAAAATGAGCAACAATCCAGCTCTTGCAGAGCAAAAACCCCTTTGCAGCTTCTCTACCAGCTCACGTCCTCTCATCCTGAGCTCAGCCTGAAGCGGTGGGGAAATAACTCCACCTCATGCAAACTATGCTTGCTTTTGTTTTTTCAAGATCAGGTAGAAACAGGCTAGAGAAAGTCAGAGATTTGCAAGAAACCTTGTTCCTGTTCCCCTCTCAGGACCAGAAAGAAGTGCGGAACGCTCAGTGCTGCGGCGCCTGCTTGTATTTCTAGTTTCTCTTTGTCAGAAAGGTGGAGGGAAATAGTTTGTTTTTCTGTGTCTTGCCCATCATGTTCCTGCTGGCCCTTGGCAGCTCCATCGTGCCAAAGCCACCCCAGCAGCTCCATTGTGCCCAAGCCACCGCAGCAGCTCCATTGTGCCCAAGCCACCCCAGCAGCTCCTTGCTGCCAACGAGGAGGGAGCAGGAGAGGCTGCACCAAACAAGGAGGTTTTGTTCTCCTCAAAGGCAGATATAGGAGCTTGGAAACAAGTTGGTTTTGGCCCGAGCACAAGAGAGGGAGGCTGTGAAAGCTAATGACCAGGCAGATGACCCCAGAGGGAGGTAAAGCTCCTACATTCAGCCCTGCTCAACCCCTCAAGAGTCAGCAGCTCTAGTTCCAGTTCACAGGCTGGAAAATGCAAGTGCTAACAGGTATGAGAATTTCAAGCAAGATTCAATCACAGGTGGGATTTTTTTTGTTAAACCACAAAGAGGTGACGCACGAATGCCTGGGTGAGAAGAAAAGGGTAAACCAGGTGGAACAGGCAGGTCGCTGCGATTAACAGAATCTGCAGGCACTGGCTCTCCGCTCCACAGCCTGACTTTAATATAACCTACAGAAGGTGTCACAGCACATGCACTTAGTGCCTGTCACCCACCTTGACCACTGGAACTGCCACTGACAGTGTTGTGACCCTACAAGAGTCAGTCACACCTGACACAGTTTCAACTCCGGCTTGTGAGGAACTCACACCAGCTCACCACCAAAAGATCCCCCACCACATGCAAAGCAATGCATCGTACTGAGTTATTTTTAATTAAAAGAGCCTTGTTGCTTTTAGCACATTGGTACAATAAGCTTTATACAGCGAGGCGAAAGAGTAGGAGGATTCACTCATGGCAACATACAGATCCATCACAGACCAGCACAGAGCTATGAGCTACTGCGGCTCCTTCCCAGGCACAGTAGGGAGGATTATTTATGTATCGAATGTGGGATGTTTTGGTCAAATGATGGCTAGGAGACACCAAAATGTAACCAAACACTGCAG
Organism: Columba livia; assembly: GCF_036013475.1. Lineage (NCBI taxonomy): Eukaryota > Metazoa > Chordata > Aves > Columbiformes > Columbidae > Columba > Columba livia. Next base: position 6,754,091 of record NC_088605.1, on the reverse strand, counting down.
ACTCAAGTTTATGATTCACACCCCTGATAGACACACGGGTGAGTGATTCAGTCCCCACTCGTAGGGCTGTTATAGGAAAAATAGAACAGCCAAAGAGACAGAGAATGCAGGAGACTCTGCTTGTAGCAAGAAAAGCACTTTCTGTGCCTCTGGAAGGTGATCAGACACACAGGGAGTTTTAGGTGTGGTGTGACCAAGCCCCTCAGGGACTGGTGGAGTGGGTCACCAACCTTCCAACACCTCGCAAGACGTGGGGCAAGGCTGATGCCCAACCGTTCAAACCTGTTGCAACCAGGATGTCCCCACGTTTGTCTACAAACATAACCGCTCGGGCTTCGGCAAGGCTCAGGTCAAGGTCTGCGATGCTGCAGGATGTGAAACGCGTCAGGAGCAAGGTGGCTGCAGAACAAAGAGCTTGCACTTCTCAGCAGGGTTCAGACATCGCTCTTCACACCCCTTCACCTTTTAATTCGTATTTGCATCTGGTCATCTGTCACTTCAGGCAATGGTTTCTTTGACAGCATCTGGCTTTTCATCAGTAGTATTTTTAAATATCAACATACTCTCCAGTTTTGCTGGAGCTGGTAATTATCTCGATTTTGCTGGGCTTTTTTTTGTAACATACAGGCAAGGTTGTTCTTTGCTGGGAAAAAAAATAAAGGCCTTAATTTTAAATGACAGCAACAAATATTACGTTTGTCACCATATATCTGATTTATTTAATAATGAAAGAGTAACGTGGGATACCATTGCTCTGGGCACATCTGGTATTAGGAAAGGTAAGAGGCAACAGAGATTTCAGAGGGCAAGATAAAGGTGCTGCTAAAACCAAGTATTTGTATAAAACCTTGCTGCTGGAAGGCTGGCAGAGGAAGTCACAGCATCACATCTGTGCCAGTCTTTATAGAAGCTCGTGAGTTCTTCCTTCAGCTGCCCTTGGCCACCAGAGATCACACTTGTGCTCCGCAGCTGCCTCCTCTGGTCCCCTCCCAGCTCCTGCTGGAGCTCCAACCACAGCACCAGAGCTGACGGTATGGGCACGCAACCAACCACCCGCTGAAGAGCTTGAACTGCTCTTCAGTTCTTTATCAGCATCTCAACCAACAACCCAACACACTGAACAGCCAGTTCCAATGTCAACCAGTCACCAGCCACAGACCACAAACCACCTGCTTCAGCACCTCCCTGCGCTGAACCCAACCGGCTCCATACGCCTCCTTCTGCAATTCTCGCATGTGTTCATGGCTTCATAAGAAACAAATTGTAACCTCACCCATGGTACTTCTCCAAGGGGATATCATAGAATCATAAAATCATTTCAGTTGGAAGAGACCCTCAGGATCATTAAGTCCAACCATAACCTAACTCTAGCACTAAACCATGTCCCTAAGAACCTCATCTGAATGCCTTTTAAACCCCTCCAGGGATGGTGACTCCACCACTGCCCTGGGCAGCCTGTTCCAATGCCCAGCTGCCATTTTCATGAAGAATTTTTTCCTAATTTCCAATCTAAACCTCCCCTGGAGCAACTTGAGGCCGTTTCCTCTCATTCTATCACTTGCTCTTTGGGAGAAGAGACCAACACCTTCCATACCACAACCTCCTTTCAGGTAGTTGTAGGCAGAGATGTCAGTTTGTCTCCAGCTGAAGATAAAACTACCTGGGTGCAGGATTCCCATAAATACTCAAAAAACAGCACTATAAACTCACACATGGCAGTTTTAAGTTCCGATATGCTTGAATGGATCAGACTTAGCCAAAATGGTGATCGCCGCGTTTGCTGTTCCATACGTGGCCATACTAATCTGAACATATTGAAAGCAAAAGAAAAAGCTTCCTAAATTATCTAAATCTTCAAAAGTGTTTCAGAACTGTTTAGTCCTAACAGAGAATTTCTACCTCTCCCACCTGAAACACTAAAGCTAAAAGATAATGCAAGTGCTTAACAACCACTCTAAACTCAAGGGAGGACAAAGCTGATGCTATTTCCCTGCACAGGAACCACAAAAAAATTTGGAAATCAGAATAGCGCAGACACACAGATAAGTGTCACAGCTCCTACAAAGAGAGAAATTCTGATGTGCAACACAACGGCTTTATCACAGCTCCCAAATCCTTTGTTGACTTTTTAAACAAAGACCACTAAAGCCAGTTTTTGCAAAGCGTAAGATCTGGGCGCAGCAGCACAGACACGCGGCTTTTGTTCTTATGTCACCTCCGGCAGGACTGCAGCACAGAGCAGAAGCTGCGGTCTGTCCCCAGCACCGAAGGGGACACATCCTTGAATTCAAGGCCAGTGATATAACCCCGTCTGAAATATTCTCATCCACGTTCGCTACAAAACCCCAGACACTTACAATCTGGTCGGTGTTAAGACGGATTCTCTCTTCCAGGCACCACGGAGGTGTAAATCCACTGACAGGTATTAAAAAAGGCATAAATGAAAGGAGAAAGAGTTATCACCAGCCACAAACTCCCCTCTCCTTGAGGGCCTGGGATGGCATCAAGACTTTCAACTGGATCAGTAAAACATGTGAAATCCTTAATAGAGGCAGCAGAACAAATTGCAAACTCGGAGACAAACACATACGTAGAAAGTGGTTTCATCAGTTTATTGCTTTTTGCCACCGGAACTTTGCTGCCATTTCACAGATGGTCAAGTCTGTGCAGTGTGTGCTACCCTGGAGAACAAGGTTTTATCACAAGCTATGAAACTGGTGGGAAAACAATCTAATAATCAACATAATTTGAGCATTTGACAGTAAATACAACACCTCAGAAAGTCATCAGCATTTACATTAATTTATAATATTTTTAAGTTACTGAGTAAAGGAAATCAGTAAGGGACCAAGTGCTTAGAAACACGTATTCCCAGTGTATCCAGGATGTTCTCCCACTACACACGTTCCAAAATCTTCCAGAATTTCACTAATACCAAATGAAATTAAGGTACTTTGCTTCCAGTTTTAATACCAGGAGAAAATAATTAGCACGTTTTAATATATTAACTAAAAGACTATCCATATAAAACTCTTCGCACATGAAATATTTTTAAATTAAACAATATCATTATTATACTTACAAGAAAAACGTAGACTAGAAATTTATTGCTAGTACAAAAATCAATGTGTTTCATGGAAAGTCAGATTAACATTATTGCTGTAAACACAAACAGTGCCAGAGACAAAAATGTGATTTTCAAATCCACTCACCATCCACAACTGGCTTTCAAGGCCGTGTAGGTCCACGTGTCTTAGGAAGGATGAGGCCCCCCCACCTTTCTTCAGAGTTCAGCTTTATGATCTGATGTCATTTTATTGCCTTTTAGTATTACGGCCAGAATCAGTCTGCTGCTTCTGCGTTCTAGCATTAAGTCTTTCTTCATGGAAAAACCACCCAAAAATAAAAACCCCGACCACCCTAATCTTGCTTTCCCATATCAGTAGTTTTACAATTTAAAACTATAGCCATATTCATATCTTCACCCATTAAAAAAAGGTGGGAACGTTCGCCATGTGGAGAGTTCCAAGACTATGAACATATTTCTAGGCCAACCTTTGATCAATTTGCTCAACAAGCTTTCATTCCCAAATAAAGCATTTTTCACATACTGTAGACTGAGTAACAACACTACTCAGGGCAAACACAGTCATAGCTACTACTCTACTTGTACCAAAATGAACACCCAAACCTTATAGATCTGCACAGTCCAGTTTCTTTGCAATGCACTGATTTCCAGTCACAAGAACATATATTTATACAGCATGCTGCTTTCAGCGTTAACCTTGCATGCTACTAGATCATATTACTTGCTCAAAGTGATTTTCTTCTTAACTTACACACACTCACCCCATTGCTGACTTAAACTCCACCTCTCCCTTCAATTAAAAAGCCAACACTAGAGCTCATAGGGGTTATCATTGTAAACTATTAAGGTTACAATATCTGTAATTCATTACATAAGGATCATAAAGTAAACCAATGGAAATTTTAGCTTAGTCATAGATTCTGTTATTGCTAAATGGAAGATTTATACAAACCAGTGTTTTATAGAACCAGAAATTGCCACGTCACTCAAAAAAAATGAAACAAAATGGGGAGGGGGCAGATTTGGAGTTAATGCCACTTCTTTAACTGGGGTCACTGAACTCTGCTGCAAATCAACTAGTTAGAAACATTTATCTGGGTCTCAAGGAACAGACGTGACAAAAGATTTGATTCAGGTGACAGCCTTCTACTGGCTAAATCCTCTCGTAATGTGCCCTCAGTGCAAACATGCCTCATAAAGCAGGATTCTAACCCAATATATTAACGCATCAATGATTTTAATATCAATTGTGAATATCAAAGTACTTACTACTTAGTTGTTGTCACAACAGTTCCTTTTTCTTCACCTCCACTCCCACATTTCTCCTCCACCTCCCAAAAAATATTACCACAAAACCAGAAGAATATAAATATTTGAGGGGGAAATGGAACGCTCAAGTTGTAAGAAATGAAAGACTTGAGAAGCATTCACCTTTCTTTCATGGCACGCATGAAAAGGAGTTATACACCAAGAAATGGATCGACAAAATCAGTAGTTCAGTGAAAAATAACTTGTATATCTTGTTAGACAACTCAGGCCAGCATTGTGCGTACAATATACACCTGAAAACAAAAACTCTGCTTTTCTTCAGACAACAAAAAACATTAAATATTTTAAATTGATCTCTTTCAACTCCAAGTTCTATTTACACAGGTATCCACAAAAATGTGCAAAGTAAAATCTGACACCAAAATCAATTTAAAAGTCCAACGAACTGAACTTGACGATAAAAATGGCAGCAGAGATTCCACGTCCGTTCTAGACACACTTTAAAGAACTACTGAAGACAGTGAAAACGTCGCTCCAGCTGAACCTCTGCAAATGGAACAAATCCAAACCAGAGCGCATTTCAGTCACTAGCTGTCTGTGCTGCAGAATTCACAATGTATCCCGCCCGTCAGGTCTTTGACAACTTTTTCTTTGATGAGTTTTTGCAGGAATTTTGTTTCGCTGGTCACGTTGTGCATGGTTTGTCTGTTCATGGCGGCCATGCAGAGGTTGTTGTAGTAGTGCAAAGGTGTGCTGGGCTGATCCAGGTCATAGCCAAACCCTGCTAAGCTCACTTCATCACACAAATGTGTGGCCAGGACAACTGCTGTGACCCCAATTGTAGGTACATTCTGAAAAGGGGGGAAAAAATAAGCCTGCTGAATTCAAATATATTCTCCTTTGCTAGTTTTTAGAAACACTTTACAAAACATAATGGCTTTATCTATTCCCTCTCCTCACTTAAAACTGAAATCAATTAAATAAGCCAGCAATTAAAACTTAATTCCAACTAAAACTAAAAATCAACTAAATGATCAAGTAAAACTAAAAACTTCAGGGCCAAATACTCATTCAACTTGAGCAGTTGCCTCTAACAAGACTTTTGGCTGTCAACACTAGATTTATTTTTTTCTGTGAAGGCAAGATGCCCGATTACTATGTAGTTAAACCACAAGCGAACCCTCACTCCAAACACTCAAATAAATCCTGATATGCAGTTAAACTTGACATTTCTTGATGTATTTTTACTTCAGTCTGGAGCAACAGGCTCTCTGACAGCATTCTTCAGAATATGACTTTTCACTGAAGAACATGTGAAGAAAGCCAGTATATCACAATACACAGCTGGGTATGTTACATTATTTTTATAAATGAATGTGAGAAGCTCCTTCAAACATTTGTGCAATAACACTATCATTAAATACTTTCATGCAAAAGGTGAAAAGATGATGGTTATTCAGTGTTTTTCATAGTTCAAGAGAACTAGTGACATCCAATTTCTCAAGCAAATAATTAAAATAACAAAAACGCAGCGTATCATCAAATTGAGCCACTCAGCACTCCATACTATTGCTGGTGAAGGATGTAGAGGGGGGATATACCCATCCAGTTGCTTTGAGCACGCTTGCAATTTCACCAGCTGGCAGGTTGCTTTACACTGGCCCAGTTTCCATATTCTGCTTTCCCTGCAGCTGGAGACACATCTGTCTACAGCTGACTACTGGTTTGACTTAACAGAGCTGCTCTTAACACACTTAAATATTCAAAACACACATTTGATGTATGTTAACACCAGTCACAATGATGTGTGAGTGAACACACTGCACTGGAATGAATTTATGTCTCACTGCATTCAAATGCTTTGGCAGACGGGCCATTTCATATCAGCATGCACAGACATAACACCTCATCTGAAAAGGTGAGCTGAAATCCTACTTTGATTTTGCACAAGAAAATACAGGAGTCTTCTAAGAAAGTGTTAATTTCACTATTACTTGAGACCAGCTCTGAAACTGCACACAGAAACTATACTGAAGGAAGAGCCACAATTTTTTTTGTTTCTTATTTTACTTTGTATTTTATCATCTCCTCCTAAAAGGAAACCTCTTACCTTATCCCAACCCCAGAATTTTGATCGAGGTTCAGGGAACTGTAAAATGTCCAAAGCCGTCTCTTTGATGATGACTGGATTCAGAATCCGAAACTGCTTTGACGTAAAAGGAATTTTCTCAGCAACCTCCTTCCAAAAGAAGAGTCGCATCCACAGAGGCTAAAAGAAGGAAATAAATAGTTCAGTGAGGGCAAACTCTGAGACTGCAAAGTGTATGGCAGACAGTACACAAGTCCTATAATACATCACTGATTCTGAGAAACTCAGGAAACAGATCACAGCTAAGGCAGTTTAGGAATTCCAGCGTACAGTTCAAGTGACTGACCTAGAAAAGGAAAACATCTTCAGAGTATTTGGAATTGCAGAGAGAAGGGAATTGCAGAAAAAGTTATTTATTCTGAGTATTTGACTGCACTTTGTGTTTAATTAGTCAACATAACCACCAGCGCCTCCAGGTTCTTTGGACCTTCCCCAGCACAACTGAGCAGGCAGCAGTAGCTAAAAAAGCACAAAAATGGAACTGCAGTTTTCCACAAACGTTAACCAGGCATTCTGAATCAAGCATTGGATTTAAAACAATTTTGCCTGGGCTTTGAAGTGAACAGCAGCTGCTCGACAGCATCCACCCAGTGATACATGTAACATTTCAGAAGAGGATTTGCACAGGACTCAGCAAACTAGATTCTCATTTCATGCCACTTGCAGTCACTTAGAAGCATACTAACAGGAAAACAACACTAAATCAGGCTCATTTTACAAATCTTTCCATAATAATGCATAACACTAAGCCACTAAGCAAATTATGAAATTTATACAGCTGCAACATAGACCTGCATTTTTAAAAAGGCTTATTGCTACGCTGACATACAACTCTACAGCATCTTAAACTGATCAAATCTAGGTTGTCACTGTACCACCTTCCCAACCTGTGATCTGAATGAGTTTACTAAAGTACTAATGCCTGCACAGAGAGCTGATCCAACCAACAGCCTCGTATTTGAAAGGAGAAGTATGTTCTCAGTTCACAGAATCACAGAGTGGGACTGGAAGGGATCTCTGGAGGTCATCTGGTCCAAACCCCCTGCTCAAGCAGAGGCACCTAGGGCTGGTTGCCCAGGTCCATGTCCAGGTGGCTTTTGAATAACTCCAAGGATGGAGACTCTATAACCTCTCTGGGCAACCTGTGCCAGGACTCACAGTCAAAAAGTGTTTCCTCACATTCAGAGGGACCCTCCTGTGCATCAATTTGTGCCCATTGCCGCTGGTCCCATCACCCAGTATGACAGAAAAGAGCCTGGCTCTGTCCTCTTTGCACCTTCTCCTCAGGTATTTATGTACATCAATAAAATTTCCCCTTGAGCCTTCTCTTCTCTAGGCTAAACAGTCCCAACCCTCTCAGCCTTTCCTCATAGGAGAGATGCTTTCATCCTTCAAGCACCTTCATGGCCCTTAAGTGGACTCTCCACTACACCCAGTCACAGATCAGTTCCCAGAACTGTGTCTCTGCACCAGCAAAAACACCAGAGCAAGGAAGGAGGTGGGAATGAGCAGTTCAGCTCCTAAGCCATGCAAAGCAAGAAAAAAAAAAAAAAAAGGGCTGGTATCAAGAAATCTCATCTCTATTTCAGGCTCTGCAGACTTGAACGAGTCACTTAAACCTAATGTAAAATGAATTCCACTTTAGTCAGCACTTGATATGTCATGTAGCTCGGTGCAAACCACTAATATCTGCAGAAAATATCTATCAGCATGAGGCCTCAACATGAATGCTGGTACCAATTATAACCACGAGACATAGCTAAAAAAACCACAAGGTTGCATAATAGAAGCAGAAGCAACAGATGAGCCAGCTTCTTAAGCATTAGAAAAGGAAAAACAAACAAAAAAATCACAGGTAGGTAACACTGCCACAGTACATACCAAGGTTTCATTTTTTACCATTGCTTGAAGCCAATTGAAGTCAACACTTTTAAACAAAACAGCCACAAACAAGCTAGCAGGAGGATACTCGTGTTCAGAAAGGGGGGCTCCCTCCGGGTAAGTCATCCGTATAGTAGTTTTGTTACCAACGTGATCTGTGTATCCCTGAACTGGTGCATCATTTAACCTACAAACAAACAAACAAACAAAAACACACAAAAGGGAGAGAAAGTGCATTTAATAAGCACAGGTTACAATCTCATTAAAACATCAGACACTAAGCAAAGTACTTGTATCTGGCTCACAGATTTTTAACAGAGCATGTTCTCAGTATCTCCATGTTCCTTGCCTCACAGGCTCATCCATCCCTTATCTTTGAGAGGAAGCCAATTCTATTTCTGGATTAACTGGCACAAGTTCAAAGCTTCAAAAAGAAAAGCTTGAATAGAAAAGTTATAACAGCGCTGCGGAATTTCACATTCAGCCCTTTGTGCCAACCCAGAGAGAATTAAAAGGGAGAGAAGACACACAGGACGTTTCCTGCATTATCTTTTTATATATAAATATATCTATACACACACAAGTATTACACACAGAAAGGCATTCAAATTATCCCTTCGATGCAATGTAATATAATCCCATGGGTTTATATCCTCCCAGATCATCAAAAATTTCAGGTTCTACCACACTGCTGACAAGAGCAGCATCATCCAGCTCCATCAAGTTCTGCAGAACAGCTTAAGTCCTGCAAACTTTTCTATATCAACACAAAATTGACCTTTACATTGCCATCCTAACTCCAGAGAAGTTCTCTGCCCCTCTACACGCTACCAGGTTTCTTTACCTTTGTATAAGATGTATCAACTCACTGCATCAAGTCATCCCTTTTTAAGAGGAGCAAGTCTTAGTTTACAAAGCAACTTGGGAAAAATGCTTGTATTAGTATTTGTGACTTTACATGACTCAAAATACAAAGAAGAGTTCACTCAGTAATGTTTAGAAGGCACGAATACAGAGTGTGTATTCATTTAATTCAGACAGAAAACATGAGTAGTCACTGAGGGCTCACACCAAGCTTGTAATGATAAGGAAAGATAAGCAAGCTATACAGTGTGTAAACCAACTCTATGCTGAAACACCAATTAATTTCTATTGTGTTTGACATAGCTGTTATAAAAAAAAGTCTTCAAATAAGCATCCCAACTAACCAAGAGGAAAAAGACATACTTGAGTCCTAAAGCCTACCTCTGAAAGCTTAAATATACGAATGGATAAAACCAGGATTGTCTACTTGGCTATGATTTCACTGGCTTCTCGCTCATTTCTGCCCATATTTTTTCAAATCTGAAGCCCACAAACAACTACACTGAATTCCTGTCTTGTGAAAAAGACAATTTATTTTGCTTCTAAAACTTCAAATTCCAAAGTCACGGGCAAACTTCCCAGAAGCCCTTTCAGAAATAGTCTTATAAGTTGCATAAATGTTGGCGATACTTTACTTTCCCCTTAAAAAACAAAGGCAGCTCATAATTGTAGTAGTTGGAATTAGTAATGGAAATACGTACCTTATGACAATATCAAACTGATTCAACAAGTGACCCAGCTCTGATCCATGAAGAATTCCACCACTGCCAACAACAACACAACGCTTACAGTGTTTTGACTTCAAATCTTCTGGTAAATCATGTTCAGGTAAGAGTTCAAGGAGATTTTTAAGCTTATCGAAGTACTTGTAAAATCCAAAAGGAGGCCCATATTTAAATAAAGCTTCATCTTCATTTATATTTTTTGTTACAAAGGGAGATATGTCCATGCTGTATTTCTCCGCAAATAACTTCCCCATCTCTTTCTTCACATAAGAAGGCCGGCACTGTTCCTGCAATGCAGCGCTGGCGTACTGTTGTGCTCTCTAAAACAAAACATATATGATTTCAGCCAGGAAAACCAGCTTCAGGAACATACAAAGCCCTCTTAATGCAACCCACCCGCTGACCACCGGCAGTTTAGCAAACACAGCAGTTTATAAAAAAAGCTGCCACATGGAAATACAAGATATTTAAAGCATTCACTCAAACACAGACACTAACTAATGCAGGGTGAAAACCTGAAAAGGAATATCTCCCCATCCAACCACTGAAATCTGGATAGGAGCTTTTCTAAAGAATAAGCTACTAAAAGAGATAAGTGCCAATGAGCCATTTGAGAGCATTCGGACTGTTACTTAAAACAACAGTTATAAAAAACATACTTCTATCCACCTAATTCAGCAGCAAACCAGCAAGTGCAATTCTACTCCCCTGCTCAAATGCATGACCCAAGTTCTGCCTGCGTGAGGATTTTACCAGAGACACGTCCACTGGGTAAAAATTCTGTGAAATGGCAGGCTGGACTTGCTTACTAACCAAAATGAAGCAACTTGTTCCAGAAGTATTGCTAAAGCAGTACTGCTAATGACTAAAACACGACTTCGAAAGGAATGCAAAGCGGTTGTGTTTCAGGTCTTCTTTCAAAGACAAGTCACCAAAATAAAAGTTTCATATTGCATGAAAAGATTAAGAAGTCAGATAAAACTACAAATTGATGTGTTTCAAAAAAACAAACAAACCAAACACAAACACACCACTAAATTATGCATGTATGTCTTTTAGAAATCTGTAGTGGGAGGCAGGTACTGAAGTAACAAAGAAAAGAAATAGTAAAGGTATTATTTTTATCAGTTAAAATAAAATCGTTTTGCATGTTCTTTTCCCTGATACAACTCTGCTCATCTTTCCCCCACTGTACTAAAAGAAACCATGAGGAAGCACAGGGTCACATAATCAAGACTGAAATCTAGTGGTCAGTTCCCCTTCTGTACTGTTAACAGAAGTGTGTATCTGGGTGCCTAAGGAGGGAAGTTGTGTTGCCTTTATTTTATATATATATATTTTTTTTAAACAAGATTGTTCTACATAACTGCCTCTGCCACCACTGTAACAGCCTCTGCAAATGTGGTCATAACCACCACACTTCTTTCTGGGCAAAACACAACTGAGCAACTTCAGGCTGTACTTTGTGAGCAAGAGTCAGTGCTTAATTAATTAATTAATGGCAATCACTTGACAGTTGCCCCAAACAACATGCAATCAGCTACTACCTAACTAGATAGAGAACAATGCTATTTCCTCATCCTGCATCTAACACAAACAAGATGAATCATGAGACAGAAATAAACAGAGCCCATGCAGTCTTTAGGTTTGCTCAGCTTAAGGTGGTCGTGTTCAGAAGCAAGGATACGTTATTGAGAGAAGAAAGCAGTCAGATAAGAAGGGGAGGCAAGGAGCCTCAGAAGGGGAAAAACATGCACTGAAGAAGGTGGGGGAGGATGGACATGCAGTGATGCTAAGATAAGACTATGTTAAATGAGGGCTTCTGCTCTAAATTGTGTCTTAGCATTGAGACATTCAGAGACAGAAATATAACAACTCTAAGCCAAGGTGAGTGTGGAGCAAACAGGTGAAGCAGCAAAGGCAGAGAAATGTCAACGAGAATGCAGAGACAGCTTTATTTGCATCTTACAGCAGTTTCTCTCTGTGCGTCTGTTGTCACTCCACAAGAACAAAAACCAGAAGTTCTATGGCATGAAATGAAGCAAAATGTATTTTCTTCCCACAGGATATTTTCAGCATCTAGTTCTTTGCTATAGACCCCTGTAACTCTTATATTGTCAACTGGAAACTTTAAAGCCAATTAAAAAAGCTAAAAAATACCAACCCTTACACGATCGAGGTCCACATACGGCATTTTTGTTCTGTCACATTCTTCAGGGCCAAAATGTAACTTGAGGATATAAAGGAAGCACCCTCCAACCACACACAGTGCAAGAAGTCTAAAACCAAACAGGAGGGTGTAGGGGTAGGAGAGCAAAAAATAAATCAATCATTATTTTTTTCCAGCAATCCATCAATTGTTAAATGAGTATTTTTTAAACAAACTGTAGGCAGTTGAAGAACATCAGGTGAATACCTATTGCTTTGTTCACTGTCTTTCATAATTCTTCAGAGCTATCCGTAGGGAAGTACAAGCATTTATAGATGCTTTGATAAGGAAAATGTCGCATATTGACACTGATTTATGCAGTTTTATGCCTGCATCATATAGGTTAAATGTATCTCTGATGGGTCAAACGCTCTCCACACACAAAGAAATCAAAAGTGACTTTTGTTTTCCTACTTTAAAGGGCAATGTTATTTTGAAATATGTCTTTTTCAGGCAAAGAGAACTTCAAATTGCAAGATTTTGGGCCAATGACCATCACTCATATGCAAAACTTTCACCTCACTGGCAGTCTAGAATGAAGAATTTAGGTTATCTGGTTTATCTTGAGAAGGCTAATTTAATTATTACATTCCCCAAACAAACAAAAGAAAAAAAGAAACACCTTTAAAACTGAGTAATACAGATTATCCATATTTTTGATCCACCCATTTGTCATTCCTAAGGAATCTCACAGTTGATCTTCAAGTATTCACATGGCTCATTTAATGTGTAAACTGTTTTGCAAAAATTACACCATTATTTGGTTAGAATTGTGGTTGTTGCTCAAGTATGCTGTTCAAGCTTTATTATTGATTTTAATTTCCTATGGCTTCCTAAAGACTGGACATTTGTTTAAATGTTTGAAAAAACAGACAACCTACTAAGCATTCAGTGTTTCTTGAAATTCTTTCAGATGAAGTTAACACAGGTTTCCAAGATTACTTCTTTTTAAGTTTGTACCATATGTGCTAATAGATGCAACCATGGCACTTAATTTGCAGTACGTGCTGCAAATAAGGCAGCCACTGGAAAAGCAGCACAGTTCTTAGATCTGATTTAACTAAATTATATTCTGCATTGATGGAGGGTCTAAAAACATTCATTAGCATGTTGGGCTTCAGCCCCTGGACATCAGCTGTGTGGCAGAAACAGGATTCACAGGGGATGAATGAGGCTGGTTTTCCTCTATAGAGGTTTATCAAGTATCTCTAGAATCATCTGGGCTGCACCACTCAGGTGCTCAAAACACCAGTGGATATAAGAGTTTGGCCTTGTGCTTTTTTAAGCTTTAAGACCTAAGATTCATATGGCAAAGAAACATCACAGTAGTGAGATGTTTTGGTTTAAAATATGGCTCTGGACGTACATGAGCAAACACACATTAATTCCAATTTGATGTTAACCTGCAAGCAATGGAGTAAAGAAGATTTTGTGATGGGGCATTCCAGGAGTCTTCATAAACAAATTAACTATGAGGGGACACCTCCCCAAAATACCCACTAAACACCCCCTGCTCTTCAATTTCTTCAATTATCAGACAAAAAGCCTCAACATTGTTACTTATCTGGATTAAAAAAAAAGACTGGAAATACTTGTGAGTGTAGTACTGGGATCTTACACTGGCTTGGAGAAACAGGCTTGGAGGCTTAGAGAGCCTCCTCAACATGTTTTAGGTGCCCCAGGGCACTGTCTAACCCTCCCTTCAGTTCCTGTGGCAATCTCAGCCCTTTATTTTTGCATCCTTTTTGTAACTGCCCAGGCTCAGGGACAGCAACTGCCATAATGACACTTACTTGCGAGTACCTTTTAAAAACCAGCTTCGTCTTCTCATCTTCACACGCAACCACCTTACACCATTGCACAGGAGGTGAGCAATCACTTTTCGGCTTCACAGAGTTACTGTCACTGAGCATTGCTGTAAAAAAAAAAAAAAAAAAAAGAAAAAAGAAATCATCATAACCTTTTCTGAATGGAAAAAAGTTCACAGAACATCCAATGACTGTTAATTTACTCTTTCCCAAAGAAGACGGTGATTCTTGGTGTTTGTGTCAGAAATACTGAAGCACTCCTGACCTCCTTGTGATCAAGATCATACTCATTTCAGATGCACTGCCAGGACGTGATTCTAAAAGTACATACATATTGCCAGGTATAGGTTTTTGTATTCTTCATCAGCATGAAGTCTAATAACTGCAACTACATCAGTTACTGTCAAACGCTAATGTTTGATCTTCAAACACCATTTTGTTTAAGCAATTATCAGACTCGAAATAAAATCTACACAGTATGCTCAGTGTATTCAGGATCCCTGAATCCAAGTGTCCAAATATGACACTACTTTGATCCCACCCTCAGAACTGGAGTCCACATCTTGAGTCAACTCCCTGGTTTCCCTGAAGCTAAGCAAACCTGTCTCATCATCAGTCTGAATCTAGTGCAGACCTTTTCAGAAGCCCCAACAACATTGTCAGCAACTTCAACAGCAAGTACCTAGGAAGAAGGGCAGGAAGTTTGGCCTGGTACACAGCAGGAGGCTGTAAGCACAAGGGCAGTTTCTGTGCACAGCAGCAGGTCCCTTCAACCAACACTGTCAACCCAGAAGGAGCTCAGAGTGCTCCCTCACAGATGGGCAAGTCACTTTATCAGCTAACAAGAAGCTGTCTCTCCACTTACCGTTTGTAAGCTCCCACAAGTTTCTATCACCATGTTTAAATTCTGATTTTGGAAAGAAAAATGAAGGTGGGCACATCAACTTCTCCCAGGCTGCTGCAGTTAACCAATGATGTGACCAAACACAGAAAGGCCATGCAAAGCCTACCAGGTTTGCTCTGAAAGGAGAAGGGATGTGGCCACGGGTATTTCCCGCCCTAGTGACCTCCAGGAGCAGCACTCCCTTTACTCCCTTTGAGCAGCCTACCGTGCAAAGACACAGCCCGGTCCTCCACCCTACTTGTTCCCTTTGATCTCGCTCTCTGCTCTCCACTGCAAAGACATTCACACTCTTCTGTTCTACTGCCAAGATCTCCATCTCAAGAACTTTAAAAAAGAAAAAAAGCAGAACTAAGGGAAGGCTTTTATCTAGGGACAATCTTCCACATTCTCTTTTCTGCTCAACTTCTTTTTATTTTATATGGCAATATGACCCATTTGAACTAGCCTCTATTGCCACTTCAAAACACTGCTTGTTTGGACAAACAATCCATGTTCTTCAATACGAGGATGAAGGAGCTGGTAAGATGGAAGCCCACTGAAATTTCAGGGCTATCTAATTCAGAAGATGACTCAAAGTCAACATCAGCCATCTCAAGTTCTGAGGTGCAAACAACAGTTAAGTGATGCTGCAAGTGGCCATAAGCACAAAACAGAGCAAGGCAAAAAATAATTATTAAAAAAAAGCCTAATGGTTTTTGCTAGCAGAAAACTTCACCACTTAACTCAAACGTGCATAACTTGGTTATGATATTAATAACCTCAAATTACCCACCTAGTTGTGTTTATTAATGGCACACTCTGAGCTGTCACACCTATTTCTAAGCCTTTGTCACAAAGAAGCAATACTCTAAAAACCTTTTAGTGAATCTGGAAGCACTGTACAAACCAGAGTCGGTACCACTACATTTGTCTTGGAACAGGGTAAGCCAAGACCCAAGGGGTGACACTACAAGGTCCCCCAGAATGCTAGAAGTTAAGCTGGAAACCAAATCCAGCTCCAGTCTTCCACACAAGCTGTCAGAACACAAGACAGCAGGTCACAGGGAACGTATCAAGTCTTACAAGCTCACGATTTCCTCAGAGCAGCATCTCACCTTCACTGGCTGCATCTATACCGCTGAATAAAAACAGCACTGAAGAGCAAAACTGGGTGTTGACACCACCACCCCAGTCATCTGCACTTCAAGTCCATTTTGCTCTCAGCCAAGATTTGCAGCAAATCAGTCAAGTCCACATGGGTAAACACCTAACGTGCATCAGCAAAATGTGTTACAAGGACCATACCCTAGTGCCAGTTATGGATAACCAAGGTGAACTGCTCCACCTTGACATGTCCAGTGCCAATCCAGCAGGGCTTAGACAATCACCTTACATTCCAGGTAGGACACTCCTGCCATACTACACAGACAAGACAACCAAGCACCTCTCATCATTACACATGATGACAAGTGGCACATGCAACAAGCGGCAATTAGAGGATGCTGCAGAGGAGAGTGAGAACAAGGTCTGCAGACCAGGTGGAAACTCCAGGATTACTGCACGTACCACAGAGAGTACCAATGGCAAGATCACCGCAGAGGAGACCGGCTCAGGCCAGCACAAACAAGGGACACAGCATGGTTTGGCAAAAGGGAAGGGGTTTGCTCACGGACATGGATGGCTTATAGCATGGATGTGACCGCTGAACACTGCATTTGCCTAAGCTATGACATACGTGAAAGCAATAATTACATCTGTCAGTTCCACAAATCTCCCCATACACAGCTGGGGAGAAGTATAAAATTGAACTTTTTCAAATAAGAAAAAGACAAACAAAAAGCAGGAAACAAGCTTCAACCATTTTCACTACAGAACAATGCAGGTAATAATTCTCTCTTGGGTAAACAACAAAAACAGGCAACTTGATCACGCTCTATAGGAACTTAGAATGGATTCTGCACAAAAGCACTGGTCAGACCAGGTACCAGAGGATTGTGCCACCACAAAATCATTGCAACAATGTCCCAAGTGACAACAGGAAGACTGGCCATTGTACTGGTAAAATTTATGAGTGAATACACTCCAGATTAAGCACATATTTTCCAGCAGTTTGAATCAAATCCATAATGTTTTACAGCCAGAATTACAAGGATATGGTTAAAGTCTCACTGCCTCTGCTTTGTTCAAAGCAGATTTTTAGTTCTTTGCAAATTAGTCTTTCCTGTGCTAGGACCTGGGTTCTGTAGTAATTTGACAGAAATGCTTGTGAAAGACTGCTCAAGGTATAGAAAATTGTTTATTGCCGAATGGCACTAACGTACTTCTGGAATCATCCTGCAGCATGGAACAACACAGCAAATCTCCTCCACTGCATGAAATGTCAAGAGTTCTGCTCTGTGAACAGCACTCTTTTAATCAGTTCCAAGGGTGAGAATTTCCTACTACAGAACTGTATGCAGAGATCCTACAACAGATGCACTTTTCCTGAAGCTTTTTGAAACAAAGGGGAAGCTGCAAGAGAACTGAAAGAGAGTAGGAACAGAGGTGGAGACTGATGAACACAGGAGATAAATGAGGAATTCGAGACTGCAAAAACGCAGTGCTACCTGAAAGCCTTCCCTGACTGTGAGCAAAATAAATCCCAGGCAGCCCCAAACAGTTGTCTAACTCATCCTGGATGTGCAAACAGGAAAAAGGAAACACCACAGATTTAATTAATCACCTCAGCACATCCTGAGTCCAGCTCTTATGATTTAGTACGCTCAATGGTTTTGTTAATTTTGTTTTCTTTATAACAGAAATAATGTCAGTTTTCATTTCATTTGCAACCTTCAGGTTGACTTTTGACAGTTGTTTACTTCAGATGATTCCTTGCTAGACCAAGTCTATATATATAAATAGGCAGACAGACAGACCAAGTCAAAATACATCCATCCAGCACAGCATTTGTTTCTAATGACTCAGGGTTTGATCCTGCACTCTTATCTGTGTCAATAAGCACCTTCCACTGGCTGGAATGGTTTAAGAGTGCTCAAAAGGGCAAGGTTGGTGCTAACAAGCATCTAAGAGCCCATCTGTCCCACAGTCTTCCTGAGCTTCAGAACAAACCTGCGAGTTTACAGAGAGAACCACAGCAGTTAAGAAACCAAGGACCAAAGACAGGCTGTGCCTACAGCATCCAAATTCTGTTGTTTGCATGCAAACACCACTGCCAAACACCACTACACCCTTTCAGAAAGGGGCAGCACTACAGTTGTTTTGGGAGCCATAAGTGCAAACGTCTCTATTTGCCTACAAAAGATGCCTCAGTAGTAATGCTGTATTACAATCACATTTTGCACTGACATTTCCATAGCTACTTATCATGGTGTAATTAGTGCAGACTCAAGGGATTTAAATTTGCTTTTCATCTACTGAACTTAAGTGATTTGTGTAAAGCTGCTGCTGGAGCAGTCCATCAGTAGGAATATGCTCCAAAGCTTTTTGTGCTGCTCTTCTATTCACCATAATTTACTTACGTCTCATTGTTATTCTTAAGTAGACAAAATTTCCACACTTGGAGTATTTCAGAAGCAATTAATTTAAGTCTTCAGGATGTCTTTTTATGTGAGAATGCAAAAAAACTAAAAAGCAGCATGTGTCACGTTGTACATGACCAGTGCCACGTCCTCAAAAATCATGTCTGCTTATGTACCGCACCTGAATTTACTCAAAGACAAGAACAAAACCCCCATTGTTTTGAGTGCCAACAGTGTCACCAGGCATGGAAACACGACCAGACCAGCCTGCGTACAAGTGCAGACTGACACACACATCTACAGCCCTCACCAGCCTCTAACACCCCAGAACCGTAATATCCCACGCAGGGGATGTTTCCACTTACCTCCATCACTCTACCAATTCAAGCACAATCCAGCCTCCCCACACACCAAGGGTCCAGTTAACAGCCTCCACAACTGAGCTCAGCATTTTACGTAGGCAGGTACTGGTCCAAATTAACTGCACAGGCAAGGACCAGAGCCACAGAGGAAATACTGGCAGGAACAGTTACTGTCAGTCGGTAACTCTTCATGCAGAAAGTTCTGTCTCAGATCTGCAGGAGCAGCTGCACGTGGGGCTGTTATCTGTCACCTGCAACTCGACAGGCTCTTAGACAGGTCCATGGGAAAGCCACCCTAGGCAGAGCACTGCTTAGAGCCCAGCAGGACAAGAGGAAGAAATTTTTGACACTGAGGGTGGTGAAACACTGTCCCAGGTTGCCCAGAGAGGTGGTGGATGAACCATCCCTGGAGACACCCCAGGCCAGGCTGGACGGGGCTCTGAGCAACCTGAGCTGGTGAAGATGTCCCTGCTCATGGCAGGGGTTGGACTGGATGAGCTTTGAAGGTCCCTTCAACCCAAACTATTCTAGCACCTTCTGTTCTACAGTTGTAGAGCATCTCGCACATGACCTCAGTGTACACCTGAAGCTCCAAGGAACTGAAAATACAAATTAACTGCCCCTCTCACAGTACCATCAGAAGCAGCAGGAACAGCCAGATTTACAAGTCATCCGCCAGGCAGCTCATTTCACAGTCTTGCTGCACAATGCAGCCTTTGTAGTTCACGTAACAAGATCAAGAAGCTTGCAGTGTAAAATCCACAGCAACCGAAACATGAAAGTCACACCTGTATAACGGAATTACTAATCAAATGCAATAGGGCTCAAGCAGGCAGTGAAACAGAAGGCAATACTAATGCAAAAATATCCAGAAACACTTGCTCATTTAATGTCCTCTCCTTTAAATCAAATTACTTAGGAAACGTATTTTTAGAAATGGTAAATGATATAACAAAAACCACTTGATTTTGAGCAACATTTGTGCTTCAAAAACAGAGACAAAGTTAAAAGGCACAGAAGATTTTTTTGCATGGAACAAACTCCAGCAAGATACTCTTCATTGAGATGTTGTGCACATTTTTAATATCGGTGATGAATTCTGCATGAACTTCCTGTTCCAAGGCTTTTTAAAACAACAGAAAAACTCACAGACATACCGCAAAACTTTATGCAAGGAGTAAAAAGAGTGTATTTAAGAAATCTTAAACCAATTACAGATTTGTTTCCTGGGACAAACTTGGGAAAAACAGATGACAAAAATTAAGTGATAACTACAACACTAATGTCTGTGATTACCTGTGAGAGTCGTGCCCATGAAATTACACATTTTAATCTATGCTCATTATTGACCAACTAGATATTAATTTCCATTAAGGTTTTCAAGACTGATAGAATATTTGAATAGAATATTATTCAATTTATGTAACAACATGAAAAATAGTTTGGTAAAATTTATAGTTAGGGCTAATTTTGCTTGCTTCTACAGTCTGAAACCCGTAGAGAGCAAACATAAGAGCTGAGGTGTAAAAAAAAAAAACGTTAGTGTAAAAAAAAAAAAAATGTTAAAAAAATAATGGTTAATTGGGTGGCAGTTTTTCTGATTTTTTTTGGTGGTGGTGGTGGTGGGTTTTTTTTGAAACAGAAGTTTCTAAGCTAAGCTTAAGCCAAACACTTCCCCTCCTCCTCCCTTCCTCGTCTCAAGTGCCCTTATTTTTGACAGAGGTTCCACGGAACCCGTCCCAGCTCCTCTGGGGAAGCCACAGGCGGTGCAGGAGTTTGGGGTCATGTGCACAATAGTTTGTGTCTGCAGATCCTGTGTTTTTCTCACTGGGTTTCCTCTGCCCCTCTGTGCTCACCAGCTTACCTGCCCTGGCACGGGTGGTCCCCAAGTCACCCAGGGTGTACCCCTCCAGGACTGTCCCTCCCAAATCTCCTTATCAACCCACAATACCTTCCTACGCTTTCAAACTTCATCATCGCTTCATTGGAAACAATAAATCACAACTAAATAAGTTTTGCAAATAATCTACCTTGTTTAAAAAAAATCACTATTTTTTTAAAAAACCAACAGTGGATCAAGATCCATCCCAATAATATTCATTATAATACAATAATATAATATTCATTATAATACAAAGAATAAAAAAGCTGAAGTTAAGGATAGTAAGCTGTGCAATCCACTATACATGGAGGATTCTGCAGTTGCAAGCATCCTTATAACTGCAGTACAGCAGAGGTATTTTTATCAACCCAAAACATGGAATATTTCTTAAAGAAAAACAACTTGAAAACCTACTCTCATAACTTAACAGATTTATTATTAAAAAAAACATAACATATGAGCTCCTCTAGCAAGAGGCACTCAAGAAACTGCACCACAGTGAAGGACTGCCTCAATTTCCAGTGACTTCCGCAGACAGGAAGCCAAATTTTTAAGCCAAATTTTAAACACAGGTTTTACAGACTAGGAAAGTCACTAGAAAAATTGCCCGGATGTTAAAATTTGGATTTCAAACCTACACAATGAAACTAAAAAGCCTTTCATCTGAGTGGGCCTATTTGCCCATAGTGACAAAATACTTAGGAAAAAGCAGGGAAAGAAGAACAGACAAGTTATCCCAAAGGAACAGTTTTCAATATGGAGATCTCTTTCTATAACACAATTAGCACTGAAATACCTTCTTTTAGACTCATGTTCAATGGCACATGACAAAAATCCCCCAAAACCACAAGCATGAGGAAAAATTCCAGAGCTACTGAAGATCTGAGGCAGACTTATCAGGGAAATGTGCAGCAATATATTAACTTTTGGGTATTTATCTTCAAATAATCCTTTGATCATCATCCTACCACTTCCTAGCAGAACTAGTCACAAGACATGGCAAGACAGCAGCCTAGGAGCTGTTGCAGATTAGACTAACAGCTTCTCAATGGAGGAATAACTGGAACTGAAGCTAAAAATTAGAGACTTCTGTCAGTTATTTCTTCTGTTGCAACTATCTAAACCCCACAGTAAAGTTGGTATTTAAATATATGTAGGTATTTGACAAACTTTTTAATATTAACTGCTTAGCACCTATTACTGTTAGATCAAAAAAGCAGACATGCCTGTTCTAATTAACAGTAGAGCCCATTGTTACCGTTTATTTAATAGTCAATAGAAAGATGATCACAGAAACAAGTTTAGCCTATAATAGGATTATAAGCAGCTACAACAGGACACTGATTGCATTAGCACCTAATGTGTCTTACAA
This sequence comes from Columba livia, assembly GCF_036013475.1. Lineage (NCBI taxonomy): Eukaryota > Metazoa > Chordata > Aves > Columbiformes > Columbidae > Columba > Columba livia. The sequence continues at coordinate 6,732,081 of NC_088605.1, read as the reverse complement.
AATGAACTTTGACTAGTAAGGCTTTTCTAATCAGACAATAAAAAGTAAAAACCAAACGTTTTCTGTACAAGCTACAACTTGGTCAAGATCCATCTCCTCAGAAAATGAGAACAGAACAGTGAATCCCACACATGTGGATGCAATTGGCAAAAAGTGAAACAAGGAAAAAATGATTTTCAGAACAGTTGACAGACACTCCCAAAGGTACCAACAGGACAGCAGGTGGAAATTATTTTGCCTGTAGCCAAGAATACCAGCAAGAAGCAGTCGTACCTTAGAGACATCAGCATTTTCCATTTTTTTGCCTTATGATGCTCTACTTGTACTTTCTTCTAATTTTTTAATGGCTCATTCCTACATGCTCTTTGCAAGATCAACCACCAACTCATGAAATCATTAATTAACTTACATTATTGTGTCTATTTGCCCTGTTCTTTCCTGTAGGAAGGATACACATGGCTAAGTTACAACTTGCTCTTAACCTCGAGTCAGCCAGACAGAACATAAAAAAAATGGTTCCAGCTCAAATCTGGTCCAACTATCAACTTAATTAGAGATATTCAGAGTGTAACATCATCACTTCCTTTCAGCAGCATTTACAAGAAGCTTTTTGGATATTAATAGTGCCTGCTAAAATAATATTATAGGCAAAGAACTCTTAGAAGGGTTCTGAATGTACAGGGATCCCTCTCTTGATTCCACTTCTACCTTGCCACCCCTTTCTCTAGTCAAGCTTTCCAAGCTTTTCTAAGCTTTCCTGTGAAACCTCTTTTAGTAAGGAACAGCTCTAAAGTGAAAAAGAGCAAAAACCCATCATGCATAAACACAAGAAATATCAACAAGCACCAACACTGAGGTCAACTGTATGCGGTTTAACAAGGCCGAATGCCAAGTCCTGTACTTGAGTCACAACAACCTCAGGCAGCTGCCTGGCAAAGAGGGATCTGGGGTGCTGATCAACAGGTGGATGAACATGAGCCACCATGTGCCCAGGTGGTCAAAAAGGCCAACAGCATCCTAGCTTTTATCAGGAATAGTGTGGCCAGCAGGACTAGGGAAGCGATTGTGCCACTGTACTCAGAACCGGTGAGCCCCACCTTGAATCCTGGGGTCAGTTTTGCACCCCTCATGATAAGACACTGAGGTACTAGAGAGAGTACAGAGACAGGCAATGAAGCTGGTGAGGGGTCTGGAGCACAGGTCTGATGGGGAGCGGCTGAGGGAACTGGGGCTGTTCAGCCTGGAGAAAAGGAGGCTGAGGAGAGGAGACCTTATCGCTGTCTACAACTACCTGAAAGGAGGCTGTAGCATGGAGGGGGTTGGTCTCTTCTCCCAAGTAACAAGTGATAGGACAAGAGGAAATGGCCTCAAGTTGTGCCAGGGGAGGTTTAGATTAGATATTAGGGAAAAATTATTCATGGAAAGAGTTGTCAGGCATTGGAATAGGCTGCCCAGGTAAGTGGTTGAGTCACCATCCCTGGAGGTGTTTAAAAGGCATTTAGACGAGGCTCTTAGGGACATGGTTTAGTGCTAGAGTCAGGTTAGGTTAGGGTTGGATTCTATGATCCTGAGGGTCTCTTCCAACTGAAGTGATTCTATAATTCTATGAAAACAGTACATGAAGTTGGGATTTTTCTGACTCCCAAATGAGTCACAGAAAATCAGTGCTCCAGCCAGGCAGGAAGGACCATGTGAGTTAACGCATTGCTCTTTTGAACAGCATGGTATTAAAAAGATAGGTTTATTTCTTGCAGAGGAAGCTTTTGAGGTTCCCTTTGTCCCCCTCCACCTTTTTTTTTTTATAAAAAATGCAAATCCCAGTCTTCCCTTTTAAGTTATTTGTGTCAGAAACAGTGGCCTGTCTGCTTGAGGTGTTCAGAACCTGAGGTCAGGCACTCCTCACAGAATCTGCACGAGCAAGCACGCAAGAAGAACAAATTGCAGCATAACAGCAGGCAGCTGCTCCTCAGAAACCCCTCCGGCACACATCTCGTGCACTCCTTTCTGCAGCGCATCCTCCTCCCCAAACTCACAGACCCCGCACATTTGGAAGTGGTGCTCCACTAGTTTGAGGAAGAGCCACCGCCAGGACAGGAGGAAGAGAGCACAGCGTATCAGCACATCACCCACCATGAGCTGGGTGAGTTCATCTAGCACAAAGTGGAAGATATTTCTGAGCCCCTGCAAGGACGTCAAAATGAATTAGGTCTTTCCCCTTACACGAGAAGTTTGAGGAATAAATCTTCCCTAAAAGAAATGGTCAGAAAAGATGAGGCATAGCATTAATCTTTACTGGGCTAAGGAAACATGCCAGAAGACTTACACAGCCAAGAGGTTTCATATTACATCTGAATTATGCAGCAGAATAGCACCGAACAACTGGTAATTATGGAACAATGTTAACAGTACAGCAGAATTTTTATCACAGGATCATCTAACACAACAAGAGACCACGGTAAAAATCACACTTGAGCCTAAGGAATCAAAAGAGGGGATGCCAAAAGCCTCCCATGAAGAAAAGGTTTAAAAATAAATTAAAATATAGTGGAGGATGTTGTTGAAACTAATTTTAGTGCTTAACTTCTGAAATCAAGACTTCAGGACCAAACAGGTTGCAGAGAGACCTAGTGGGTCAGGTGAAGGAAGAGCATCTCCCAAGGAGAACAGAGCTCAGCTTGTCTTCACAAAACAGGTTGAGAGTTTCTCCTTAGATACACCAAATACGTAAATATGAAAGCCGAAAGCAAACAATTCAAACAAAAGGACACACAGATGGAAAAAGCAGTCATCAATAAATATGGGCTACATGCAAAAGATTCCTGAGCAGCAAAGGAATTACTCCTTACCATAGGAGTAATGGAAAAATAACAGCCAACACAAGTTTCATGGAAAGTCGTTAGTAATTTATGAATGATGTTACAAGAGTTGCCTGCAACAGGGGAGACTCCCCTATGATCCAGATGTCCTATGTCCAAATTACCGTTGTGTTGTTTTGAAGCATTGGATGCACCCACTGCAGAAGCTTTGAGCTGTTGTGTTTGAGTTTCATTCAGACTTCCTTGCAATCTGAAAATCACTCCATGGCAAGTCTGAAGCATTGGCTGGGTCTTGTTGGGTAACATAGCCTTTATAAAAACTCAAGACCTACTTAAGTTTCCCAGGATCTCATACCTAAACAAAATAACCCACTCTCCAAACACCTCAACTCTGCAGCAATCTTGGTACGTTCTGCATCTATCACATAAACAGACATATGCAAAGCTAACAAAATTAAACATTCTTAGCTCATTTTCCTCAGTGAAAGGAAGCTTCTGCTATTGCACTTTGTCTTCCTACATCCTGCCTCTAACTGCCCATCAATCATTTGGTCAATTTAATCAAACAAAGGGAGAATGCGAAATCCGCAGAAGTTCCAGGAAACCAGAGACAGGACAAGTCCGTTTCTCATCAGCCCCTGAAGCAGCCAACACACCAAAAAGCTCCTGTGCACTAACTCTCAGCTGTATTTTGACCTTTCAATGAAACTCCCTGTGTTGGTTGCCTCTTATCGGGTTAGCAGAGGGCTTGGGAGACAGCTCAAGGTTTCCTGCTGCATGATCTAGGCAGGAGATAGTAACCTTGCTGCAGTAAAACAGATAGAATAACACAGTCCGCTGGACAGCTGCACACCACTTCTGAACCGCATCTGTACTGTCCTGTCACAAGCTGCATCTAGAAACATTTATCCACTTTAGACACATTGAGAACATTTATCTAAACAAGTTTTCCTTAAGAAAGTAAGAAATATATATGTTTATTTACCCTTTTTCTCAGAATGACGCAAAACCAGCCATTTACCTCAGGAAAGCTGTTTACCTACAGTAGTTTTATAAGCACTTCCCATTAATTTCCACAACTAAAGACAGCTGCAAAATAAACATCTTTCCTCCATCAGCTTTATATTTTGATTTTATCTACTGGGAAGAAAAACAAAACAAAAAAAAGCTCAGCACAAAACTCTTTTTCCTAAGTAGCGCTGAAGAAAACAAAAATCTTTTGGCAGCAACAGCACAAGTCCTATCTATCTTGCATTCATCACTCCCAAGCAGGAAAAAAAAAAAAAAAGGCTTTAAAAGGCTATCACAACCTGCAGACAAGCAGAAGCCTAGAAATTTTATTTCAGAATAACAACTCCAGACAGCCCCAACGACATTCCTCTCCCTCTCGGGGGAGGCCCGGCACAGATCTGACTCCCATCGCCCATCTGCTCCCGAACTCCCTCCCGCAGAGCCCCCTGGCCCGCCGGCTCCTCCGCTTCCCCGGGGCACCGGTGGCCACGTCCGAACCGCTCAGCCCCGCGGTGGGGTAGACATCGCCTTCCGAGTGACCCCGGAGGCCTCCGGCCGCCCCCGGCCCTCTGAGGGAGCGGCACGGAGATAGCCCCAGGACCCACCGCCCCCTCAGAAAATACCCCTGAACGGCGGCGCCTTCACGCCTCAGCTGCATCTTTTCAGCAGCGCTTCTGAGGGCGAGGCCCCCTCAGCACCAGCGCCCCCTCAGCACCAGCCCCCGCTCAGCACCCGCGCCTCCAAACCGCCCTCCCCACCGCTGGAATAACCACCCGCTCCCCCTCCTCGAATTACCCCACCCCGCGGGCGGGTCTCTGGTGGGTCTCCCCCGGCCCGCCGCCGCCAACCTGTTCGGGGCTCGGGCCGAGCGCTTCGCCTCCGCATGGGGCCGGGGGCGGCGCGGCCCCGCCGCAGGTAACGGCTCCACGGGGCTGACGGAGGGAGCGAGGGGGGTGGGGGCGGAGCCACACGTGACGGGGCGCAGCCAATGGGGGCCGAGCGCGGCTCCGCAGCGGGGTGGGGGGAGCGGGGCCTGCGCCAGGGTGGGCGCGGCGGCCTGAGGGAGGCCGAGCGCCTGCTGAAGTGCTGCGACCCATCCGGTCCGCAGCGTTTTGTGGTGTTTCCCGAAATAAACACAGAATCACAGAATGTCAGAGGTTGGAAGGGACCTCAAAACATCATCCGGTCCAATCCCACTGCCAGAGCAGGAACACCCAGATGAGGTTACACAGGAAGGTGTCCAGGCGGGTTTGAATGTCAGCAGAGAAAGAGACTCCACAACCCCCCTGGGCAGCCTGTTCCAGGCTCTGCCACCCTCACTGAGAAGAAGTTTCGTCTCATATTTAAGTGGAACCTCCTGTGTTCCAGTTTGTAGCCATTACCCCTTGTCCTATCATTGGCTGTCACCGAGAAGAGCCTGGCTCCATCCTCCTGACACTCACCCTTTACATATTTATAAACATTAATAAGGTCACCCCTCAGTCTCCTCCAAGCTCCAGAGCCCCATCTCCCTCAGCCTTTCCTCACACGGGAGATGCTCCACTCTATCATCTTTGTTGCCCTGCGCTGGACTCTCTCCAGCAGTTCCCTGTCCTGATGGAACTGAGGGGCCAGAACTGGACGCAATATTCCAGATGCGGTCTCACCAGGGCAGAGTAGAGGGGAAGGAGAACCTCTCTGTCCTACAATTCCCAGACCTTTCTCTCCTCAGTAATTAGTGGGTTTGGGTGGATTTTTTCCCCCCGCCACGGCCATGCTGGGGGAACCCGGCATCCCCCGTCCCCTCAGCTCAGCTTCACCACCTCATTTCCTCGCCTCCCCACCCTGTGGAAAAACAAGATCGCTCCCAAAATCATAGCGTTTGAGCTGCTTTTATTGCATCTTATGCTCCCAGGAGCTTGGTTGCGTGAGGGTTTTCAGGCCTCTCTGCAGCTGTCTCTGGAAACTCGGGGTGTTTTTCTGACAGGATGTGCCCAACACTATCACAATAAGCATAAGAAGAATGTATGACTTAGTGGTAGACTGGTGTAAATGACCAGTTGACTTGCAAGGGAGGAGAAATCACATTGTGGACCCACCTGACCATGGGTGTAGAAGTCGCAAGTTGAACGACCAAAACAAAAAGAGCTGAAAAACCACTGAAGCAGAGCTAGAAAGCCTGGGCGCTGGCTGTGGGAGAGAGCTGATTAAGCAAGAAAACAGATTAAGTCATTAAAAATTGTGCTAGCTAGGAATTTTTTAAAAATTTTAATATCTGGCTCATTGCTATGGCATCTAAAAATTGCTCTCTAACCTAAAAGGTTGCTCCAAAACAGGAACAGCAATTCCAGACAACTATGCAAAGAGATTTGAAAAGCACCATGATTTTCTGACAGATAAATAGATATATTCTCATACTGCAAAGATTATGTCCTAAAGAAGGGTGGTTCAGATGCTTTCAGTTTTTATATAAGATAAATGCAGATATGCTTTTTATCCATAGATTGGTCTTTTCTTCACATCTCTTGCCAAATTACACCTCTTAGTATCTACACGGATGATATATCGCTTTTGTGTTCTCTTGGCTGTTTGATGGTTTGAGTTATAGTCAGGGCAGATCCTTGATCACTTTTTAGTCCAATTCAAGAGAAAAAATATATATATCAAAACCAAATATTTCCTTCTCCAGTTTTTAAGCCATTAGCATAACTGAGGACATAAGATTAATTTAGAATTAGCTCTTAAATTGGGTCCTCCATGATTGCAAGCAAACATTCATCAGTTTGGACTTTCAGATGAAGCCAGAAGATGCAAATAGAGACACCAGTTTACAGCCAGATGTGCACCAGGGTGTCACAGAGCCCATCACATCGGCCTTTGCCCAGGACAGGCAGCTGTGAATCATAGAATCATTTTGGTTGGAAAAGACCTTTAAGAACATGGAGTCCAACTGTTAACCTAACACCTTCAAGTCCACCTCTAAAGCACATCTCTAAGAGCCACATCTATGGGTCTTTTAAACCCCTCCAGGGATGGTGACTCCACTACTTCCCTGTGCAGCCTGTTCCAATGCTTTACAACCCTTTCCGTGTAGAAATGTTTCCTAATATCCAAAGTCAACCTCCCCCGACACAACTTGAGGCCATTTCCTCTTGTCCAATCACTTGAAACTTGGGAGATGAGACAAGCACCCTCCATGCTCCAACCTCCTTTCAGGCAGTTGCAGACAGCAATAAGGTCTCCCCTCAGCCTCCTTTTCTCCAGGCTGAACAGCCCCAGCTCCCTCAGCCGCTCCCCATCACACTTGTGCTTCACACCCCTCGCCAGCTTCATTGCCCTTCTCTGAACTCTCTCCAGCACCTCAATGTCTTTCTTGTCATGAAGGGCCCAAACCTGAACACAGGTCACCACCTGCAACAAAGATGTGTTATATCCATTTATTTTAAAAAATGCAGGAGTGATATCAGTCAATCAGAAAGAAAACCTTCCTAGATCTGAGAAGAAACGTCATTCTAAGAGAAAAAAATGGCATCTATGGGAAACAACAACAACAAAAATAAATTGCAGGAAGCATTTCAGAATAAGTTCACTTCCAGTGTGCTGAAAAAGTGCTAGGAATAGATTCAAATTGGTTTTCAACTACTATATTTGCTGCTGAATGTGTGCCACTACGTCTGCTTTGACAATGGCAGCGTAAAGCATTGCGGCTGTAACTGTGTTTGGATTTGGGAGCTGGCAGAGGTGTGGAATGTCTGTGCTGGCTCCTGCCGCGGGATGGGGGCTCTGAAACACTGGCAGCTCTTCCCTGGAGCCGAGTGGTGGATGGAGGGTTTGGGGTTCGGATGCGGGGGGTACATGGGGATGTGCACATCGCTCACACCGCTGGGCAGTGCTGGAAGGATGGATGGGCAGAGAGGCAGCTTCTCATCATACAGTATATGAGGATAATTCTGATAATTCTCTGAGATTTGTGGTTATCGACTTAGTGATTCTCAGGGACATCTAGATGCTTATACATATAGTTAGGCATGGAAAGGATTTTTAAGTGCATCTGGGCACTTCTTTGCTGAATCAGCAGGAGTTAGGCACCAGAAAGCCTTGTGACATATTTATCGTTAATATCTTCATTTGAGCAAGCATATGCACCAGCTGCTAACAGAAAATTATTTATTTGGGTCTGGTTTTAGATTTGTGTACACATGTTATTTTCTAAGTTGACTTTTTAGAATTGCCTTCTTACTCCACCTGTATTATTATTATGATTTTAATTGTGAACTTGTGTCTGGCCATTTCCATAAACTTTTCTGTAGTGAAACTGGGACCCTGGCTGCCTCTCAGTTTTTATTGGTGAATTGGAGTGATCTGTTGCTGAATCTGAGACCCCAGAGATCTCAGCTCTGAGCATAATTAGGTCCACACAAGAAAAATGTTTTCAGGTTCAATCATCCTACTTTGATGGGGGGGTTAAGGTAAGTCATCACTTTAAAAGGATGCTCCATTTAAGTATTATAAATGGCTCTCATTACTAGTCTTTGTAATTATTTCTGTGGCACAGCTCTAATGGTTTTACTAAGCTGTGTTATGCATTAATGTTTATTCTGATTGATGAATGAATTACAGAATAGTGACATTGCTGTTGTACTGGAGAAGAAATGCTTGGACAGTCCTGCTGTAAGGGAAGGTTTTTCTCAACAGAGTGCTGTTGTAACTAGGTGTTTCTTGCTAAAAATACAGACTGTTTTCCACAGTAATTTTAAACAGTGAAGTTTCTCCTTGTGGTTATACATACATTGTGTATCTAGAACAGCGTATATAATGACATTACTCATCTGTATACATGGGACCTGCCCAAGTTGCGTGGAAGACAAAGTCAAAACCACATGGATATGTATGATCTTCATGTCCAGTCCCACTCTTCTCCCTGTCAGATGACTTCTTCTGGTGCTGGCCATGAAAGGTGCTTAGTGCCAGAACAGAGAAATCAAAATACATTCTAGAAACAGTTAAGGACAAAGTAACGGAGACAGGACTCCACTGTAGAGATCCATGCACCCCAGCTATGCTAATAGATGACCAATTACTGGTGTAATTATGCAGTATGCATATACCCCCTTGCCATGAACAGCCCATGAAACCATGACCTGCCCATCTTCTTTCAAAATGATACAGGAGCCACAACATTATTAATCCCAGTGGGAAGATAGCCGCAGCTTCTAAAAGCTAATAGGAAAAGTGAACAGACAAATTTGTTATGTATTATATTGTTGAGATGTAAAATATGAAGTCAGGATGAGGCGTGCCAGTGGATGAGTCATGCTATATTTTAAAGAAAGCTTAGAGGATCTTCCAATTACCAGTTAACTCTGTCAATAAATAAGAGTCTTAGTGGACAGAAGTCCCAGAAATAAATAGAAAAATCTTTGTCACCAGTCTAGATAACAAGGAGGGAAGATCTGACAGTCTGCAGGGCAGGAAACACACTCATAAGTGTCTTCAGTAATTCAAATGTAGGTTGGGTAAATGTCACAGGAGAGAATGATGCTGTATCTAACTGTTTAGAAACTGTCTGTGACCACTAGATGGGAAACCAGAAGAGGAAAAGAAATCCCTGGTTTCGTCCTAAACGGTGTCATTATATTACTGACGAAAAACCGACGCTGGAGCAGTAACTGTAACATCCTTGGATTCAACACCCTTGGATTCAACACCTTTGTAGCAGTAAGAAAATCAGTAGTATTCTGCTTTCTTCAAAAAAAACAAAACCAAACCCCAAACAAACAAGCGAACAAAAACCACCACCACCAACAAACAAAATATATAAAACAAGACAAACCTTTCATTTAAAGGTGCCTAAAAGACATATATAAAAGCGATAAGTCACCATGGGTGGCATGGAGAGTGTTTAATGCTGCTGTTCTGGCTGCAGAACAAACGCACCAGAAAAAAGAGAATTTCTGAAAGGAAGTCTGTGTAGGTAAAAACCATGGTAAGTTACATTACTAGATGAAGAAGACTTCCCTCAAGAAGCAGAAGGTGTATCCACATTAGGAAAAGACAAGACTGTAACCTATGATGGGCTAAATACAGAAGTGTGCTAAGCAGTCAGTAAAAGGAGTTTCAGGGTCAACTTGCGAAAAGCAAAACCATAAAAATGATAGCAAGTCTTTCTCAGAACAAATCAGGAAGCCTGCTGGAGTTTGGCTGCTATGCAAGTCAAATAGATAGTTTAAGATGCAGAAGGAATATCTGGAGAAGATACAGCCATAAAAGAAAAGCTGAATGGATTTTTGCATTTGTGAATGGTGTGGATGAGCTTGGGTAAACTGCAACACTGGGAAGATTTTTAAAGGGAGTAATTGGGAAATACGTGTCTTGGATTAAAATATAGGTATTAAAGAGGAAGGAACACGTTAACAAGACGAGAAGTAGCCAACTGCTGAGACCAGATGGTGTTCAACCAAGAGTTTTCAAGCAGCTCAGAGATTAAGTAGTTCAGGTACTAACTCCTGTCTCTTAACTTTTCGCTTAAAACCACCTTGGCATCAGGGCGGACTGGAACATTGCTCGTGTGACACCAGATTTTTGAAAGGATTTCAGAGAAGATTTTGGAAGCTGTACACCTGGAAGCCTGACATCCTTACTAGGCAAATAAATAGAAATTACGCTAAAGAACAGAAAAGACTTAGTGTGCACATGAAGATAACACACTAGTGGAATCATTATGGCTTTTGGTAAAGGGAATTAATGTCTCACAAATCTATCAGCTTTCTTTAAAGAAGTCAACAAGCTCACAGACCAAGGAAGATTCAATTAACCATCTATGGTGATTTCCAAAAGTACTCAGTAACATTCCTTCCCAAAGGAAGTGAAAAAAGTAGGCTGCTAATGGATATGAAACCTGCACAAATAACTGACAGAAATAGAGGTGAACAGTGATTTATGAAATTTGCTGATGATACTAAGCTATAAAGGGTAGGGGTAACTGAGGAAAACTGTGAATGACTTTATGTTACTAATGGACTCAGTGACAAAATGGCAGGTGCAATTAAAATCAGGTAAATATGAAAGGATAACATATGAGGGAAAAAATCCTAAATTTACATATATACTGGGGGATTTGTTTCGGCTTTTACCACTGAGGAAAAAGGCCTTAGGGTTATGAGAGGTGGTTCTGTGAAAACATCAGCTCAGGGCTCAGCAGTGATCAAAATGGAAATGAAGAACTGTTATGATTACTGTTAAAATTTATTGGGAGATAAACAAAGATCAGAAGAGAAAGAATAATTATGCCATTGTATAAACCCCCGTTGCACCTGCATGTTGAATTCACTGTGCAGTTCTAGTATCCCCATCTCAGAAATAACATGGTAGAACTACAAAATATTTTTTAAAGTCTCACTATTAGAAATAATAGGAGGGCTTCCAGATGTGGCAAGGCTTACTCGATTGGGTCTCTTCAGTCTGCAATATAGGGAGAATAATATCACAGTCTGTACAAAATATTCAGTGATCCAAATAAGGAGGAGGAATCAAGACTGTTCACTAACTTACAAGACACAAGAACTGTGGTGCATCAAATGAAAGTAGAACTTGGAAGGCTCAGAAGAAATGAAGGGAGATAATGCTTCCTACAATTTGTGGGTAAGCTATAAGAAGTCTTTTCTTCAGGTTATTGTGGGTACCAAAACTTTGCATGGGCTTAAAAAGCAACTGAAGAATCATCAAAGGCTCTTGATGTAGATCAGCAAGTTCCTGACTTGCAAGTTGCTGAAGCTGGGAAGGTATTTGTGGGAAATCCAGGACATGTTTGCCCTGTTCTTACACCCTTCCTGCTCATGTGCTATCAGCTGCTGTCAGAAACTGGAGCTTTTATCTGACCCAGTATTGTTTTTTATTAATTTATCATTATTTTAACATAGCCATCCTGATAATATTACTTCCCAACCAAGGTGTCATAGTCTCCCCAAACCATTTCAGGTCATTAAATAATTGTGTAGAGTTTCTGCACCCCTTTTTGTCTTTGCCTCAATTCCTTCACTGTTTTGTGTACTTCAATATTATATTTAAGCCCACGTGCATTTTTGGCACTGCCAACCGTTTTGACAAAACATTCTCATTGAAAGTCTTTAATGTCTCCTTCCCAGAAGCATTTAAAACAAATTAATGCCTTTAGGTGTACTAGGCAGTGCAGGTTGTCAGGGCAATCCTAAATCCGACCTAGGTGGAAGGAGTAATGTTATACGTAGTGTGCTGCTCTAGAGGAAAATAAAGCATTGTATTGCAGAGAAGTCAGTGGTCAAAATGAGTGGATGCGAAACAGTTTGCTATTCTTCAAGCATCTAAGTTGGCAGTTTGAATTAAGGGGAAACAGGACAGAAATATTCATACTTCACGTTTTAACTGGTGCAGATAGGCTTGGGACTATTGGAGTAAAGAAGTATCAATACAAATATGTAATTTATGATGATGATAGTCCAGATACGATCTGTGTCCTTGTGAGTTTCTTTTTTCCTAGAAGAAAATTCATGCAGTTCATATCATTTTAAGTCTATTAATAATTGTACAAAGCCTTAACAGCAGAGATTGTAACGTATATATTAATAATGCATTTGCAGAGAAAAATATACTAATGCTTTCCTAAATGCTCAATTAAACAATTACCTAATGCCACAAGGCATTAGTAATAGAGAACAAGTATAACCTTAAATCGTTTTACAAGATTGTAGATGTCTACATGTTTTTCTAAGATGTGTAAGAGAGAAGAGGGTGTGGAGTGAAGCAGCCTGAGAGGAGAAGAGCATCCAGCCGCTGTGACAAACAGCGTTGGGAGGCTGTCACAAGCTCTTTCTCCATGGCTCAGCTGGCCAGGAGATATAGATTGTCACTCCTGGGAATATTAAATATAATCACATCAGCCCGAGCCTAAAGGAAGACACTTCTGGCTTCTTTCTTCCCTTTCTTCCTCCCTCACTCCAGCCCATCCTGGAAATGTCCACATTAAAATGGAAACTGAATTACTCTATTATAAAACACCAAGCAAAAGCAGCAAGTCTGTAGATGTGTTCAGCAAGCTTTCTTTTGAACTCAGGTAAATCTGACCTTTTTTTTTTCCCCTAGAACATTTCTAATTCCGATGCAGCTCCTTTAGCAGTTATCTTTAAAACCCAATAAAAATCACTGATACAATTTGTTATGTTTCCTGAATTTTCTTTAGGCAGATTAGTAGATCTCTTCAGAGTAAAGTATAAGCGCTTATCACCTGCTGGTTTAAGTTTCAACACTGTGGTTTTGGTCAGCCTGTTTACTTAGTGTATCTGCAGTAACCTTTGGCGTATCTCTGAAGCAGGGACCTAAAAAAGGAGTTGTGTAACGAAAAGTATTTACACACCACAGACCACACAATTTTTGTGCCATTCTTTTATCAGTTAAGCAAACTTTCAAGTCACCTGCCTACCATTTTTAGATAAGTAACTCTGCAGATAAACTTAAATGACTTCTCTTAGGATCATAGGGCAATTTAGGTTAAAAAGAACCTCAGGAGGTGTCTTCTCCAATCTCCTCCCCAAAGCAGGGTCAGCTCTGATGTCAGACCAGGTTGCTCAAGACATTATCCAGTCAGGGCTTGAGAATCTCCAAGGGCGAGTTTACAACAGTGGGCAACCTGCTCCACTGTTTGGGTGTTGTCACAGTAAAAAAGTTCTTTCTTATACAGTCAAAACCTCTTGTGTTTCAACTGTTGCCTGTTGTCAATTCATCTTCCCACCATGGACTCCAGTGAGGAGCCTGGCTCCATCTTCTCAGTGACCTCTTCACGGGTACTGTGGGGCTTCTCGTATGACTCTCTTCTCCAGGCTGGACAAGTTTTCAGTTTCCTCAATCTCTCCTCACGGAGCATGTGTTTTAGCACTCAACCATGTTGGTGATCCCCTCCAGATGTCTAATTTAAAGTGCTAGGTGGAAGGGTATAATTGATCTACTGCTTATGATCCTGTTAATATTACCCAGGATGCTTTTTGACCTTCTTCGCTTCTAGGGCACACTGCTGGCTCGTGTGCAGCTTGCTGTCTACCAAGACCCCAGGTCCTTCTCAGCAGAGCTGCTCCCCACCTGGTCATTCCTCAGCCTGTGTCGTTGCCAGGGGTTTTTCCTTCCTTGGTCCAGGCCTTTCCATGTGTCCTTGCTGAATTTCATAAGGTTTCTGTTGTCCCATTCCTCCAGCCCATGTAGGTCCTCCTGAGTGGTAGCCCTGCCCTTAAGTATGTGGACTGGTCCTCCCAACCTGCTGTCACCTGCAGGGTTGGTGAGAGTGCACTATGTCCCCTCTTCCAGGTCATGGATAAAGGTGTTAAACAGGACTAGGTCATAGGATAGACCCCTGCAGTACTCCACATTTTAGCATCCTCCAAGAGGAGCACACCACATTAACTACTCTCTGAGCCTGATCATCCAACCAGGTGTTTACCCATCTCGTTGCCCACCTCTCCAGACCATAACATCCTAAGTTGGATGCAGGAATATTGTTGGAGACATCACTGAAAGCTTGATAAAGTCGAAGTAAATGACATCTGCTGCTCTCCCCTCATCCACAAATCCAGTCATTTTATGATGGAAGGGAATCAAGTTGCTCATTTACCCTTGGTAAATCCAGACCTTCTCCTTCAGATGCCCAGAAATATGCTCCAGGAGGACATGAAATCAAAGTCAATGGCTCTGCTGTGGTAGGAGGGGGATTTTTGCTTACGGGAGACACTGCAGAGTGACCATTAGCCTCCAACCAACCAAACACATCCAAACATTTCTGTTTCTATTGCCATGCGTTGTATTTTCTCTGCTTTCTGACCCCAAAGGAGTAAGGAGGAGGAGGAAAGAGCTGATTTAGCATTGCCTGACAGATGCAAGAGCAATTACCAGAACCCATCAAGGCTTTTCTCAGCTGCAGAGAGCGTGGAGAGCACATTTTGACAGCGTGCCACAGGCAGACAGGGTCCTGCTTTGTGTTATGTTGCAAATAAATAGCGCCTGGCCGTGTCAGGAGTTTATGCAGAGTTCTCAGCATCTGCTGAGGATCTGTCATTGAAGAGTTTCTTTTATTTTTCTGAACTGCAGAACAAATTAAATAAAGCGTGCTGTCCTCAACACACACTTTTACTGTGCCATAATAGGAATCAGAGCAGGACAAAACAATTAAAACACTTGAAAAAAAACAGGCAAGATGGAGGCCGTGCGAGGGGCAGATCTAAACATCCCATTTCCGTACAGTGGAGACGTGAGGCTGCTCTCTGGTGCAAGCTCTGAGACTGGGGAGTTATCCGGGCTACACGCATGGTTCTGACACATCTCATGGACTGAGCATAGAAATCCAACCACTGATTCATCCTCTCCAGAAAATCCACCCCAGCAAATGTCTTCGTTCCCCTTCCCTGTGTCAAACCCATCAGGGCAGCGTGGCCTGGGACCCACCACAGGTGATGTCCGCGTGCTTCTGTCTGCCATCATGTGTGGTCAGACGTGGAGCCCACGCATGACCAGAGCATCTTCTGAGCAGGTATAAACCCACCCTTCCTTCCTTCCTTCCTTCCTTCCTTCCTTCCTTCCTTCCTTCCTTCCTTCCTTCCTCCCTCCCTCCCTCCCTCACTTGCTACCTTCCTTCCTTCCCTCCCTCCTTTCCTTTCCTTCCCTTCCTTCCTTCCTTCCTTCCTTCCTTCCCTCCTTCCCTCCTTTCACCCATTGTCATGATCATGTTTGCGTTTGAAGAGCACTCATCAAAAAGAGGCCACTGCACCTCATTGTTAAGTCAGATTATTTTTTGTTCTACATCTCAGGTCAAAAAGAGCTGCATTCCTCTTGCCCTAATAATACAGAGGCAAGAGGCACGGGGTTGTGTTTAGATCTGGGGGCTCAGCAGTGCTTCTAGAACCCCCCTTTGGAGGGTGGACTCACCTGCCGACCTCTCCACTGCAGTAACACCACCACCAATTTCCGCGTGTGGAAGATCTCTCAACAGGAGAAATAAAGCTGCTCTTCCTAGAAAATGTACAAATGTTCAATCACAATCACTTGCTAATATTGCTGCAGTTGTGCCAGGGAACAAAGGAGATGCCTGGGCCAAGATATATCAACTCAGAAAACAGAGAAGAGCATTATTTGCCAGCTTGAAACCAAGTGCCCTGAGCCAACGCATGCCATTTTTACCCTTCCCGCAGCTGCCAAATGACTTGCTTAAGATGCGGCATTTCAGGTTGAGTAGCAGAAATAATGTGGTTTTGACATTGTAATACATTTATAGAGAATTCTCCCCGCAAAAAGCATGTAACCTGAACACCCAGTTACAGGATTGCTTGGAGACATCTTTGGACTGTCTCCATGCTCTGGATGCTCAGTGTGTTCTGACATGTCTTTACTTTGATTTAAATTTGCATTGTCTGTTCTTTCTATTTTTGTTTCTATTTTGTTTGTATTTCTGTGGAAAAAAAAAAAAAAATAATAGCATCTTTGGAATGCATGTTGGTTTCTGAACACTCTCTTCTTGCTGAAAGGTTTGTTCCTGAGAGACAGTGGCTAAAGCCCGCAAGCTCCTGGCTGAGAAGATGCTGCCCTAATGAACAAGAAGTATAAATTCAGCTCTGTAGCCAGACTGAGAGGTCTTTGCTTTTAAGAAGAGTGTTGAATAAGAAACTACAGAAACAATTCGTAGGAAGGATGCTGTTTTAAAACACAGTCAGAAACATATTTTGCTATTTTTGCAATGTTTGTTAGAAAAAAAGCTGCCATTCACCTTGCTTGAATATTATTCTTATTTTCAAGTCTCGCATAGTAACATGTATGATCTCCATGAGCTGACGACTACAGGATACGGCCATGCTGCTGCATCATTCCCTTCACCGGCATTGCTCTTTCCCTGCCAGATCCCTTTCTGCCCATTATCCCTTCTATCCAAACAGCCATTTCCATCCCTGTCCCCTGGCAAGCTGAGCCAAGCCAAGCCATTTCCTTCTCTGGGATGCAAGCCGAGGTTAACCTGAGCCTCTTTTGTTTTCAGCTGAGTCTTTAACTGCATGGGAATCTGTGTGCTGAGAATGCTAACAGAAAGAGACATCTTTCCAAAACCCATGGGAAATATTAAGGTGGAAGAGAGACTTGTTGTTTGAAAGCCCCTCTATAGACTTTGCTCTGACTGGAGATCAGTGAGCCCTTTCTTAGCCGTAAGGTTAGTTTTTATAAAGACTTAATCATAAAATACCAGGTTGGAAGGGATTTAAAGATCATCTGGTCCAACCTTTCTTAGCAAAGTACAGTCTAGACAAGATGGCCTAGCACCCTGTCCAGCTGAATCTTCAAAGTGTCCAGTGCTGGGGAATCCACCACTTCATTGGGGAGATTATTCCAATGGCTGATTGTTCTCATCAGGAAAAATTACCCTCTTGTGTCCAACTGGAATCTCCCCAGGAGTAACTTGTACCCATTACCCCTCATCTTTTCCATGTGATTCCCTGTAAAAAGGGAGTCTCCATCTTCTTTGTAGCCACTGGATGGTGATGAGGTCTCCCCTAAGATTTCTTTTCTCAAAGCTGAACAAACCCAGTTCTCTCAGCCTTTCCTCAAACTTCCCTTTTTAGGCCTAGGGCAGCGTTCAAAAATCCAAGCAGAGCAGCCAACAGCACGGAGCCAAGACAGTGCACATCGCTGCGGTGCCGGTACCGCGGCGCCGGAGCAGCCGATGACAGGGCGGTTCTTCCTCTTCACGTGGTTTCAATTCACTTGGCAGGAGGTTTTTCTGGCACCAGGGAAAACAAAGCGGCAGGCAGTGAGCTTTGTCGGTAGGACTGCGGGGATGTCAGTCTGGCCTTTGGTGTTGTAATCCCTTATAAAGATTAGAACTGTTTTAATTAGGGTTATGAACTTTTCTGTTTGCTTGGGGTTTTGTTTGTTTTGGTTTGTTCAGTTTGGGGGTTTTTTTGTTGTTTCACAGAGGCATCATACCAGGAAAAGCCACAAATATTTTACTATAAACATGCTCACATCGTTGTAGTTTATTGCCCTCCCCAAATGGAAATGCACTTATATCACTATTAAATACTTACTGCTTTAAAGTTTACCAGTTTAAAAGCTTTAGAGAGAGAGAAAGCAGTGCATTAACAAGTGCGGGGGTGAAGCGGCTTCAGAGGAAATACAGCATTTGTATATTATCTTGATTTTCTGTTCCATAATGAACAATGAGCGCTAAGGACATTCCCTGCCGCTGTGGCCGCAGGGGCCAGGCTCAGTCCTTTAGCTTGGCTAGTGAAACAATATTTTCTGTGACTTTCATAATTTGCCTGAAAAATTGATGGGACAACTCTCCCAGACCGTTTGCTGGAGTATCTTCTCCCAGCGGTAACTGCGCTTGCTGTGGTTATGTTAATAAATGTTTCTACCATAGCCTGTAATGAAAAGACCTTTTAGAATTAATTGCAAATGTCCCCCCTGATTTTAGGAGCTGCTTGATGGGGTCATGGATTTTTGTAGGGCTCCTACTTATGGCACAGAGCCTTCTCACTCTGCTGCAGCCCTTGCTATGTGAAGGAGAGTGAATCTGGCCTTAAACGTGCCAGTTTGGCTGCAAAAGCAAACCCGGTGTCCGGCTCAAATATCCACATCACTGTGCGAGGCTTGGAGGCTGGATCAGATGAACCTCAGGAGAAACCAGCCTCAAATTTCAGATAAACAACGTCAGGCAAGCAGATACACAGGACTTGCCTTAAGCAAGGTTGAATGGTATTAAAAGACTAGAGTGGAAAACAAAAAAAAGAAAAAGAAGCCCATTTAATTAGGCATTAGAGCCTCTGATGGATAGCAACAGGGATCTGCAGAGCTGGAGATGAAAACATGCGATGCTTCAGATGACTCACACAGGAGCCGTGAGTCACCTATTTGCATTTTTTCTTCAGCAGCAGCAGCAACAAGCAGAGGTATAAAAATTAATCTGAATTCTTAGGGAGTAGCCTGTTTGCAAACTACACAGAAGAACCATAGAATATGGCTATTTAAATCAAATTAGAGTCATAAAATGCTGATAATGTAATTGTATTCTCTAGTAGTTACAGTCATATCTATATTCTTCTGATCACTTACCTTGTGTTGGGGAGGGTAAGTGTTTTATTGCATCTGATTAAAGATATGAAGAGTAAGGTGGAGAGCTGTCTTAGAAAATAAGGTCGTCAACTTTCTTTTAAGTCAATATTGCTACTATTTAATTAGTGGCACGAAAACAGAGCTCAGTTTACTTGGATTTTTAATACAGCAGAAAAGCTACTAAAAATTCTGCTGAATATGTAGCCTAATCCAATTCAGGAACCTTTACTGTTTTCTGTCTTTGGAAATGATATAGTTTGACATTTCTGACGTGTGGAGATGAAGGTGGATGAAAAGGTTTTGGCCTAGAAGCCCTAGGACTCTCAGGCTGTAAGAGTTTCTTAGCGTCAGCTTCGTAAACCCCCATGTACAGCAGATACAGCGTGATGGGGACTTTATAGCACCTGAGAGCAACAACTTTTTTCTTTAACCACAAATGACTACAGTTTGTTTTGCAGTAAAACCTACCAAAGCTTCTCATTAGACAAATATCATCTAAAGAAAAGGCAATTTTAATTTTTAAGCCCCTTTTTCATCAGTAAGGCTCTAAAAATGATGTTTTCACATGTTCTTTTAAGGGCCATTTCTCCAACCATCCTGTAGCAAATTGTGGTAGAACCAGTGTGAAACAACACTGCCAAAAACACTTGCCACCACAAGACTTACCTGTGAGGCCAGTTTGACATCCAATTCTGGTCACTCCACTGGTTTAGATTTGCTTTTATCTGATGCTGTACATACAGCTGCTCAGATCCTTCTCTATTCCCCCGTTCTTAGGGCATGTGAGAGAGAGATGTTTCATCCCTGAGGGTGATAGGGCTCCTCATGAAATGCAGTTGCTCTTTTGCCTCCCTCTCCTCCCGACTGTACTTGGTTTTGCTATTAAAACAATACTAAAAAAGCAATTCAAGAATCAGACTTATCTTTATCCTGAAGGAAAGTTTGTTTTGTTCAGACCTGCCAGATAGGGCTTGTGCAGTTCTCTGATGTTTAATTTTTGGCTGGCATGCAGCCACTTTTCAAGTCTCTGGCAGCACAGGAAGAATGTGCATGGAGGTTTCAGTGCACGACCGAGACGAGAAACCTCACCTTCCCGTTGCTGTTTACTTCCTCAGCACATCTTGGCAGCGTCCCCCTGGTTTTCCTGCCATGTTTCATGGCTCCCACATTCATCATGCTGCTCCACAGCCAGCTCTGCTCCGCGCAGACCACCCTGCAAGCCTGGCCAGGACTCCAGGAGCTTTCTCAATGTGCCTTCTGTGGCCCTCCAGCCTGCTTTATTTGTCCTGCCATACAGCAGATGCAGAATGTAGGTCAGGCAGAAAGTGATTACTTTCTCCCATGCTTTGGTTGTAGACCAGGTGCATTGAGCAACCAGCCTTGCAGGGATGGTCTTGCTCCTTAAATCCTCCTTCCTCGGGCTACATTTCTAGGGCTACCACAGCAGCTGAGTGACTCGCTGCCGTCTCCACGTCCCCAGTTCCTTTTGTTCAGGAACAAGAACAGTGCTCTGCCAGAACCTGTTTAGTGATTGGCCCCCTGTACTGGGCACTGGTGAGGCTGCACCTCGAATCCTGTGTTCAGTTTTGGGCCCCTCATGACAAGAAAGACATGGAGGTGCTGGAGGGAGTTCAGAGAAGGACAACAAAGCTGTTGAGGGGCCTGGAGCACAAGTCTGATGAGGAGCGGTTGAGGGAACTGGAGCTGTTCATCCTGGAGAAAAGGAGGCTGAGGGGAGACCTTATCACTGTCTACAACTACCTGAAAGAAGGTTGTAGCATGGAGGGTGTTGGTCTCTTCTCCCAAATAACAAGGGACAGGACAAGAGCAAATGGCCTCAAGTTGCACCAGGGGAAGTTTAGATTGGATATAAGGAAAGATTTCTTCCCGGAAAGGGTTGTGAGGCATTGGAACAGGCTGCCCAGGGAAGTGGTGGAGTCACCATCCCTGGAGGGGTTTAACAGATGTGTAGATGAGGTTCTTAGGGACATGGTTTAGTGCCAATGTTAGGTCAATGGTTGGCCTCGATGATCTCAAAGGTCTCTTCCAACCAAAATGATTCTGTAATTCCCTGTACCAAGATCTCATTGATGGACTGTGTAATGCCCTGGCCCTGCTTCTGATGGCAGAATAGAAAAATGCTTGTCCTGATCTTCTCAACAGTGCTACGGTTTGTAAAAGGTGCTGCTGACTCTTAACATCCCTTAACACTGTCTCTCAAATAACCTTTGTCTTTCCTGGGTTCTATCACATTCACAAGGGTGAGAGTTCCCTTCTGCACCCAGCTGGCGATCATCTCACTCAACCTCTTCCTCTCTTCAGCTGGCTGGGCTATGATGCTCTGTCTGAGGTACCACTGATGTATTGACATGATGTTGGCCACGGTGCTTTCCTACCAAGACCAGCAGCAGATACCTGTCTGTTTTGAGTGCCCCCATGCCTGTTCCCGTCTCCTCCTTACTCATTCTCTACTTCTATTTCGCCCGGATGTTTATCTCCACATATTTGGCCTCCTAGCAAATACTTGCTGGATTTACCACTTCTCCTTCTCCCTTGGGTTTACGTTTATCTTCTTGTTTTCTGGAAGAAAGAGATGATACGTGTCTGGAGAGAGGACAGGAGGGGACTGGAGGTGGTGCCTTTATGTGCCAGCTGGAGGAGAATTCAGTCCACCAAAGGAACCAGGAGGCAATGAGCGATGGAGTTGCCCTTTTTGGAGGGGTGGAGTGACACAGCAAGGATTCCCCTGCCCCCTTCCACTTGAACTTCCAAAATTGCGATCTGCCCCTCTGAAAATGTGCTCAATTCCTAATTAACGAAGTCTTAGTTTGGAGAGCACCCAGCTATCCAGCCCACTCACTGCCATACACAGATAATTTTGGCTTTATTGATTTTCTTTAGCAATGGCAAATACTAGTCAGGCATGGCAATATCGCATTTAATGATAAAAAAGCTGACATGCCTTCATGGGGAGAAAAAAATAACAACGGCAAACCCCTTATTAAAGTGCTCTTTAGCACTTTAGTGCTAAAGAAAAGGCAGCAGAAGAGCCAGCAATTGTGAACTGAAGCTGGACTAACTCAAATGGGAAGCTCAGATGACAGTTGCAGCTGTAGCCATGGGTAGTTGGCACCAATGTGTTCCCTGTTCTTCCGAGATCTTCAGATTGAGACAGGTGCTCTCTGGAAGAGATGTTCTAATAATTTATCCATCCTGTGGCTTTCTGCTGCCCTCTTATTGCAGGGCCCAGTAGCTCCTCCCACATTTTGTGCCTTGTGGTACATCTATCACATGTTGTCACATCCTCACGATGGGGCATTCATGTTAGGTCACTCAACTGAAGGCCACGTGTGTTGTCCACATGGAATGGGAACACATCAGACCACAAGTTCTTCTAAAAGAGTTCAGCATGACCAGTTTATGTGAACATGAAGTAGTGGGTGCTGTATAGATGGAACAAAATGAGACGTCATGGTTCTTGATGGCCTGGCAGTCATTGGCATTTCTGGCCTTAATCGCTGGAGTTCATTAATTGATTAAGCGTATATTACTGGGTGACGTTGGCTGTGGTCTGGCTACATTACAACATGCACTAGGTAGCATTTAATTAGTCTAAAGTAACGCACACCTACACCACAAGGGTACTTAACCTGTCTTAACTCTTTCTTAAATTGCTTTAGCTTCTGCCTGGAAATTACTAAATTCTGTTGTAATTGATTTAAGGAAGGGTTAAATTGGGTTAAGTACCTCTCCATTACATGCTCTTACTGCTTTAATTAGGTCAATTTAAAATCAATTTAGAAAACTTGCACAGGCTGGTTTAGCTAATGTAGATCACAATGTAGATATGGTCAAAGAGCAAAATAATTCACTGAGTCATTAATCATTTTTTATGGCCAAATGTTAGATGGTCTCTGTGACCCAGACTTAAGCTTTTGGTAAGCCTGAGTCTGCTGCGGCTGAAATGGTATTAAATTGGAAACAACTGCTCCATCCATGCTGCCTTAGACTCAAGCCTGGTTGGGCTTGGTCTACTTGTTTGACACTAGAGGTGTTGCTAGCTACAAGGCAGTCGGCAACCTCAGCGTTACTCTGTGACCCTCAGGACAGCCTGCACCCACCTGGTCTGCTCCAGGACTCAGTTTTGCTCCACCAGGATGCTTGTTGAAGCAAGAACCACCATGTAGGTGTTTATTGACAATAAACAGATGGCACAGTTGGCAAAGGTTGGACCTGAAGCCCAAAGCACCCTCATGGCTGTAACACACGATGTAGAGGAGAGTACTTCCATAATCACCCACTTCTGCAGCTCCTCCCTGGCATCAAACTGGGATGCTGGTGGATCCAGAAACAGGGGGGACCACCAGGTAGCACTCAGTCTAGGTTCGCCTCCCCACTGCCGGTGACAACCCATGGACAATGAAACCTAAATGGGAAGAACCACAGGAGATGATCAGTCTGCAGGACTGAGAGAGATCATCCATTCTACCCCCTGCCTCCAGCCAGGACTGGCTATGGCAATGGCATTTATGACACAAGGCTGATCAGCTAGGGATCAACCTGCCAGGAAAGAGATGAAGGTGATGGGGAGGAGAAGCTGTGAGGACCACTGGGCAGAAACCCTGGGGCTCTTGTCCCACAGCCCAGTGGTTTGGACAAGAAAGTTGGGAAAATAATTGCAGGCTGTGCTGAACCCTGGGACAAGACAAAAACAAGATGAGCACCAAGGGACAAGCAGTTGTAAAACACTGCGGTAAAATCAGCCTGATATCTGAAATATATCTGAAACCCCTGAAATAGGCAGGGGTTCAAATAGTTGTGTATCGGACAGGTTCAAGCACAGTGACTTGATCTGGTGACTCCATGAAAGCACCAATGCTGGCTCAGGACAAAACTCTCCATAGGCCACTGTCACCCTCCAACAGTGCCATTAAACAAATAGAATGGGAAAGGTAGAGGGTGATCATTTCTCTGTTTTTCTTCCTCAGATCTTGGCAAGGAGCAATGTGAGAGTTTTCTGAAGCCATCGTGGCCCAGAGATGCCCAGGACCCTCTATCACTTGGACTAAGCTCTTCTTAAAGCTCTTCTTAAATCTCGCAGCAAGGAGTCCCATGGTTTAATGACTTCTGGGTATGAAACCATTTCCTTTCTTGCGGTTAAAGCTGTTTCCTGCCAACATCTCCCGTGGATCACCAGGGCGAGAGCTGCGGTGCTGCCACAGCGGTGGAGAATGCTCAAAGGGAAAGGATTGAGTCTCATGTGCTCGGAGGCTGTTTAAAAAGGCAATTCTTAGCCAAAAAGGAATGGGAATCTGGGAATTTTCATCCAGTACCTGGGCCAGAGGGTGAATGAGCAGGAGGGCGAGCGGCTGCAGGAGAAAATGCAGGTTGCCCCACAGTGCACCCATCCCTTTCTGGCTTCCAGGCTGTGCTTGGAGATGAATGTTTCACATCAAAGCTGAATTTGGGGGAAAGACAGAATTCCCCAGGTCAAATTTCACATTATTTTTCAGGTGTGCATTTCTCTACTGAAAGCAGATGGACTGGAGGAGAAGTCTTTCCTAATAGATAGTCAATAATTAATTTGCTCAACCCAGAACTATGGTGGTTTTGAATTCTCAGCCAAATAAGTGTTTGGGAAAAAGCACTGCTGTGTGATTTTTATCTGCTTGCGGTGGTTGGACCAGCTTGTTCTCCATCCCCAGCCAAACTTCCCAGCTGCAACATTTAAATCTCTTAATAAATCACGTTTCCCATGGCTTTCCATCACTGGGATGTGTCTTTTCCAACTCAAGGCTCTGGTTTTCCATCCTTAGAAGAGCCAGAAAAGCCGCAGCATTAGTTTTTCCAAGGAAATCCCTGCTCTGCCTGTTTGTCAAGCTGGATGTGAAGAGAATCACACGTTCGGAGCTGTGGGGACATTAGTCTCAGGTGCTTCACAACTGCTCATTCGCAGATTTGCAAAGGCACCACAAATATAACCATCTTGTTTCATACAGTCACAAAGCCATTGAACCTGCAGGTGTGCGTGCAATTTTCAAGGAGATTATTTGAATGAACAGTTATTCTTGCTCTGCAAAGAAACTGCTGCAATCAACTTCTGCACTACTGGGTGGGCTCATTTCTATTTATTTGTATTTATATACATAATTGTATGGACACTTACGCTGCACAGATTGTTTAAAGCTACATCAATGGGTCCAACCCTTGTGCTCTGATTCACTCATCAGGAATATTATTGGCATGTAAATCTTTCATGAATAGTCGAAGTGATGTATCAAAAAATATATATATTGCCACACACCTATATCATTACATACATATATATATATACATACATTCGAGATAGTGGTTTGGAGATAGCCCGTTATGTTTCTGCAAACAAAAAGTGACCATGTGATGAGTTTAAATCTACAAAAGAAATAAAAATGGAAGGATGTAGCAGAAAGCAATATCTTTTCTAATAGTCATAAGGAAAAAGGGGGTGTATTTCATCTTAGAGGTTGCACTTTTAAAAATACCACAGCACAGCACACATAGCACGTAATTACCCTTACTGTATTCCTAAGCCTGAGAGCTGACAGTCACAGCTACCTGCAAAGGTACCACCTGATGTTTCTGGGCTGGTACCTGGCAGAAGCCGACCATGAACTGTCACCGGAGATGTCCCCAGCTGCTCCCCACCAGTCCTACCTGCAGCTTGGACAAAAACATGGGAATGCAGCGTGATTGAGAGAGAGTAAACAGCTTGGAATGGGAAGGGGAAGCAAAGTCCTACTTCTCTGCAATCAGAGGCTGCTTCTGAGCGGAGAGAAGAGCTCCAAATTCTGCTCATTTGTAATATGTTGTCAGCTTTACATACAATATGTAATTACATGTCAGCCAATCACAGCGTCCCCATTTCATGAGCTGAAGGAGCAGATTTTATTTAAGACTGCAGAGTCCCTCTCCGAGACAGCTGGTCGTGCATGGGAATGTCCCACAGCCACCGTGGGGACACGGGGGACACTGTGGCCCTGCTGTTCTGCACACACGTACCCACGGAGACGACGAGAAAAAGTGACTCTTGTCATTCCCTCCTGCCCTTGTCTCCGCTCTGTGGGGCACACGCCACTTGCAGAGCGAGGTGATGGGTTTGGGCTGGCGCTGGTAACTCCCTGTCCATCACAGCTGGGTTCAGCAGAGTGAAATCCTGCCCAAAGCATACCTGGAAGTGTATTATTAAATAATATATGGATATATAAAGAACTATTATATATATATTATATGCATTAAAAAGTTAACACAGCTGCTTGTGTTGGGATCCAGCCCAGCAGCAGGGCAGTAGGAGCAGACAGCCCTTTCTAAAGGCACTTTCCTCCCCTCCATCTTCCCTTTCCTCCTCCCTGCTCAGCACCACCACCCACTTACAACTGGCATTTAAGCCCAGCATTGAGCCAGTATCAAATCCTCATCACTTCTTGGTGACTTTTTTTTAAAGCCCAGAGCTCTGGCACATTTGGGGTATAGGAGGTGATTTCAGTCAGCTCTGACAAAGGGGTGGAAAGACTTGGGGTTTGGGAGGTTTTAATTCATTTAAAGAAGCTATGGCCAAATTGGCAGTGAGTGAATCAGCTGCACATTTGCAGTAGCCTCAGCAAGTGTTGACTCGCAGCCCAAAAAAATGAGATGGGAACCATCAGGAGTGATGCCTGGGTCGTGGGTAACGTGCCGAGAGGTGGTGGGAAGGATGAGGATGCAGCCAGAAGTGTTTCAAGGTGAAGAGTAAAGAAGGAACAGAGGTCCCAGGGATGAAGGACACTGGGAATTCAGGACATCTCAGTTGGGGTCCTCTCTGGCCAGTGCTGTGCAGAACAGTGACAGAGCTATGTTGACCACCATCCCTCTCAGATGTTTCCAAACTAAATCTCATGTATTGCTTTTTCCTGGACAGTAAAAATCTCACCTCATGGTCTGACACTTTGTCCCCACAATTAATTATTTACTCTCTCCCCTCACACCAGGGTCCAAAGGCCTGGTCACCTCTGAGAGCGACATGGACCCAGTGCCCATGCAGCAAGTGAAGGGGAGGGCAGAGAGGGTGGGCATTGACCTCCTTCCCCCACAATGATGTACCCCAGAGCCCAGGTCTGGGGGATGCACCAGCATTTGCCATTCAAATATGTGCCAGTAGATTTTCCAAGCAGAAAACAAAAAGACATACCTGGGAAAAGCACTTTCCTGGCAGTCCCACCGAGCTGGGCAGGGGTGGCTTGAGAAGGCAACAGGCAGCAGAACGTCTTGATGAGCACTGTCAGCAGGAGGTTGGTGGTCACTACAGTGACCTGGGACATGCTCTAGCTCTGATACACCCCTGCTACAACCCAGCTTGCTGGTTTGATCTTTGATTTTTTTGAAAGCCTATGGTAACTCACAAATAGATTTCCATAATTTCTGTGAAAATAAAACCACTGAAACCCAAATCATTAATTCATTCTTCTTATTCATTCATCTATATATTTTTCCAGCTTTCAAGCTCTTTACTACTAAATACACAAAGTGTTTCTTTATTTTCAGCATTAGTGATCCCAAATATTCATAATCTCAGGGTACCTGATACCATAATATTTATTGAAAGTAACACTTCTGCAGTTTGCTTTGTTTTCTGCCTTTAATGATCTGAGCGAATATGCTGAAGTCCTTAACAGCAGCTGTCACAGTAAGAAACTTCCTCTTTCAAAAAAGAAAACAAACATTTTTAAGGAACCAGACCTCTGAGAGAAAGTACCCATTGCCACATGACATAACGTTATGTCAAGGGTTTTGATTGCGAGATGACAATAAAACTGTGGCAGATGTATTGTTAACCTCCTCTTCTCCCCCTTCCCTCTTTTGCCCCTCCCTCTCCTCCCTTCCCACTGCGGACAGGCGATCGGCAGGGAAAGAAGGACAGAGAGAAGAGAGTTGGAAAAATTAAAGATGTTTTACTAATGCTACTAATAAGAATAGAGAAAATAATACAAAATATACAAAACCAGTCTTGAAAGTCTCAGCAACTGCAGAGCCGGCACCCGAAGTCCTGGACTGGACTCTGCAGCCAACCGGAGCTGGATTCAATCTCTCACTGGCCTCAGTTCGCAGGGACGACTTGCAAGATCCTCTCCTAATGTCAGCCATAAGCAGAAGGGACAAAGGAAAAGGGAAGGGACGAGATCCTCGTGATCTCCCACTTTTATATGAAGTATTCACATGAATGGGATGTTATTGGTCACCTGTTTCTCGTTGCCCCTCTCACGAGATGTCCATCCATGCTTATCAATAACCTCGCATTCCATTGCTATGTTTACCAAAATATATATCTGGTTCTCCAGGAAAATGCAGCTAATATGAAGCTTTAGCTGACAGGCAAATTCACTAAAAGAGAAACTTGTTTTGTAACAAAACCAGGACACATTATTACTGTTATCACCACGGCAGCTTTTTAAAAGGAGGAACCTGCCACAGCTGGAAAATCAAACACAGATTTAGAAAATTTCAGTTCTGTCACTGTCCGGACATTTGGGACGAGCTGTGGTTTCATGGGGCTGCCTCTGTCCCGTGGATCCCCCCCGGTGAAGGGAACAGCCTGTTTGGAGCCCAGGGGTTTGTGGAATTGCACTGTTGGTGGGTAAAGCCACACAGCTCACATCTGTATCCAAATTCTCCCTAGGGTAATCAAAGAGGTGCTGGAAATACACGCTGGTTCACACTTGAGCATAGCATCTTCCCAATAGAAAACCCCCAAATCCCCAAAATCTTGTTTCTGGATGACCTCCAGCCATCAGTGTTCACATCTGCAGTATGTAGCCATCCCCAGGCCCCTCAGAGGGAGGATGAGGAGTGGTACTGGGGCTGCCCACAACCCCCCATCTCCTTACACACCCCAGAAGAAAGAGCAATCATTGGGCACTCAGCATTGCCAGGAGGGCATGGGACACGGCTGGGACTCGGCAGAGGTTTGGAGACCCATCCCTTGCCACACTGGAACTCTGCAGCGCCATCCTACCACAGCACAGCCACTAACAGCATCCATGTTGCTCATCACACAGCACCAGGAGAAACCGTGCACCTTCACAGCTTGTCCACATCAGCCCTGAAGAAGCTTCTTGTCACGTGCTACCACCTCAGTAAATCATCCGCTGGACCCTACTCCACAAAATACCCCAGCAGAGAAGGAAATGAAAAGGTGAGTGGGGAGTTTTTAGCACCTGCTGCACATCCAACAGCCGGCCAGCGAACACGCTTTGGTCCCTGTTGCTTTTCAAATGTGACTTGGCACTTGCATGCCCATGTGGGAGGTGACACCACTATGCCCAATGCATGTCTGGCTGAAAAGCCTTGAAAACCCTTTTACTAACTCATGTGCAAAAGCCTCGGGATGGTTTGGGCTCATGGTAGTGGTTGGTGCTATTACACAATATCACAGGAAGGCTGGGGTTGGAAGGGACCTCTGGAGATCATCCAGTCCAACCCACCTGCTAAAGCAGGTTCACCAGAGCAGATCACACAGGAATGTGTCCAGGCGGGTTTGAATGTCTCCAGAGAAAGAGACTCCACATATGATGAAAGACAATGAATAGATGTGATCTTGTCATCCCACCCCCCCTCCAAAAAAAACTGATTCTTGTGTTTCATGACAACAAGTATTTTTTCCTTTACCTAGTTGATTGTTTCCCTTCAGCGTGGGGACAGCTGCACAGTATTATAATATAAATAGCATGCATTTGTCCATATGAAATTGTTTCCTGCTCTTTTACAAACTATTTCTTCAGTTTGCTGGAAGTGTACTGAATGGAAATCCTGCCTTCTCATAAACTTACAGCCTTTCCAGTTTGGTGATCCTAAGCAAACTTAATAAGCTATTTTATCACCTAGATCATTAGCAAAAATACACTGAACCCTGGAGGAGTCCCATTTCTGAGTGCAGGCATCTGAGTCCAGTTTTCCAACTGGTTATGTACTCACACTATTTTTTCTAAACTATATGTTCCCTTTTGGTTTTAAATATGTTTTAAGAGAAAGTATTTAAGGTTTAACTTGTCTTAGAAAAGGTTGTAAGGAAACTTTGGGTATTTCTGGCATAACCTGCTTAAAACAGGCAACTTCAGTGTTAAATCAGGTTGTTCAGAGCCTTCACCTTTATCTATAATAGCTCTTGTTGTGTCCTAGAAAGAAATAGTGTTGCTTGGACTAAATTTATTTCATCGGGAAATGCTTGGACTCGGACACCTCTGCTTCTCCTAATAGCAAGAGGCCCCTGAAGTGTGAGAACAGGAACAAAACCTCTCCAAAAGTCACAGGAGAGAAAAAAAAAGCTCTGGGCTGGGTAAGACTGTGCCCTATGGATAGATGGGGAGAGGGACGAATGTGCCAGCAGTGACCTAGCAGAGCATGCGGGGTCTGTTCCAGGGGAAACTTGTTCCTGGGGACATGTTTACCGAGCCCACGTGCTCTCCATCTGCATCAGAGCCCACCCACCAACTATAAACCACCTCAAAATAAGTGTCCTTGCAGTGGTTTGGTTTCTGGAGGTAGGAACTTTCTGCCGCAGGGCTTTCCACACCATGCAGGAGTCATCTATTAGAGCTGAGAAAAAACAGAGAAGTCAGAGAAGTGGTCTAAGCCAGCGTCTTTCTAGGTGACACCAAGTCAACGCCGAGCCAGTGGTTGGACTCTATGATCTTGAGGGTGTCTTCCAACCAAAATGATCCTATGATTCTATAAGCCAAGCTTTAAGTGATGCAGTGATGGGTTTAGCCAGGCCTGGGAGCTCTGCTAGAAACCTAAGCTAGTGACTGATGCAATGTGAAAATATTCCCCTGGCCCTCTCCCTCCTGGGATTTGGCTGCTTCCTGGGTATTTTGCTTTCTGAAAGGTTTAGTGTGAGGAGTAATTGCCTGTAAAGTTCTAGTGAGACCAAGTGTTATTGATGTCTGGGAATTGAGTTAAATCTCTTCAGCGCATCATCGCACCTCTCTCTCCTGGCAGGGGGATTATCTGGCAGATGGAAACTGCATTCGGATGGGCTGTTTGCTTCCCAAACACACTGTTTCTCTCCTCAGAATAGAGCAGAAGGTGATCACAGTCTGCAGCATACGAATGTATGTACTGCCCAAAAATGCCTGAGTCCTCTGCCACGCTCCTAGGACTGGCAGAAACAGAATCACACATCCTCGAGACCTACTGAGCTGACCCAAAATTGAATGGCAAATGCCAGCAGCAAAGATGCAGGAGGACCCCAAGCTCTGGGTCTTCCTTCGATCCATCATCTTGGGGTCTGGATCATTTTTTATTATCCCATATGGCCAGAAGGTAGGAAAGCAGACTGGGAACCCCCGTGCTAAAAGTGCAGGTTGTCCCTACAGCTGACTCAAGAGCTTCTGTGCTAGGAAATGTTCTCTCTTCTTGGACCAGCACAGCAGAGGACTCGTGCATGATGAAAACAGAAACGTTTATAGCCTCTTTTGTCTTTGCTAGGACAATATAATAAGTACAGCTTGGACAGGCTGCTTCCTAAGCATAATTCTTTTCTTGCCACAGTGAGCAAAATTAAGGGTGGCTGTGGTTTGTGGGGTGCTAAAACAAGGACTGACTCAAAAGTGCCAGCAAGCTCTGCACGAGGCTTTCAGAGCTCACGAAAATAGCATTGCACATCTTTGAGGTGATCAGAACTGAAGCAAAGACAGACAGCTAATGCAGCCAGGAAAGAGGTTTATGAGCCTTTATTTAGGAGCAGTGGCTTCCGCTGGCAAATCTCACAGTGTGCTGCAAAGTGCCTCTATTAAAGAAGTATTAACTGTGTTGCTGACGAGGCCCCCCAGTGTCTGGAGGAGGGGTGTGATTTGTCTGAGATCATGAGACATCTGCATTTGAGCTGGGAACAGAGCCCAGATCCTGTGAGCGTTACAAACATTTGCTTTAATCACGTGGCGTTTTGCTTAACGGAAGCTTTGAGTTGCTCCAGCTTCATTGCGCTAAATCAGCCTGTAACAAGAACAACGTGGAACAGGTTTCCCAGAGAGGTGGTGGATGCCCCATCACTGGAGACATCCCAGGCCAGGCTGGACGGGGCTCTGAGCAACCTGAGCTGGTGAAGATGTCCCTGCTCATGGCAGGGGTGGCACTGGATGAGCTTTGAAGGTCCCTTCCCACCCAAACTGTTCTATGATTCCATGGAAGGGAAGGCAGAGATGCTCTGACCTGATGGTAGGGCACTGACAAGGTGATGCCAGCTCTTCCACTAACCAGAAGCAGACACTAAATACTTCAGCAAGAAAAATAGTGATATTTTTGCTACTGAGCCAGAAAAAAAAGAGAAGACAATGCAAACCATAGCAATGAGAACACCCACGATGGCCTAATGCTCCCTCTGGATGTTGCAGTGTGGTATATTTGTGTCACACACCGAGGTAATTAATCACTGGCTGGCAAGCAGTTGTATCACTGTGGAGATGCATAGTTAAGAAATCATTCTTTTCCCCAGCGCACATAAGGGTCAATGGCCGATGGATTTTTCTGACATAGGGGAAAAAGCTTGGCACTGACACACTAACCTTCACCCCACCTTAAAGATATTAGTACCAGCAGGCTTCACTTTAATGGGACTTTAGTCTTTAGACTTAGAATGGACTTTACTGGTCCTTTCCCCTCCTCTCTCGCCCCTTGGTACTGCTTAACTCAGTGTGTTTACCTAGGATTTCTCCGGCTGTCATCCCAAACAGCTACTGTAAATACACTCTTTGACAGATACCCATCTAAATTTGTATCAGTTTCAATCACACCAGGTCTGATGCGACTCTCAGATGATGCTTCTGACTCTGGGAAGGAAAATCAGCCACACACTGGGGGCGCTTTCCACGCCTACACATTCCCCAAACCCTCACTGATCCGAGGTGGTCCCCAAATAAATACAGAGGTGATGGCTCAAACGAGGCACTGGCAAGAGGTGGGTGCCTTGGGTGGGTGTTTGGCTCCAGCATCGGAGTTTTGACCAACCCTGACCAAAATGTTTTGTATTAATCTGCCAGGAGGGACTCTCAGTCTCAAGAAAGGCAAGTTGTATTTTGCGAAGCAGCTTAAGCTCTAGGAGCATACACCCATCACAAGTTTTCCTTATTTAATTCAGGTGGACATTTTTCACATGGTTTATCAGGCAGTGAATAAACGGTCTCTTATCCATAAGCCTCCTCCACTAATTTAAGCTAGATTCAGAAAACAATTTTGTGAAAAAACAAACTAGCAAGAGAACTGCAGATGTTGAAAGTGGCTGGGTTTATTTTATTCTGGAACAAACCTTTTCACACCTAAACCCACTTCAAACATTGTGGGTTATCAAATAACTTCTCTAAGCCAAGGCTCAGATTAAATCTTTTGGTTGACTGCAAACAAAATGTCAGGTTTCGTTATACCAGGAAAACTCTTATCTCTTAGTTTGATGTATCATGTTCTGGGGTTTGTTTGGGGTTTTTTTGGTGACCCAGCAAAGTGAAAAGCCAAAGTTAAGCCAACCCTTCAGGACACCCACGTTTCTAGTGTCAATGCTTCCAATTTCTCATCCATAAAACCTTATTTTAAAGGATCAGTTCTCGCACAGAAGACGTGGTACTCAGGAGTCCAAGTCCTACTGCATACCCCTTTCACCATGGTGGAGAGAGCTCTGCTTCCCTGGAATAACAGCTTTTCAAGAAAGAAAAGTCAATCCCATTTTAAACATTTCCTTTTAAAAAAACACCCACAAATCCCAGGAGGAGAAAACATTTGCCTTGTGTGGCTCTGTAGGGCTGTGTGGAACAAAGTCCCAGCCGCTGACTTAAATTCACAGTCAGAGAGGCCCTGGGAAATGCAGATCCTGTGGCACAGTCCCCGGGCTGTAATTCAGGATTTAGCTGCAATAGATGAATCCCAGTCTGGTTTTATGTTCCATGGCCTGGCCAGGTGGATGGGCTGTAGGTCAGATGCTCTCTGTGCTGGTCTCCCATTCGACTCTCAAAATGAACCTGCAGAGACTCATTCCCATAAATATCCTGGTGTGGAAACAGTTTGGGATGACAGATCTCAGCAGAAATGAGAGGGGAAAAAAAGAGAGAGAAGAAAAAACCCAATTAATTTCAGTTCATTGAATTTGAAACAAGGGGATTTTCCTGGACAGAAGGGAAAAGAAGCTGCTGCCAGCTCCGGCTTTTGTAACCATCCCACAGCCAAGAGGGAGCAGGGACCTTCCGTGGTCACAGGGTGCTCAGCCAAGGGACAGGCTTCAGTATTGATGGGGGGACACACGACCCGGGCAGGGGAGGCATTTGGGCAGAGTGCGGTCACCTCAGCACCGCATGAGGGGAAGGCAGCAGCAATCCCAGCCTGTCCCTGCCTCCCTCCCCATAGCACCAGCCTTATCAGCAACATGAACCATGGGGAAGATGAGCTGTAACTCCATCGTGAGCTTTTGGAAAGGATGATAATCAGAGAATAATTTTGGTTGGAAGAAACTATCAAGATCACTGAGTCCAACCATAACCTAAATTTAGCACTAAACCATGTCCCTAAGAGCCTCATCTATGTGTCTTTTAAACATCTCCAGGGATGGTGATTCAACCACTTATCTGGGGAGCCTGTTCCACTGCTTCACAAACTCTTCCATGAAGAAATGTTTCCTAATATCCAATCTGAACTTGAGGCCACAATCACCACCAAGCAAGGGGGAAGCTCTAAGGAAACCAGAACGGGGATTAGGATGTAGCTGGAGAACGCAGTTAAGCTGGGCACAGCTAGTTCTGGCTTTGCTGGAGCTTCAGCTACAAGAGCTGTTTGTGCAAGACGAAGCAATGCCTACAAAAACTCTGTAAGTGAAGGGTAAAGCCAAGAGCCTGGAAGAGCATTGCCTGGGAAGGACTTGGCTTCAAGGGGCCAACACAGAGACCTGGTGCCACTCACTGGCAAATATTTGGATCAACAAAACCCCACAGGTCAAGGTAAAAGGGGTAAATCCTGTCCATGCTCCCAACACATGCTTTGCATCACCAAGCTGCTGCTGGCCTGTTAAATTGGAGCACATGTGTGGGCATCAGCTCCATCTCAGAGGAAGGAAGATGATATTCATCAACCATCCCTCAAATTGTAGGGCTCTGGCTGTACCAGAGACAACTGAGCAGACCTGCAGCCCAATGGGTGGAGGAGCAGATGCACCATCAGCACCTTAAAAGAGCTGTTTCAGCAACACTCTCCTGCCCATAGCCCTGGCCCAGCCCCAAAACACGAGGCAAAGCATGAGAGCTGCTGTGGGAGCTTCAGTTACTGTAGAATTATGTCATGTTGTCTCCAGCACTGATGTTTGTGCAAAGAGGGGATGAAATGGGTGCTCCCTGCTGCTGCCCCTCACTGGGTACCAGGGGGGTCCAGCCTCAAACTCCTGCCCAGCTTGGCAAGAGCAGGAATTCAGACTCCGCTGTCTTTCCACTGGTAAAAATTCAGTTCTGTAGCTGTATCCAAAATTAAAGAATATTCACCAAGTCACAGTTGATCCCTGCAGGAGGCTGAGGGCACTGCTCTGGTTTGTAGCGCTGTTTACACTCACAAGGCTATCAAGGCTAGAACACCTCTCAAATTCTCCATCTTCCAGAACGAATCCAGGCTCCGGGCAGAGGAAATATGGTATAAAGGAAAGCAGAAGAACCCTGTAGTGAAGTGTTTTGCAGAGCATTGATTTTTTTCCAAGGTAGCGCCCTGGGATTTTTCTGCAGAGCTGTTGTACTGTCAGCATACAATTTGCTCTACTTGCCCTTTTGGTTTTAATGTCCCATTAATAATGCATCTCTGTATTTATTGCAGCTCGCGTTAATGTTCCAGTGTTACTTCTTGATCACCCGTTATTCTCTCTGTAGTGCTAGGCAAGGCTCCAAAACCCAAACAACAGCAGCAGTGTTACTACAGACCAAGCCACAGCCCCACCAGATCCGAGGCAGCGCTGCCAAGGGGGATCATTTATCTTGCCGATGCTGGCAGAGTGTGCGGCACCCAGGAAAACAGGAACAGCTCTGCATCCTCTCCGGCTCCGGGGTCAGACCTGAACTTTTCCAGAGCAATTGGACAGTCAGCTCTTTTGAGGGATCTAAGCCAGAAAACTGTAAAGCATCATTAATGAGCAGCTTGCTTAATCCTGACTCTAACAGGAGTTGGGAATGAGCTGTGGGGCTGGCTCTGGCCGACAGCTCAGCAACGCAGGCTTTGGTGGAGGATGTGCTGACGATGCCTACCTTGATCAACCTGGTGTTCCTGAACATGGCTGCTCCTTGACCCTTCAGCCAGCAGAGCCTTGATTTCTCACTCTCTGGGCACCACACTGTACCTCTGGCTCAGCATCCACGCTTGGCCATTGCTTGACCAGCATCCTCAAGCCTCACTGCACCAGTTCTGCACTGCAGAGCAAACCAGAAATGACAAGGGCAACGCTGAGGGAACTGGGTGGTTGCCTCACCAGGGGGTTACAGTGCTCATCCCTACCTCAGGGCTTTATTACTCTCCTTTGCCTGAGGGACATCCAACCCCCATCTTGCACATTGCAGGAAAATGCCTTAAATCCTGAAAAAGAGAGAGCCATGTTCCTGTTTTGAGGCAGATTTCTCTCCGCCCTTCTGGATGAGGCTGCACAAACACTAGGAGAAAGGTTTCTGTGGTCATCCAAGAAAGCCCTCATTTCCCTTCCCCGCCTCTGGGAACAGGGAACTCCCTCCTGCCTCCCTCGTCCCTACGAACAGCACATGACATCCAGCAGCAGCAAAGAGTTTCACAGCAGGAAAACTGCAGTTTCCCTGACCCAGGCTGGTGGTCAGGGCACTGGGGAGGTGGGTTTGAAGCCCCTCAGGGCACTGCAGAGAGCCCAAAGAAGGTCTCCTGTGTCCTCACTGCCTGCCCTCAACACCGGGCTCATGGGCACAACCAGACACGGTTCACCTCCTCTTCCCTGGCTGTATTTCAAAAGAAGCCACATTTTCTCTCTTTCAGTTATATTACTATTATGCATTTGTCTACCAAACTTGGAGTCTTTGAGAGTGAAGCATTATCCGTTCTGCTCTGCATAAACTGCAAGGAAAAGCATGGAATGAAGATGGGTGTTGGACTCTTCTCCCAAGTAGCGAGTGATAGGATGAGAGGAAACAGCCTCAAGTTGTGCCAGGGATGGTTCAGACTGGATATTGGGAAAAAATTCTTCCCCAAAAAGGTTGTTAGGCATTGGAACAGGCTGCCCTGGGCAGTGGTGGAATCACCATCCCTGGAGGGATTTAAAAGACGTGTAGATGATGCTCTCAGGGACATGGTCTAGTGCTCGAGGTTATGGTTGGATTTGATGATCTTGAGGGTCTTTTCCAGCCAAAATGATTCTATGATTTTCTGGTTCTACACACAAAGTTTCCTCCTCTCCCTCCTGGCTGAGGTAGCAGGTTGCCCAAGCTGGGGGAGGCAGATCTCACTCTCACCTACCACACAGTGGTCACCTACAGACCCCATCCTCCAACTCCACCCCAAAGATCAAGACAGCCATGTTCAGCACTGAAACCTTCTAGACACTTGTTTGGATCTCAGCCTTTATGGGCAACGTTCACAAGTTTCTCCTGTCTGGCCTAGTCCCAGAGAAGAGAAAGGGTTTTGCTTTGGCTTGATTCATAGAATCAGAGAATCATTTTGGTTGGAAGAAACCCTCAAGATCATGGAGTCCAACTATAACCTAAGTCTGGCACTAACCCATGTCCCAAAGAACCTAATCTGGGTATCTTCTGAACCCCTCCAGCGATGGTGACTCCACTACTTCCATGGGCAGTGCTTGATCGATCTGCCGCCAGCCAGGAGCACGGCCTGGTGACCACAATCTGACCTTGTGTGAAGTGTCCCCAAGGTGTCACATGCCCTTGTACTTGCCAAACCCCTCAGCAGATGAGGTGTCTTCCAGATTTCAGTACTTACTGGCAAGCTTCAAGTGGTTTGTCCAGAAAGGCTCTGTGTGTTTAAAGATCTCATGGAGCTGTTGTCACCAGTGCTTGGTTACTGACCTACACAAGCGTTAACAACACGGGAACCAAGGATCTGGCAAAACAAACTTTTCTTCTCCCTGTCTTCTAATATTTAGCTTTGCTTTTGAGATGAAAGAAGCACTAATTCCTATTTGTATCCATTCTCATTGCTTGATTTAGGATTTTTTAAACATTTACTGGCAAGACCAAGCTTTCTATTATGACTTCTTAAGCTTGAACGTAGCTCACTTTCCAAGCGCTGTGCAAATACAAGCTGATTTACTGTTACCAACACACCGAGAATATTTCTTGTCCCCTATCTTACAGGTAACAAATCTGGATCAAACAGTGTGTGTTTCGTACCACACAAGTAGGATAAAACCTGCTGTCACGGAGGCACCCCAAGGTTAGTTTAAGGGGCAACAGGGTCCAAAACAACTTTTATTAAACCAGTGAGAAACAAGGTTTTAGCACTCCAAAAGTGACTTAAATACAGGTTCGGATATCAGTTGAGGAAAATTATTAAGGGGCAGCAACTAATACAACAGGCGGTCCACAGAGTGCATGCACGTGGCTTCACCAAAACAATTCCGGAGCCGTCCCTGAGTCCCGGGGGAGTCCACACTTGCCTGAACACGGTGTGGGGTTATTTTAAAGAGATACACGTACTCGTATGGAGTACGGAAAGTGTGCACTCGCGATTGTGCGAGGGTAAATTTATAATACACTTGCAATCCTGCGAGGAGAGATACACGTGCAAACGTGCACGGAATATTACATGTGCTTATGTGCAAGCACGGGAGGAAAATACACCCACGATTATGCGAGGACTAATTTTAGACGTGTTCATATTGAGCAGGGAAAGTACGTGTGCATATGTGCACGGAAAGTAGAAATACACGTGCAAATGTGCACGGAAAGTAGATACACTCGCAATCCTGCGAGGGTTAATTTTACACATGCTTGTATTAAGCACGGAGTCTCGACTTGAGTCCCGTTTTTATAGGCTGATCAGATCTGACTGTAGGCATTCCAGAAGCTTCTCTGCACCCCCACACTGGCTGTGGGTGCCCCTGAAGCCTCCAAACATCCCCCACACTGGCCGCAGGTGCCCAGCGGCTCAGTGGTGCCTCGGCACTCCCTTCTCCTAATGGCCCTGGCCAGGGGGCTCTGGGGCCAAACAAAAGAAGCTGTTAGCCTCAAATAGCAGGGAGAGAGGGAGATGTGCCTGCTCCTTGCATATCGAAGGAGGGAGGAGGAGAGAGGGGGGTTTGCATCCTGCCACACCTGCAATATATCCCTTGCTTGCCAAAGCACGCTTGACCAGAAGCCGCTTAGATTTGTGAGGATCGCAGCCTCCCTTTCCAGCTGATTAACACCAAGTTCCTTCTCTTACAGCTTTAAAAAATCCTCTTCCCCCAGCTTTCATACCTGCAGGTGCTAACCAGCCCATTCCTGGACTGCACATTCAGTCATGCTCATCACTAAAGCTAAAGCTTTCCAGACAGATCGTTTGCTATTATTAACAAGAGACAGCACACAGAAAATATACAATTTTAGAAGCTACCATTTATTTTCTCACTCCTGCCACGTTTTTACAGCATGTCCTGGCACTCTATGGTGCAGCAGAGTGTTAAGGGATGGTTTCCAGGGAAGAAGAACGTGGCCAGTGCCAGCACTGCATCCGACTTCTAAATCGCCTGCAAATGGAAATGCAGCATCTGCACACAAACCAGAGGAAACCACCACAGGGTTTCACCATTTAGTATTAGGTTTGCATTATTTGTTTTTATCATTGCCAAGGATATTTGATGGAAGCTTTGTAAATAGTGTGCATTCAAAGGGATCCCGCAGAAAACAGTCAAAAATAGCACAAAGAGCTCTTGGTGCCACCTGATGTGGTTCCTCACCACTTCCTACTGCTCGAGCTTGGTCTGCCACAAGAGAGAACCAGGTTTCCTCAGCCGCAAAACATGCCACTGAATTCTGATTCAGAGCAGTAGGATGCTTAAGAGGAAAAAAGAAAGAGGAAATCCCAGTTATTAATTTGCCTCTTATTTATTTGCAAAACTCCACTGTCATACTCCAAAGGGGCATTTCTAGTCTATTCTTCTGGCATACCAGTCACAATGTCATCCTCTATGAAATCGCATCTGCCAGCTCTTTGGGGTTCCTCATGCCAAAATTGACTCAATTTGTCCATTTTATAGAATTACAAAGCAGCCAGAGCCCCATCCATTATTCCAGCCTCCTCCCAGACTGTGTTCGGGGTACGTAGTTCACAAAAAATTGCACAGCAACAAGAACTGTTGCAAGGAAACACAGAAAATTTAAAATACAGAAGGTCTAGGTGGATAGAGCTACACATTGTGTGAAAAGAAGAGCTACACGTTGTGTCTCTGAGCACAGGAAGAAGGATATTTCTTCCACCTCTGTTTTCTGCACACATGTGGATTTTTAACAAACCACAACTGCTCTCATCTCAGAAAAGAGCGGTTTAGATGACTCACAAGCCAACCTTCTCACCCTATGAATTAAAAGTAATCACTGCCTCAGCTGCCTTTTCTTCAGTCTAAATGAAGCCCATTTATATGCCAAAACACTCACTCTTCTCCAGTCTTGGACACACAGACTCTCATCTGCGGTCCTGTTATTCTCTCTCCTTTTTGTCCATGAATCAACAGCTACTTACTTTGATTTCCTAAGCAGACACTAGGTAAGATCTGAACTGTAATGTTAGGTGCTTTCCTATAGCATCAGTTATTTCAGGACAGATCAGAATAGTTTTTCTGATACTGGCCTGTGCCTAAATTTTAAAAGCAGCTCAAAACTGAAAGGGGAGGTTGTTCCATCCTGCCACGGTCAGAGCACGTTTTCCAAAAGGCTCTATTTTTAAAGAACTATCTATATTAGATAACCTGGGAGCAGGACTGACTACCCCCCTACTGAATTCATCACCATTTCCCATCCTGCAGGGAGCGAGAAACAGCAATTTGACACACAACGTGGTGTAAAACAAAGGATAGTCACTTCAGTACGTTTTCTCAAAATGAGACTATGTAATATTTAGAGGCACTTTCTTGTCCTGCTCATTTAGCATCCACCTTCTTTGTCCCCAAAAAGCATGTTGGCTGCCCCACAGCAGAACTTCTCACCACCAAAGCAGCACGGCA
The DNA here is from genome assembly GCF_036013475.1 of Columba livia. Classification (NCBI taxonomy): domain Eukaryota; kingdom Metazoa; phylum Chordata; class Aves; order Columbiformes; family Columbidae; genus Columba; species Columba livia. Next base: position 6,690,975 of record NC_088605.1, on the reverse strand, counting down.
GCCTGGCAGGAGGACGGCTACAAGAACACCGGCCTCAGGAGCTTCAGACAGCAACAGAGAAACAAGCTGGTGCCTGGAAAAGAATGTCAAGTTGCTTCGGAAACTCAGTGTCTTTTCAGTTACAGAATCCCAGACTGGCTGGGGTTGAAGGGACCTCTGGAGATCATCCAGTCCAACCCACCTGCTAAAGCAGGTTCACCAGAGCAGATCACACAGGAATGTGTCCAGGCGGGTTTGAATGTCTGCAGAGAAGGAGACTCCACAACCTCTCTGGGCAGCCTGGGCCAGGGCTCTGGCACCTCAAAGTAAAGAAGTTTCTCCTCATATTCAGATGGAACCTCCTGTGTTTCAGTCTGTGCCCATTGCCCCTCATCCTATTGTTGGGCACCACTGAAAGGAGTCTGGTCCATCCTCTTGACACCCACCTTGAGATATTTATAAACATTGATGAGATCTCCTCTCAGCTTCTCTTTTCCAGGCTGAACAGACCCAGCTCTCTCAGTCTCTCCTCATAAGAAAGATGCTCCAGACCCCTCAGCATCTTTGCAGCACAGCATAATTTCACACACACACACACACACACATTTCAAGTACACAGAATTTTTATGTGGATGTATTAAGCCAAAACATAAGACTAGTGAGTTTTGCTGTATTTCATGATGCTGTAACTGCAAGGGTAATTCATTATCACAACACAATCAAAGCAATCTCTTAAGCCTCACAGAGAAGTGATGTGAACACTTGGATGAATGAGTTATTTGGGTCAAACTCTTTAGAGAATGAAAAGGTGCTGCATCTCCCGACAGAAAATGTGGCACAAATGCTCATGGCTGCAGGACTGTGAATATCTCTTACAGATCATTCTCAGCCCATGGTCTGTAACAATATAGACTGTAGCCTGAAATTACAAGTCTTTCTTTTACGACCTTTGTTCTTTCCCATCTAACCCTTTGTGAAACTGTATCTAACTAATACTTTCCCAGTTGTTTCCAGAATGGCATGTTTTTGAGACACACACAGCAGGTGCTAAGACTGGATAAAGACACAAATCTTTTCTAAAGATTTGCAAAGTGAAACCGGAGAGCTACCAGTCTAATGCATTTGTTAAGCTTCAGCACAACTTGCCGTACATTTGACACAGATTTAAGGGGCTGAGGCCGAATGGAATCCATCAAGTAACTCCACAGGGGCTCTGTCACAATCCCAAACCGTCTCTCACTACCTGATCCAATCCCAGTTAGTGCAGCCCCACTGGAAGCAGGAGCTCCTCAGCTGGCCAAGTGAGCTCTGGAACCTTTCCCCTGGCTTTAGAGGAACCACCGAGCACGATCAGGCGTTGAAATCTGTAAGAAAACTTGCCTATATGGTAGCGAGCAAACACCAAAGAATGTTAACTACTTGTGAGCGTTGCATTCTGATTAAAATCAAATGTATAAACAAGAAAATCTGATTTCTGAAGAGTGGCTAACAACTCTCATCGACGTGATTTTCAGCATCTGAGTCAAAATGCTGGCTGTTGACCTCATCACAAAATTCCCCTCGGTTACACAGCCACATAATAGGGCATTCAGGATATTTCTTTGCAATGTCCTTTATTAAATACCCTCTTTGATACAGAATGTTTCAGCAAAAATAGTTTAAAAAGTGTTTCAGTAATTCTTACAGGAATCTTTTGTGAAATCACTGTTACAGCAGCTCACACTGTCATTTAAGGAATAAATCCTTATCACATGTCAGGTTTCTCACTGTGCAGAGATCTGTTCCATGCAAAGAACTCCTAAGAGCAGGCATTGGAAAATGCCTATAGAAACCAGGAAAACTCTGAATTCTGGTCTTCAGCTAACAAAGAAATTTAACAATTGTGTCACAGACACATAATTCTTAGTAAATGAAGTAGCAGAACAGGAAAATGCATCCTCTAAAGCTTATAGAAATCATGGCAGTGCACATAAGTACAGCAAAGAAGAGGACGTGCCTCAAGCACAAACACTTCAATACAACGTTGAAATGCCAGCACAGAGCTGCCCAGTGACACCCGTGGGTCCCAGTGCTATTTTGACATGAAACAACCATGTGGCATCTGGCACAACCCACCCAGATGGGATTCTGCCACAAAAATCCAACAGCATCAACAGATTCTGCTTTGACTGTTGCACAGCCCGTTTGAGACCCAGATGGCCTCCTTCATTTCATTTTATTCTTTTCTATGTAAGCCAATAATCTCATTTTTCACATTAATGAACAGTAAATAAATGTTTCTTTGGATCAAAGCATAGCTCCTATAGGCGCAGATATTCTCGTTAAATTGATTAGGCTCATCGGGTGTCCAGATTAACAAACTTATTGGCACAGGGAAGGTGACAGAGTATGTGCCCTCATTGCACAGCTGTAGCACATACATATCTCCTATGATGAACATTTTAATCAGAATGCTGAAGTCATAACCAAAACACTACGTAAGGGGTTGCTTGAGGTCAAACAAACCGGTCCCTCCTTTCACAACTTTTCCGACCACAAGGCATGCAGAAGGGGATCGCAGCTCATCGTGGGCACCTGTAACAGAATACAAACAAAATCACATCGGGACGTTTCCAGCGGTTTCTCAAAGGTCACTGCTGCAAAGAAAACATTTTGGTTTACAGGCGAGAAGTCTGGGTCAGCCCCCCTGGTTTCAGAAAGGCTCTTCAGAGTGAATTTGTATTTGTGAGAGCAGGAGTCCCAAACTCTGACAGCCCCTCCCTCAACAACTATTATCTCATCCCAATCTTTTTACACAAGCAGGGAATTAAGCCACACATTACTAAAACTTTCCCTATTCAGCCTGTAAAGACAACACATTCCGAATTCTAAGACAACACAGACTTGCCCTTCCAATGAACACATTTTGCTGATTAAACAGATCACTAAAAAAAACCCCACATCAGTGAGGCAAACTCAAAGATTCCCTTTTCATTGCTGCCTTTTTCCTTTGTCAGACTGAATCCTTTTGATGTGGATTTTAAATCCTTCTGGCTAGACCCCAAGAGAACTTTTCACTGGAGAGACATTCCATGAATTCTTTTGATTTTGTGGTTACTCACTGCAGCAAAATAGTGTCACAGAGATTTGGAAGCTCTCCAGATGACATGTCTGGCTAGGACTGGTTTGCTTTCACTGTTTTTATAGGCGTTTTTCATTCATCCTAACTATCAGCAAGCGGGAATTCTGTCATTAGAGCGGCTGGAAGATTGGAAGTGAAAATTGTTACACTTTTGAGAAGTTTGGGTCATCTTTATTCTACTGAGCAAAACGTGCTGAACTCTGTGTGATACAGAGGACGGGGGGAGGAGCTGCCCCATCGCACAGTGTCCGCTGTGTGCTCGCGGTTCTGATCTCAACTACAGATGAATAATTAAATAGCTGCTCTCCTAAGTGTGTATCGGCTGAAGAGAATAAAAGCTCCTTTGTTACACCATCAAGCTAAACAGTCCTAAACGTCCAGTTTGTTCATGTGACATTAACAAAGAGCTGTTCTTCAAGCACGCAGCCCAAGGGGTGGCACTTCTCCAATGGCACTTCTTAGGGCAGCTCTGCACAGCGGTCACAACCTTCTTTTTCCCCTTCTTATTCATCGGGGCCATAAGCGAGCGCCCTTGTGGTAACTCTTTAAACGTACAGTCATCAGCTACATTAAGGCAAATTAGATCCAGACCGCTGCAATCCACATGATGACTTCCATTTTCATCCTGCTGAAATCAGTAACTCCCTCCAGTTGTAATCAGTGCAGCCTCCCTGCCAATTCGCCGTGCCCTTCTGTCAGTGTGCACTGTCTTCATTCATAATAAGATCCATAAATATAATTACATTTCATTTGGCAAAAAACTTATTTCCATGGCAATATGCGACATAATGTAAATCCAGACAGGGCACAACTGTGCAGGAAACATCCTCTTCTACTCACCCCGGGTTTACAATTTTCCTTTCTGATTTTCAGATTAATTTAAAGTCAATTGTAACATAATACTATTCATTAAAACCTACCATTAGACAAATGAATCTGACCCTTTGTCTGTGTTTGAGGAAAAAAAGCAAAGACAGCAAAGTGCTACAAAGCAGAAATAAAACCAGAATCAAAGTAACAACCAGGAGGACTGTTCTCACTACAAAATTCTGAATAGCGTGGTTACAGAAGAGATGAAAATACAAGAGTTATAATAAGAGACATGCAAACAAATCAGACATGACCATAGAGACAGAAAAAGGCAGATTTAGCAGTCTGTTATAAGGCTTTGCTATAACAATTCTTAAAAATCTTAAGGTTTGTTCTGAAATTGCCTATCTAGTCCTTAAAAAAAAGGAGTCACAGACCTCACAAATTATATGTGGGAGCTGACTTCATTTAAGCCGACAGAATTTTATTAGAAACATCTGGAACGTTTTCCTAGGCAAGGGCTTAATTAAAATTTTAGCCTCTGGCATTTTTTTCTAATACAACTATGCGTTACTCAAAATAGCAGAAAGTTACAATGAAAACAAAGCACACGCGAAATGCTGCAGTAATTTAGTGCAAACTAAACCATTTACCCATCATTGTTGCTTCCTTCAAGAATTTGTAGCTCGTTTCAAACGTCATCTGTTGCAGGGGGGAGGAATTGGACTGAATTCCAAAACGATTCAGCGGTTTATAAAATCCTTCGAAACACATGTAATCCGCCACCAGTGAAAGGTGCCGAGGGTCCACCTCAATGCCTAAGAACGTAAGAAAGAGCAGTCAAAGCATTCAAAGGCTAAGGTATTCTTTTAAGTAAGTGCCATCTAAGTTAAACCCCCTGAGTCAAATAAACATGGGGAACATCTCTATTAACATTCTCCTGGCAGTTGCAGCTCTTGGTGTGTAGATGGCTTAACTGCTCCCCTCAAACATCCAGGAGAGGAAGACCTCACTATAATATAAACTAATATCTCTCCAACGAAACTAAAATGTCAAGAATGCTGTAAGGTGGCAGTTGCTCTACATAAAATCAGGAAGGTCTGAATCATCTTTGTTTCTGCAGAAATGGATCACACATCTGAGAAGACCTTATTGCAGCCTTTCAGTACCTAAAAGGAGCCGATAAGAAAGATGGGGACAGACTTTTTAGCAGGGCCTGTTGTGACAGGACAAGGGGTGATGGTTTTAAACTAAAGGAGGGAGATTCAGGCTGGACATGAGGAAGAAACTTTTGACACTGAGGGTGGTGAGACACTGGCCCAGATTGCCCAGAGAGGTGGTGGATGAACCACCCCTGGAGACATCCCAGGCCAGGCTGGACGGGGCTCTGAGCAACCTGAGCTGGTGAAGATGTCCCTGCTCATGGCAGGGGTGGCACTGGATGAGCCTTGAAGGTCCCTTCCAACCCAAACTACTCTATGATTCAGTGATATGTTTGTGACAGGACAGAGCTCTGACCTCTCACTGGGTTGCCCACATTAGTTAGACACAGGAGTCAGAAAGTTCTGCTGTTTTCTATGAATTTAGGCATCCACACAAAACCCCATTTAATCTGAAGAGGAATGGCACTTACTTGTAAATAATACTTGGAGTTAGTGTAACGGGGGATCATTAACAGCTCTGTCAACATTTACCTAGTGGTTCTTGAACTTGAAGGTCAGACCACACTGGGCTGCCAGCCAGCAAACCTGTGATATAACTTGTTGCTAAAATTCCCACTGTATTAATCTTCCCTCTTTTCAATAGTTTAATTCATAGGAGGATTTAGCTCAGTTAAGGCAGATTCAACATGCCTGACTTTAGCAGCCTGTGAAGTCAGGCATCTTCCTTAATCTCTCTGACAAATCTGTGCAGAGGGCAGAACATCCAGGCAATGCCACACAGCTATTTTAGGAAGACATGAGCTCAACTACAAAGGGACTCCCGTCAGCAAAAAGCCAGAGCGAGGCAAGATTAATCCTGTTCTCAGGGCCACCATGCAAGTCTAACATAGTTAGGATCCTCAGCCAATAATAGTTAACTTGTCTGGACCTTCCAGCTTGCAAAATATAAATATACCAGAATAGAAAAGCTCTGTGAAGGGAAGATAAATTCAACCTTGTCTAACGGATATTCTACTGATTAAACAGAACCTCATAATTAACTAATGAAGTTTTCACAGAAAGCACTATAATGATTAAAGTGATGAATAAGTGCAACTAAAAAAATACATACAAATGTAAAGATGATGCAAAGACATAACTTTACAAGCACTGTGGCTGGGTTTTCCCACCTTAATGATAATAAAAACTGTATTTTAAAATACAAAGAAATCTTACCATATACAGCAAATACATCTTTTATTTCCTTTATAATCACCCTCAGGGCAGACTCAATACCATAATTCTTAGCCATGGCATGAATATCATTGGAATAAAGTCTGTTCAGGTCCAGAATCTGAAAGTAAAAATAATTATCAGAGACACAAGTCAGGACAGAAGTTACTTGTTATTTCCAAATAACTTAAGCTAAGCTAAAGTTATTTTTTCTCCATTTTTCATCAGCATAAGCAGCACCAACAGCTGCAGAACAACTAGGCAGCAGCTCAGAGTTAAACACAGACAAAAATGACTCTGGGGATTTACGTTTAAGCTACTGATCACAGCCTTTTATACATGAATGAGAATATTGGAACCAAAACTCACCACAGGGGAAAATGATCTGAAATTAGAAAAAGCAAACAAACCAACCCCAAGCAGCAAGGGAACATGTTAAACTCTTGCAAGCAACTTAATGTAATGCCCAGTCTGTCTCAGCCAGCCAGAACTTGTAGCAAGAGCAGTAAAGATGTAGCATAAAACAATCCTGTATTTCTAGAGTTATGGGCTAGATGGCACAACCGAACTATTCATCTCCACGTCCTGCAATTCATTTAGATAGAACAACTCCCTCAAGTAACATTTAGAGAGACAGTTGCAAACACGGTGTGGAATTATCTGTCATTAGACGCTGGGCTGCTGCACAAAAACTCATTTACAGGCTGCCCTGGAGAAAAGGCTCTGCCGAGCTCTCAACACCTCTGAGGGGAAAAAGGAGGAGAAAGAGAGTTTAAGAGTTAAAAAGGCCACATATCACCCCTGAGAAATGTAAATGGCACCCAGAATCCATCACCTCTCCTTAGAATACTAAAGAAAGATCATTCAAGTGCAGGGTTATAAATAGGTTACGTACATCAGAGTATCTGAACAGCTCTGCAAGGTTTATCCCTTCGGTATGCAGAACAAGTTCCTTTTCTCCGTGCTTGTTGGTACTTTCATTCAACAAGCACCGTGTGATTCCCTTCACTTCATGGATGACGGTGTTTCGCGCGACAGAGACAAGCAAGGAGGAGACGTCGAAATACACTTTCATTAGTGGAAGTGTCAGTGAAACCTAAGAGGAAAAAACAAACCAACAACGTAGGGTTGTTCTGTAAAAAAAGCTTGAATGTTGGGCCCCATAACCAGGTCACTGCTTTTTAGGCAAGAAGTAGACAACCTGACTTACCCAAGTTGTGTCTTTAGGAACATAAACGCTTGATGAGAATTAGAGCAGAACAATGCTAGTACGAACATCCCATCCCATCCCATCCCAGGACCGTTCATCCACATTGCTTTCAAGATCTCTGAACTTACAATGACTGTTGTTTTTTGAGTGGCTTTCTTTGGGGAGTGGGGTATGTCTGTGTTGGGTTTTTTGGCTGGTTGGTTGTTTAAGATCACAGAATCACAGAATGTTAGGGATTGGAAGGGACCTCGAAGGATGTTTAGACTTTTTCAACAGTCAAGTCATTGCTTTTATTCATCAAGAGCTACCCAGTGGTGGACCAAATATTTAAAGATTAAACCCCAATAAACCTCTCAAGACCCTGTTTTTTAAAATAACATTTCAGGCATTGTGAAAGTTAGAGGTCACTAAAATTTACGTCAAGAAGTACATTTGTACTGTCGCTTTTTTTGTACTAATATAGCAGTGCTGAGACAAAACTGTAGCACTGAAAAGATCCGTTTGTTATGGGAGTTACACGCAACCATTGCACAAGCGCACACCGATGTTTCCACGCACCACCATCTTACCTCACACCAAAGCTCATTTTCGGTGTCAAACAGGTAATCCTGTATCGATGGGTGGCTGTCCAGAACGGCATTTATTCGCACGTCTGCTGACTGAAGTAATCGATCTTTTTTAGTTTGAGACACAAAGGAAAGATTTTGAGAACCATCACCATCTGCTTCTTTCTTATCTCCTTCAGCACTGGGAGTCCCTTCTTCTTTTTCCGAGTCGGCCTCTTCATCTTCTACATTCTCACCAACGTCTTCTTCCCCGTTTTCTTCTTCACTCTCATAATCAACCTACAAAGAAATTACATTGTCCTTATCTGAGCCAGAACATGTAGAGAAACAAAGTGCATGATGAAACACTATTATTAATTAATATTCTTGACAGCTGAGGAAAATGCAACTCTGTTATAAAGAAAATAATACAACAGATTCAATTCAGTCTCTATTTCTTTATAATCTTGCCATTATTCCTCAGTATAGTCAGGGATGCTACAAACTTTTTGTGACTGTAGCAGAATTCAGTCTTTCCCCCAGAAAAACTCTTCCCATAGTCCAACTCTGATGCAGGGATTCCCTCAGGATTATACATTACTCTGCCCTCTTGCTGACACTACAGAAACCCACCTTTTAAGCAGTAATTTTGAAGTAATGAGCATGGCAATAGATGCAGCACCAGGGAGGCTATTGATTAAGAACCACAGTAAAGTTTTTAAAACATGAACTACGGCACAGACAACCAGACTGCCAAACACATCTACCCAATGGCTGAAGAACAAGCCTTCAAACAAACCCCAGAAGATCTCTTCCATCTCTAACCTCCATGGTTCTGTATTGCTCTTAAAGGCCACAAGTGATGAGGCTCAGTGATGATGACCATGGTCATCAGAAGTCCCATCCCGCACTGCTGGAGATTTCCTGCCCATCCACATCAAAACCCACCAGCACAAACAGTCCTTTCTATCCCCATCCAAGTCTTTTTTTAAGCCATTTGTTTCAGTGGCAGTTTTCCTTCCCAACTCAAACCGAAGCAGAGGAAATTGGGAATTAAAGCACAGTGTCGAGCACCTATAATAAAACCATTACCTCTTCTTCCTGGTTCTTCCTCCGTTTTGCTTCTGTGGCATCCCCATCCCCTTCATCAGCTTCTGCATCAACAATGACCTCTTCTTCCTCTGCTGGAGCTTCTTGACTGTCCTGTATCTGGAAAGCCAGGACAGACCAGATCATCAGGCTGACTGCCAGGAAGCACCAACTGCACCAAAAGGCTTTACAGTATCACAGTATCACAGTATGTTTGGGATTGGAAGGGACCTCAAAAGATCATCTAGTCCAATCCCCCTGCTGGAGCAGGAACGCCCAGGTGAGGTCACACAGGAACATGTCCAGGCGGGTTTTGAATGTCTCCAGAGAAGGAGACTCCACAACCTCCCTGGGCAGCCTGGGCCAGTGTCTGTCACCCTCACTGGGAAGAAGTTTTTTCTCAAACTTAAGCGGAACCTCTTGTGTTCCAGCTTGATCCCATTACCCCTTGTCCTATCGTTGTTTGCCACCGAGAAGAGCCTGGCTCCATCCTCATGGCACTCACCCTTTATATATTTATAAACATTAATAAGGTCCCCCCTTAGTCTCCTCTTCTCCAAACTAAAGAGACCCAGCTCCCTCAGCCTTTCTTCATAAGGGAGATGCTCCACTCCCTTAATCATCTTCATTGCCCTGCACTGGACTCTCTCCAGCAGTTCCCTGTCCTGCTGGAACTGAGGGGCCCAGAACTAGACACAATATTCCAGATGTGGTCTCACCAGGGTGGAGTAGAGGGGAAGGAGGACCTCTCTCGATCTACTAACCACCCCCCTTGTAATACACCCGAGGATGCCATTGGCCTTCCTGGCCACAAGGGCACAGTGCTGGCTCATGGTCATCCTGCTGTCCACCAGGACCCCCAGGTCCCTTTCCCCTACACTGCTCTCTAATATGTAATTTCCCAACCTATACTGGAACCTGGGGTTGTTCCTGCCCAGATGCAAGACTCTACACTTTCCCTTGTTATATTTCATTAGGTTATTCCCCGCCCAACTCTCCAGCCTGAACATTTAGCCCAACATTTGGAATTTAACAATCCTTGTTCAGTGTTCTGCTTTCAAGGACAAAGTAATGTCTGTAAGCCTGCTACTATAAAGAGATAATGAACTTACGCTCATGATAACTTTAACATTAAACAAGATGAGTATCTACAAGATAGATAAGCTATCTGCCTGCTTATGTGACAGTCTTTGATGGGACAGGAGTGGCAGAAAGAACATGAGAAAGCCTTTCAATGAGAAAAGCATCTTCCCCAAAGTTTTGACAAGCGCTGCTACTACAGTGCTACTACAGGACATTGATCTGGGTGCAAACGGAGAGTAATATGCTTTTGTCTCACTGAAGCTAAAATGAACAGGCATTATCAGAGTACAGTCTGAAGTAAACTCAGATTTAACACACAATAGCTATGACTGCCAATTCCACTACAAATGGGATCTCTAGGAAGTAGAAATATTAAAGAAATACTATTTTGGAGTGAATATAGTAATTAACAAGTACTACTACCTATGCTATCATGGTTATAAATTATCTAGTTTAGTACTAAATGATAAAAATTATATTGATATTCTAAATTTTAACAGCAAGAAAAAATACTAATGCAATTGTATAAGAGGTGAAGTAAACAGGGAGGAAAAAAATACATTTCCATATAAATTTTGTTTGAAAGAGCAAGCATTTAAAGAAATTATATTTAAACAAACCATTTTGTGGAAGAAAACAGAAAAGATAGACAGGGTAATGCAGTGGCAGTGTTCCAAGCCATGTTACTAAAATTTAGGATAAAAAAAATTAATGAAGTGGAGGTACTTGTGAAATGCTAAATTAATGTGACAAATAGAATATATGAGCTCCAGGAGAGGCTACATGAGTATAGACAAATAGCAGAAGGATACATCTATGAGGTGACAGAGACAGGAAAGATACAGGACTTTTATAAATTGATATTCATTTTTTTATTTGCAAAATTTCTCAGAACCCTCCACTCCTTTTGTTCTTTAAAAATATTTGTCACTTGTAAGAAGTACCGTGCAGGAATATGGCCACATTTTTACACAGTGTTGCTACTGAGGATGGCAGCTCTACAGGGGTTTCCTCAGAGGACTGTCTCACTGAAGCTAAAATGAACAGGCATTATCAGAGTTCAGTCTTCAGTAAACTCAGATTTAATACACAATAACTTTAATTTCCTTGTCAATTTTATGAGAATGCAAAGACAGTTTATGTATAAAGAACATATTTAAGAAATAATTTAGTATTTTGTGTTCACAACGAAACACGCTATGCTTTTCCAAATTCTGGTTCTTAAAAGCAGGTAAAACAAGTGAGGCATTTTTCAAGAAATGTTTTTCTGTACCTTGTCTTGGTCCCCATCTAAATCTTTCCGAGTGGCTTTCCGGGCGCTGACTTCAGTAAAAGATGCCATCTTTGCACTCTTCCTTTTAATTGCTTCCAGAAAAATCTTAAAGAACCTGAAAGAAGCAGCAACACAGAACATCAAAGCTCAGCAGCACTGCACTCGATCTCAAGTTGTCAGAGAATTCATTTATTTCTTTTAATAAATTGCTTCATGACAGGACACATTCACTGGTGGATACAAAGGTACTTCTAGGATAAGGCAAATAAATTTTCTTCTCGTCCCTTTCCCATTCCTTTAGGAATCAAAAGGTTAGTATCATCTCTCTTACAAACAGATGCAGCCATGCATCCAAAACTTAAAATTATAAGCTTATCTGGACATAAAATCTGCACATAAATTGAGCTTCAGAAGAGCTGGCTTAGTATTGGGCTTTCTTTTTTAAAATCAACAAGCACCTGCAAAATCGTTAAATAAAGGAACCCAGCATGAACTCATGTGGCCTGAAGAAATCAATGAAGTCTTTTTGCAAAACAAAAATAGCTTTCAATACGCCCTTATCATTAAAGGTTCTACTTTTAACTACACCAATTTGGCCAGACATGAGGAAGGAAGCAGGGGGAAAAAAAAGCACCTTCTCTGATTGATTTTCTAAATAATAATTTAGGTAAAAAAGGTTTAGTTCTGTTCAATGAGAGCACCAAGAGATACCTGAAGCATTCAAACATTTTTGAGGCTAATAAATACTTAAGCATCCAAAGATAAGGAATGAGATGCTGCTTATATGGCTCCTCACTGGAAACATGTGAAAGATCTGCCTTTGATACAATTCTGCACTGTCAAAATGACACAGACTTAACAGTCTTATTCAAGACGTAAAAAGCAACTGCGTAGACGCTTCTGCAAGCACCTCTGCAGGAGCTGCTGCTCTGAAAGCTGCAGTAATAAACATGCAGTGACCCGCAGAGCACGTGGAAAGGCAACAGAGGAGCAAATATTAACATGTTTGAAAGGAAACTCACCTTGTTTCCATGAAGTGCAAGATGTCCCTGGGCTTCACACACTTCTCCTCTTGGTAATATTCACGGGGCAAGAAATGGAATCTGATTTTGTAGAGGCGATGTTTGTTCTGCTTGCACTTCACACGCAGGGATTCCTCAATCTCAATTTTCTGCAACACCTACAAAAGCCCCAAGCAGGAACATTACTTCTTTGGTGAAGACACTTCATTTACTTCCTGCAACTCCAAAGCTTTCCATACCAGACCAGAATTACACAAGACTAACTGGCAGACTTTGTGGCAGCTCCTGGTCAAAAGAACTCAACCCTATTGCACTCTTTGTGGCTTAAACTCCTCCTAACAATTAACTTGAACAATACTGGGAGAGGCCTCACTCCCCAACCCACTCCTACACCAAAGGCCACACTTCTTGGTGGACCAACAGCTTCATTTTACTGACCCATGCTCATCCAGCATGACAGTATATAAGGGCAGAGCTGAGTCTTAACTCTATCCTTGCTGCTTTCAACTTGACAGAGTAAGACAGGAGAGGGTAGGGTGTGCAGGAGAGCACAGGAAAGACTGAGCTCCTAGGAAGAGACGGAGCACAGAATACATCAGACTCATTCTGAATCAGATTTTGATATATTCACTGTCCAAGGAGCCACAAGTTTTGCTTGTATTGAGCACGGCAACTTGCATGAGGTTAGAAAGGGGTGGAGGACAAACAAAAACATCCCCTATGATAGTCACAGCCAGATTAGCTTGTCTCTTAAAGACAAAACTCCTCCAACTCTAGAGACTGACAAAAATGAGCTTAAAAAAAAGGCTATGGCAGTAAACATAAATCCTTGCCATTATGCTACTGCTATGTATGAACTATTACCTTCCCACTTTACATTTTATAGTTTGTAGCCTGTGACAACACTCTACAAGTTAAATTGAACTTAAGTCTCAGCCAGCCACAGTAACTGCAATTATTTTCAATTCTCCTCTTCCAAGCAGATATTACAGGTTCAATATGCAAGAGGTGAAAAGAAAGGACCCTCTCACCTTGTGCCCACAGATAAGCCTTTAAAACCAGAAACTGCTACAAGGCCAGACTAAGCAATGAGCTCAAAGAGGAAATTGTTTTGCAGGGTCTCAAAGGATACACTGAACAGGAGGCTCACCTCAGCTAAGCACACTCTTGTGAGCTGCTTCTTAAGCTGTTTCACCTTCTTGAGAGCTTTCTTGGTATTGAACACAGGAACACTCATTGTTGGCGTTTTAATATTTGCACTGGCCACCATCAGTATTTCCCGCAACCTTTAAATAAAGAATTAATCTTTTTAATTAAGTGATACAAGCACTATATAATCAAATAAATATCCAGTTCATTCTATTAGGCAGCAACTGCCAGTTCTACCAAAGCCATACGCATGACGAGCTGTGGTTACCACTGCTCTGCTCCTTTTCCATTTTCTCCTTCCTCACCAGGCACAGCACAGCAGCATCTCTACTGCCTCAATTAGATTATCGTCCCAATTACAGGAAGAGACAAGAGATGATATTAAGTTTTTCCAAGAACAGAGGAACTAATGAAGCCTGTTCCCTACAGATGCACAATGTACGCTCCTCATACTTTCTTCCCCTTCTCTGCTTCTCTGAAGTAACAAAACCACCTCCCACCCAAGGCACCAGCACCCACATTCTTCACAACAGGCTGATGATGTTGTAAACACGTGTGTGCTGATTAAAGTCACTGTCACCATGCAGAAGAGTCAGAGGAAACCTGGCTGCTATGAAACAGATCTCTAATAATACTAAACATGCCAGATTTCATAGTTGCAGTGAGATTTTGTGTGTGAAAGAAACAGGTTTAAAAGTTAGTAGGATGATGAAGGGGGCAAACTCACAGAGCACCACTTCTTTAGGCTGTACCGAATAAAATACATAAAGACACAAGCTATTTGCTATGCATCAGACAAGAGTAAGCGGCCTTCATAGATATTTTGTATCTGGAAAATTAATCAAAACATCCATAAAATTGGAAAGCGCTGAAATAGTTCTGAACAGGCACAATTTACAATTAAACTGAAGTATTATTTGCTCTTAAGATTACACATATACTTGCCAGTGAGATTGCGCACTATTACATGAAAACCAAAAATGGCAAAGGACCCATTGAGAGCAGTTTTCTCACCTCGGAATACCCAACGTGACATTCATTTCACCTCTGCCAGCAAAGTGGAAGGTGTTCAGAGTCATCTGTGTGGAAGGTTCCCCAATACTCTGAGCTGCAAGAAGACCCACAGCTTCTCCTGGGTCACAAAGAGATCGCTGCCACTTCAGGTACAACAGATCCTTTAATCTGTTAGGAAATAAGAGGTTTAGCTCAATGCAGTACAAAATAAAGAACTCGGGAGACACAGCAACACTGCTCAGTTCAGTCAAGTTACTTCTTTCAGCCAATTTCTCCTGGTAGTTTATGGATAAATACACTCCAGACGCTGTAAAACTGTCTATCCCAATGTGATTTGACAATCATGGCCCATTAACACAGAACTGGGGCCTGGGCCAAACTGTATTTCAGTTCAGCTGCTAATTCCCAGAATGTCAGAAGAGAGTACATTTACTCCTACTTGTTCATCTTATCCGCCTCACTAACTCCAAGGTGTGGCAAGAGCGTATTTTGTTTTTAACTGTTACTGTAAAATGTTATTTTATATATAGTGGAACAGCAATACACTGCTGCTATTCCATAAAACCTTTGCCAAAGCCTTTGGCAGCACGGAAAATTCATGTTGGGAAGAAACAGATCACCAGGGCCTCTCCACTGCACATTAAATACACACTTTCTGGGAATCTTTCTGAAACCCATTACGTTGTTTTACAAAGGTCACAATGAAAACCAAGTGTTGATACACACTTTTCATCTTTAGCAATCTCAGTCCAAAAACAGATATATTTTCTCGTGTCAGTGCAAAGAAATAAAGACAGAGAAGTTACTACCTATCAGAAGAAAGTGTTGGACACGTGTAACCTTGTCTGTTCTCAGATTCCCATCTGTTGATATAAGCTTCAACTCCATTTTCAAATGTTTCTGAAACAGATGCAAAATAAGTATCTGGACGCCAAACACCAAGGCTTGGGTCAGGACACTTATTTGCCTTCTTCAGATACTTTCTTCGCTTCTTCTCGTCTAGTTCATACCACATCTTCAGTAACTGAAAATAAGAGGGGATTTTTAAGCAGGCTGGTTTATCTGCAGTAAAACCAAAACTAAATAACACAGCAATCAAGCAAAGGAGGAGGGAAAGATTACCTGCGTAAAACTTAAGGGTGTATGTAACACACAGCAAACAACTCAGCTACAAATATGATATTCTCCATTTTCTGATGCTTAAACTTCTGATCCCCAATGATTTCAAGGCTCTTAACATGCTTGAAATAGTCAGTTAACTCTCCATAGTAACTAATCCAGATACCAGTGAAAAACAGTCATATAAGAATGATTTTACTTAAGGACTGAACCCCCTAAGCAGTCTTAAATCTTTCCTTCTAGCTGCCTATCACCTCGCCTGTCTAACGTTGGCACAACAAAGGAGCTTCTCTGATTGTGAGCTGTTGACACTGAAGTCAAACAGTCCAGAGACCATAAACATAGCTTGCATCCTATACGTGCTAATCCATTTTATTTTTCTTCTTCAGTGTGCATTCAAGTAACATTTCAAATGTTGCATTTAATAAAGGAAAAAGTTATTACCTACTTAAAAAACAGAAATGAGCTACATCTATCTTTTACATGCTTTGTTGTTTGATGAAGGAGGAATTGGCTTGTGACATGAAGTCTGCCCACTGAGCTTTTGTCCTGGTTTTGTTAAAAAACAAGTTTCTCTTTTAGTGAATTTGCCTGTCAGCTAAAGCTTCATATTAGCTGCATTTTCCTGGAGAACCAGATACATGTTTTGGTAAACATAGCAATGGAATGCAGTTATCAATAAGCACGGATGGACATCTCGCAAGAGGGGCAACGAGAAACAGGTGACCAAGAATCTGACCAACTGTGTATAACATCCCATTCACGTGAATACTTCATATAAAAGTGGGAGACCGCAAGGATCTTGTCCCTTCCCTTTTCCTTTGTCCCTTCTGCCTATGGCCGACATTAGGAGAGGACCTTGCGAGTCGTCCCTGTGAACTGAGGCCTAGTGAGAGACTGAATCCAGCTCCGGTTGGCTGCAGAGTCCAGTCCAGGACTTCGGGTGCCAGCTCTGCAGTTGCTGAGACTTTCAAGATTGGTTTTGTATATTTTGTATTATTTTCTCTATTCTTATTAGTAGCATTAGTAAAACAGTTTTAATTTTTCCAACTCTCTTCTCTCTGTCCTTCTTTCCCTCCCGATCGCCTGTCCGCAGTGGGAAGTGGGGAGAGGGAGGGATAAAAGGGGGAAGGGGGCAAGGAGGTTAACAATACATCTGCCAGGGTTTTATTGTCACCCTACAATCAAAACCCTTGACAGCTTTATAATATAGATGATACATGTTTGTCTCAGTATATCTATCTACTGAAAAAAATAAAACCAAACAAATAAACAGTGAACAAATCCACAGGCCAGATTGTTTTGAACGTTATCAAAAGTGCCCACAGCAACGCAAATTCAGCATAGCTGAACAAATGAAGCAGTGATTAGGCACAACATTAGCAGAATTATATATCTCAACACCTTCAACATGGAGTTTCACGCTAATTGTCCAGGTTCTACCAGGGTAAATTCCTTGTGAAAGCAAGGTTGTGAAGCAGCATCCATTTGCATTTTGTGTCCATACGTACAACCGTCATAGAAGTCACAACATATAGATTAGTGCCCTGATGTACAAGAAGCTGAAGCAAGAGTACTTTTCTGAAACACTAGAGGCTGGGCTGGCTCGGCCCTCTGATCTTCGCATTTAAACAAGTTCTCATCCACTAGCAGATACCTGTCCGTGCAAGAGAAACCTACTCTGGGTACATGAAAAACCAAAACAAACAACCCAGCAATAAACAAACAAAAAGAATGCCCCAAAATCACCCACAAACGAGCTGTTTTCTAAAACCAGTGCTTCTGTGTTACCTGCAATGTGGCAGCATCTCTTCCATATTTGACTTCTCCTTCTGGAGTCTGTGCTTTAACACTTGCCATTTTCTTTTGGGCAAACAGCAGAAAACCTCCTTCTCTTTGTACAGAGTTTTGGTGCCTGGCTCGCCACTTTTTGATGGCTTTGAACTGCTGGTTGGCTTGGCGAGACTCCATCCTTGTTAAAGCTTCATCCAGATGATTTGTCTTCTGGATTACCTATTAGAAAGTTACCTGTATGATTATCATTATTCTATTATTTTATGATTCTACGATTATTCTTCTCTCTATGCTCACTGTAGCAGAAAAGGCAAAGCAAACTGAAAAGGTCATCTGCTGCCACTCAAAATGTTCAGCTGCCATAAAACAATTTTCCAAATGGGTTTTCAACCCAGCTGAGATTAAACTCCTTGTATCTTTAAATGACTAGCACCATTCTTTAATAACCAGTGATGATACTGGTAAAAGGAAGTTACTAAACTCAAGAGACTGAACAGTCAAGTCATCTGTGCTGAATCCAACTGCAGAGTTAGAACAGAAGACAAAAAGGAGAGCGCTTGGTGTGCTGTTGAAATTAAGACTGCTTAAATCATGCCACAGAATTAAGATTCATTTCCTTATTTTGAATATAACTGCAAAAAAAAAGAAAGTAGGTTAGCCTGAGACTGAGAGAAACCATTATGCCACCAGATCCCTATCAGATATGACAGATGTTAACTGTGCATTTCAGTCTCCCCCTTCACTCCATATAAATACTTATGATTTATGTGTTTTACCTCGTAGTTTTCTGCAATGAAAGGAAACTGTTCGGGTTGCAAGAACTGAGTTTTAGGGATATCGAGCCCATCTTCTCCGTACAGAAACTGCACCACACTGCCATCGCTATCTCGTACAGTCAGGTCGTACTGAACTACCAGTCCTTCCAAATGTTTTATGACACATCTGATCCAAAGGAAAAAAAAAGATGCTGTTAAGAGCTTACAAAGCAACAAGGATGATATAACTCTACCATGAAAAATACTGTTTTCATATCTTAAATGCACATAAGGGCTCATCAGGCATTTTGGAAGCCAAAAGTCACATAGACAAGGCACACAAATGAAATGTGCAATGATATTGCAAAGCTTTCTGCATGTTGCCCCTTCAGTTTCCTTGGACCGGAGTGACTTTGAACAAAATAGCAAATCACTCGCTATTTCTGCTGTCACTCTTCAAACAGTTGTCTCAAAAAACACGGGCGTCCTTCCCTTTAGAACCCCTCACTACCCTCAGAAACAAAAAAGTTCCATCTTCTGTATACTGGAGGTGTTGCTTGAATAAAGACAAGGGCCACACGATGTGGTCAAGAAAAACCAGAGTTGCTTGGAATTTGTACATCTTTACTTGTCACATGAAAAAAAGATTTCTCATTGCTGCTGCTATGTGCTGGAGATAACATAGATGAAGTTCCATTTGATGTAGTCCTCCAAGAAACCTTAGAACAAACATTAATTACTCTGACAGTAAACACTTTTCTAAAAAGCAAGTACACTGAAGTTAACCTAAGCAATACAGGTGCTTCTTACAGTGCTCTTACAAAAACACAGTATCACAGTATCACAGTATATTTGGGATTGGAAGGGACCTCAAAAGATCATCTAGTCCAATCCCCCTGCTGGAGCAGGAACGCCTAGGTGAGGTCGCACAGGAACATGTCCAGGCGGGTTTTGAATGTCTCCAGAGAAGGAGACTCCACAACCTCCCTGGGCAGCCTGGGCCAGTGTCTGTCACCCTTACTGAGAAGAAGTTTTTTCTCAAATTTAAGCGGAACCTCTTGTGTTCCAGCTTGATCCCATTACCCCTTGTCCTATCATTGTTTGCCACCGAGAAGAGCCTGGCTCCATCCTCATGGCACTCACCCTTTATATATTTATAAACATTAATAAGGTCCCCCCTTAGTCTCCTCTTCTCCAAACTAAAGAGACCCAGCTCCCTCAGCCTTTCTTCATAAGGGAGATGCTCCACTCCCTTAATCATCTTTGTTGCCCTACGCTGGACCCTCTCCAGCAGTTCCCTGTCCTTCTGGAACTGAGGGGCCCAGAACTGGACACAATATTCCAGATGGGGTCTCACCAGGGCGGAGTAGAGGTGAAGGAGAACCTCTCTGACCTACTGACCACCCCCCTTCTAATACACCCCAGGTACCATTGGCCTTCCTGGCCACAAGGGCACAGTGCTGGCTCAAACAAACAAACAAAACCCCAAAACAACAACAATACCACAAACCAACAAATTCAGCCCCAACCAACAGGACCTTTTAAAGGCTCAAATTCTGTAAGAAGCCTCCTACCTTTGTAGGTACCCGGAACGGCTGGTTTTGACAGCTGTATCCACGAGACCTTCCCTGCCAGCCATGCAGTGAAAGAAGAATTCCTGAACACAAGCACAATATCATCAGTGTTCTACCGAGAAGCACACCCAGATCGGTGATTTATGTTCTTCCTCAAAAGCTACATATAAATGTAGGGTGAACAAAGCTAATTTATCTATAATCGCAGACACTGTATTAAAATAGCGAGATTTAAATAAACTTCAGTATAAGCACAAGGAGTATTAAGCTTACAGAAGGTTTGATCCCAGTGAGAAATCTGCCCGTCACAAATCCTCCCGAGCTAGGGGAAAAATCGTAAGGCTGGAAACATGGCAGCGATTTGCCAGATGCCATCAGTGGGGGCCTTCGACCTTCCAGCTCTATCTGGCCCAGCAAACAAGAAATCTAAATGTAGACAGAAAAAAATGAAACATCAATTTTCCATCCAGCTTTTTCGTCACATGACTTTAACAATTTTTCTTGAAAAACATAGTAAAAAAAATAAAATATCCACTAAATCCTCTTAACTAAAGGTCAACATGTTCATGAAATGCTCCTGCTACTGATGGGCAGAAAAGGCATACAAATCTCATCTAGGGGTTTTTTTAAGTTCTTCCAGCTCATTGACCCATCCTTAACATAAACAAGTGTAGAGTCCTGCATCTGGGCAGGAACAACCCCAGGTTCCAGTATAGGTTGGGAAATTATATATTAGAGAGCAGTGTAGAGGAAAGGGACCTGGGGGTCCTGGTGGACAGCAGGATGACCATGAGCCAGCACTGTGCCCTTGTGGCCAGGAAGGCCAATGGTACCTGGGGTGGATTAGAAGGGGGGTGGTCAGTAGATCGAGAGAGGTTCTCCTGCCCCTCTGCTCTGCCCTGGTGAGACCACACCTGGAATATTGTGTCCAGTTCTGGGCCCCTCAGTTCCAGAAGGACAGGGAACTGCTGGAGAGAGTCCAGCGTAGGGCAATGAAGATGATTAAGGGAGTGGAGCACCTTCCTTATGAAGAAAGGCTGAGGGAGCTGGGTCTCTTTAGTTTGGAGAAGAGGAGACTAAGGGGGGACCTTATTAACGTTTATAAATATATAAAGGGTGAGTGCCATGAGGATGGAGCCAGGCTCTTCTTGGTGACAACCAATGATAGGACAAGGGGTAATGGGATCAAGCTGGAACACAAGAGGTTCCACTTAAATTTGAGAAGAAACTTCTTCTCAGTGAGGGTGACAGAGCCTGGCCCAGGCTGCCCAGGGAGGTTGTGGAGTCTCCTTCTCTGGAGACATTCAAACCCGCCTGGACATGTTCCTGTGCGACCTCATCTGGGTGTTCCTGCTCCAGCAGGGGGATTGGACTGGATGATCTTTTGAGGTCCCTTCCAATCCCAAACATACTGTGATACTGTGATACAGAATGAGAATGGAAATTTTAATACAAAGAGATGTGACACTTAAACTATTGTATTTTTAGGTCCCTACATTACCCTCGTCACCTCTCAGCAGTGTTCTAAGACCAGAACAACAAAAAAACCCAAAACAAACTCCCCTCTCTCTTGAGCTTTGGTCATTCTTTTCCACAGACAGATTTTTAGATGGCCTTTAATACAGCACTTGTTTCTCAGTGTCCATATTACAAAAGGCAAAATTAAAAAAGCTGCTTTGCCATCTCTACCAAAACCAAGGTAAGACTTAGGTGCTCCTCATCAGTTGTGGAAGAAGTAAACAGAAGGGTCAGTCTCCAACAGAGACCAGGAAACGTTCTCTTTTTCCTGCAGAAGGTTTGAATGACCTGCTGCATTCCTGCTAACAAAGTCTGCTGTGTCTATAAATCGCAATTACTAAGAATTGATGCAAAACAGAAGATTACAATAGAGATGGACTCTCCCCCATCACCCACTGAGGTCTTCATTACATCCTTCTATAATTTTTCTACACCAAAAGCCTCCATTCCCAAAGCTCAGAATAAAAATCCACACAAGAGCTTCTCATTAGCTTCCATTCTAGGAAAAAATCCCACGTGTAGCTGGTAAGTATTCCAGCTGGCATTACCTGCATTGTATTTACAGTGGATCCTTTGGCTCCTGACTGTACCATCAACTGCAAATTGTTCTCTGGAAAGCTCCTGTGGAGACCGAGGGGCATACAAACCTAAAGAGACACGAAGGGAACAAAACCAAACTATTATTAAGACAATAAACCAAAGCAACTCCTGTTGAAGGCTTTAAAAAAGCCAAAGCGTGAGTAACCATGAACATTCCTATTCGTAATTTTAAAAGCATCTTGAATATTACGCCATCAAGTTCCAAGAGGACAAGGCTGACGTGCACTGGTGAAGCAGGACGCAAAGCCTCACGCTGAGGGCAGATGGAAATCTTCAGCCTCCAGAACAGCCCTCATCAACATTAAATTAACTTAATAACCAAGTCTCCAAACGAGATTAGTATACACAGATGCCTCGATGCCAACCTTGTTAACTTCATTGCTGTAATTGTTTACTTCCTCCTTGAATTTCAGATCAACCATGTTAAAATCCCTCTGGTCTTTGCAGAGATGGGCATCCTGCCATTTCCCTTGCACCTCCTCACAGGATGCTGTTTCTGGCAAATTAAGAGCAGCTCTAACAGCCTGAAAGTAAAATATGGGGGATTTTAGGTGCTAAGCAGACATGATTAAACAGGGCAGGATTTCAAAAAGTTTTAATTATAGGGAGAAAAAAATAATTCTGCAAGAAAGACTTACTTCAATACCACCTTTTTTTGACTTTTCAATGATTTTCTGTCTTTTGTGGTCTGCTTTAGGTTTAACCAAAATATCTTCGATCCCTGTTAAAAGAGAGTAACAGATCACATCATGATCTAAACTGAATAAGAGTCAGGAAGGAATCACATCTGGTGTCAGGGATTTTGAGAAAAGGAAGCGGGAAAAGAAAGTCACAATGAAAGATATAATAATCGTTAAAGATCAGATTAACTGCAGTTTGACGAGAAAAATCATATGAATGCCTTCTTGAGGATGAGTGCATAGGCTGTCAACAAAACATGCAGCATCAGCTGTAATGGAAGTCAAACATTTACCACAAAATTTACAGTAGAATGAGATAAGCAGGACTTGACTAACAACAGAGTCCAGTTGGAGGCCAGTATCTAGTGCAGTGCCTCAGGGGTCAGTACTGGGGCCTATATTATTCTATATATTCATCAGTGATTTGGACGAGGGAACAGAGTGTACTATCAGCAGGTTTGCTGATGACACCAAGCTGGGAGGAGTGGCTGACACGCCAGAGGCTGTGCTGCCATCCAGAGACCTGGAAAGGCTGGAGAGTTGGGCAGGGAAACATTTAATGAAATATAACAAGGGCAAGTGTAGAGTCTTGCATCTGGGCAGGAACAACCCCAGGTTCCAGTATAAGTTGGGGAATGACCTATTAGAGAGCAGCGTAGGGGAAAGGGACCTGGGGGTCCTGGTGGACAGCAGGATGACCATGAGCCAGCACTGGGCCCTTGTGGCCAGGAAGGCCAATGGCATCCTGGGGTGGATTAGAAGGGGGTTGGTCAGTAGGTCAGAGAGGTTCTCCTGCCCCTCTACTCTGCCCTGGTGAGACCACACCTGGAATATTGTGTCCAGTTGTGGCCCCTCAGTTCCAGCAGGACAGGGAACTGCTGGAGAGAGTCCAGCGCAGGGCAACAAAGATGCTGAAGGGAGTGGAGCATCTCCTGTGTGAGGAAAGGCTGAGGGAGCTGGGGCTCTTGAGTTTTGAGAAGAAGAGACTGAGGGGTGACCTCATTAATGTTTACAGATATATAAAGGGTGAGTGTCAGGAGGATGGAGCCAGGCTCTTCTTGGTGACAACCAGTGATAGGACAAGGGGTACTGGGTTCAAACTGGAACACAAAAGGTTCCACTTAAATTTGCGAAGAAACTTCTTCATAGTGAGGGTGACAGAACACTGGCCCAGGCTGCCCAGGGGGGTTGTGGAGTCTCCTTCTCTGCAGACATTCAAACCCACCTGGACACCTTCCTGTGTAACCTCATCTGGGTGTTCCTGCTCTGGCAGAGAGATTGGACTGGATGAGCTTTCCAGGTCCCTTCCAATCCCTGACATTCTGTGATTCTCTAACCCCATAAAGTTCTTCCACCTCACTTTATCAGTTGTTCTGGTTTCTACACAACAGTTCCTTTTCAAAAAAGTAAAAATAACAGAAATTCTAGACAGAATTTCAACACAAGACGTTTAGACTCTGTACACTTTGA
The DNA here is from genome assembly GCF_036013475.1 of Columba livia. Taxonomy (NCBI): domain Eukaryota; kingdom Metazoa; phylum Chordata; class Aves; order Columbiformes; family Columbidae; genus Columba; species Columba livia. The sequence goes on along the minus strand of NC_088605.1, from coordinate 6,666,795 downwards.
TTAGGCAGGATAGAGAACTTGATGCACATATTCAAGATTATCCTTTCCCTTTATGCTTAGAAGGCCGGCTGTGCACCAACCAGAACAAAAAAAAGACCCCAAAAAAGGCTGCAAACAGCTATCCTACACTAGGACAGCCTTGCAAAACTCTATTTACAGAACTTTTAGCATGTATTACACCCAACAATTTCTGTTTTCTACCTCTCTGCACTATAGCACTAGAGCATTAATCCTTGTTTTACTCACCCATTGTAAATCCCCTGTAGAGCTGCAGATAAGCAGTGAAGAGGCGTCCCAGACACGTTAGCACCTTCCCACTGGTTTTACCCCCATAGATTTCATAACAACAGTGGACCAGGCCATAGGCAGAGCTGCCAAAGTGAGCTTTGTCCAAAACTCCACACAATAATTCCCCATTTCTAATAATAACCTGAAAAGAAAACACAGTTATTCAGAAAACAACCCAGAAATTTGGATCTTTTGATGAACTTTCACGTTTTTTTCTGTGTAATCTATATGAAAATGAGTTTAAGCAAAAAGTTTTAAAAGCCCACATATCTGTGAACGGTTAAATATGGTCAGATTACCTACACTTCCAGAATCTATAGCAGAAATGAAACTTCTGACACCTTCTGTATTTCCCCACCTATAAAGTCAAACAATGTAGACACATGGTCTAAGAAAAACAGACGGAATCTGTATCAGTCAGGATCAGAACAAGAGTTTTTCCTCATCCCCGTGCCTGCCCTCTAATCACCACCTTCTGGCAGTAACTCTTGCTCAATATCTGGTTTTAACTTTGTCATCCACCTGCTCCACTTCCCATTCCTCTGCTCGATACACAGTTTTATGACGCCCCCAGCATACCTGAGATTCACACATGGAATCCAGACTGAGACATCTGTTTGCAGGTCCCTTCACCCAGGCTCTTCCACCAATCTTGGCTTTCCCAGACAAATTCAGTGGGACATGATCTTCTGGAATGATGTTTATTAACAAGGTAGAAACAACCTATACAGAAGGAGGAAGAGTCGCAGGAACTATTTATTTCCTATATTCCTTTCTCAACATAAAGAATTTGGCATGGAGGAGAAAAGCATCCTATATGTATTTTTTCCACTGAAAGCAAAGCTTTAAAAGCTCAGAAATCTCAAGCTTATGGGACAGGAATATCCTCTTGCTACTCCAGCTTTTGAAATATCAACAACACAATTATCCAGAAACATATGGCACCAAAGATTTTGCCAATAATTAGATAGATAATTTTAAAGTTGTCTGTTGAGTTTTACAGGAAAAACTGGCAAAGAATTTCCCCTACTTTGCTATGAGACGCAACACTTGAATGGTAAACTCTCCCACTCACTTGGGCTTCCCAGATATTACATCAGCCTAATGATGATCTCAACCAAAAAGTCAAATAACAGAATATTTACCTCCAACCCTTAAGTTCAGAGATTTAAAAGCACTGACTGGCATAGCCTGTTTACTTTAATGAACAAATTCCTTTTCTGCTCCTGTTCCTGTGAACCGCATCGTGATACTTCAGTCTGTAACACTGTTTAGAGCAGCAAGTAAAAGTACTTTTCTAATACTGTCATTTTAAATGAAAGATGAGGCTTATAGCTCAATAACACACATCAACATCTATGTGGTGTTAATTAGACAATGGGATCTGGCTTTTCAGCACCCTCAGCAGTACTGGTTTTAACATTAGCATTCGGCTTACTTTGGAACAACCAGCATTCTTTAACGCAAGAAATTATAAACTACCTGCTTTCCTGTCCATAATCGCTGCGGTTTCATAATGGCAGGAGGAAAGGTTTTAATTCTTCCTTTTTTGTCTGTTAGTCCTCGGTAAACGAGCTCCATATATTGCTCCCTGGTGAAAAAGCAGCCCCGGATTGTCATGCTGACTCCAGAAATCATGTGATCCTGGATCAAGCCGGGAAGTGGTTTCCCATCCTAAAGAGACAACAAGAAAAAGAGTTGGGGGGAGTAATAAGTCATGTGCTAGCAGCTCCCAAAATTATTCCAGCTGGATAAAAGCACTAAAGTCATTTGTAAAGAATGTGTCATCACAGCACAAGTCTCTAATAAATTTCTTCTGGGCACTGATATTAAAAAGAAAGAGATTGTTTGGATGTGCTAAGCCTTGATGAAGAGAACAACAAGTGGAGACAGAATAGAAACCAGGAGTGAAGTTCAAAAATAGATTTTAAAAAAACAACCAAACAAAAAACAACAAAAAAACAAATACAATTTAAAAAAAGAACTCAATCTCATTCCTCAAACTCATGCCCCATCCCTGGAGACATCCCAGGCCAGGCTGGACGGGGCTCTGAGCAACCTGATCTGGATGAAGATGTCCCTGCTCATGGCAGGGGTGGCACTGGATGAGCTTTGAAGGTCCCTTCCAAGCCAATCTATTCTACGATTCCATGATTCTATGATTCATTTATCATTAGACAAAACAAACAAAAAATTTCAAACAAAGTGATCTCACGCAGGAATGAATTTATCTGACAGTTTTATTTACCTTTGGAACAAGATACTGCTCATCAGTAAAGGCCAAGGTGTAGGCTTCTGCTCTACCCAGCTCGCTCTGTGGAAAATGCGCATTCATTTCATCGCCATCAAAATCTGCGTTGTAAGCCTTGCAGTTTGCGTAGTGAAGCCTCAGCACTTTTTCTCCAGGCAGGATTCGGGCCCGGTGAGCTTGGATGGAGGGTCTGTGAAGAGTGGGCTGGCGGTTCAGCAAAAGGACATCTCCGTTTTTAATGTGTCGACATACCTGCAAGAGAATTTTGGTTGCTGCCTATAAGGCATTTCCACGCACGCCTCTGAAAAGACCGCATCTTAAAATATACGCACATCCAAGACGTTTTCTTTCTAGTATTAGCAATCTGCACAAATGTTATAAGAGAATCAAGACTACTTGCCCCTGAACACCCTCTGCTCCCCAACAAACCACACTCCAAGGCTGCATATCCTCCATTAATTCCCACAAACCACAGCAATCAAACCGAGTTAATGGCATGCAAGCCCTGCTCTACCAATCTCTCCTCTCCCCTGGCAATACAGGGATCAAAGACTGTAGAAGAAAGAAAATTATGCCATTGGTAAATAAGAAATAAACTATTTATCCAAAGCCCACTGGGCTGAATTGATAATACCTGTCACTGTATGCGCAGCACTGGACATCCTAAAATAAGGTAATAAATAATATGACCCAGTAGCTGAAGCAGAAGCCAGTGATCTCTGAGTTCTACTTTCAGCTTTGAGTACAACACAATTATTCTAAACTAGAAGAGTCTCTCAAAACATTCTCATTTTAATTTCTCTGTCAGTAACACCCATATATCAATTTAAGTGATTATCAGCAGGAGTACAATAAAGCTGTTTGTACACTCTTAAAACTGTTATGTTTACCTCTGTGACAGGCTCTGAGAGAACTGATACCACAGAAATAGTCTTAAATATTAAATCTCTACCATGCCTCTACATGAGACTGGGGTATACCTAGCACACACGGTGAAAAGATTATTAATCACCAAAACTTTGCCCTAGCAGCTAAATTACAAGTTCTCAACTCTTGCAAGGGATGGAGATACAATTACTACAAAGCTGCAAAGGTTGATTAAGCTGCATCTCTGAAGAAACAACTGAGAAAAGCACTAAGCATTTCAGAATGTTGATGTCTCTACAAACAGGTGGGTATCGCTGTGGCCATTTCTTGTTTTGTCATCTGTAAAATGAGATGGTGACGGGAAGATGGACCCCAGGTTACAGTAGTCAGGGCTAAAACATGGACCACTCCTCCCCTGGTCGGTGCCACTAACCAGCACGGCTTACACAGAATGGAGGAAACTACTTTGTACATATTTACGGGCATCCCACTCCTGGAAGATCCGTCACACCTACTCCACAAGTAAACTGAATTTCAGCCTTCCAAGCTACCAGCAAAAAAACTGCTTCAAATACAGAACCTATTTAATATTTCAGAAGGAGAGGAAGAGAAGACAATTTGCTGAGAAGGATGGGGAGGCAGGGGAACATAAAAGCATAAAATGAAAGCAATATTTTATCTTCCATAGAGCTAAGACTTTCCAAGAATAGTCAGCTGCAAAAGAAAGACTACTGCACATCTTGGCAAGGTGTATGCCACACACTGCATATTAAGAGAAAAGTAAAATCAGGATGGAAAAACGATTTTTAGAAGTTGAGTATCAAGCTTGTCTTCCTACACCCCCTCCAACTTTTCCTTAGCCACCTACTAAAAGACAAGATAACCCCATCCTGGAAGTATTTGTGAGTGGGGCCGCTTGAATCACTAGCAAGGACAGCAGTATTATTATTTAAGAAAAGCATCGCAGGTGTGGGACGGCTCTGAGAGCCCTTTATCACACTCACAATCTTCAGTCCTGTCTGGGGCGCTCCTGACGAAGGGGTGAGGAGCTGCTTGGCGATGGCCTCGCGCTGGGTCAGGCTGCTGGCGCTCAACACTGTCCGAGATCCATCTTCGTTGACCACCATGGAGGCCCCTGGGTGAACCTTGGGGCCGTTGATGACCGCCTGCCTCAGCTCTTTGACATTCCAGGGAGTGACCGGCTGAGGGTAAGTCAGTTTGGTCGCAAATACCTGGACAGGAGGGGAAAGAGGCAAGAAAAAAACAAGTTGTTGAACTTGGGCTTCAAACAGCAATAAGTCACTGAGAAAATAGTGTCAAGTGTTAACTCAAACAATGTAAATGTTAATTACTTGAAGCTCTTGGAGGCACCTTGTCCTCAATCTGCTGTCATGCGAGGTCAATAGATTTCTGTTTTAAAATCCTCTACCATAAAAATAGAAACAATGTCCTTTTTACAATTTTCTATTGCAGTAGAAAAGGAAAACTCAGCAATTAAGCAAAGGAAAGCATGATTTTAGATTCCGCAAACAAATCAAAAAATAGGAGGTGGGGCTCTTTAGCTTGGAGGAGACTGAGCGACAACCTCAGCAATGTTTATAAATATATAAAGGGTGAGTGTCAGGAGGATGGAGCCAGGCTCTTCTGGGTGACAACCAATGGTAGGACAAGGGGTAATGGGTACAAACTGGAACACAGGAGGTTCCATTTAAATTTGAGAAGAAACAACTTCTCAGTGAGGGTGACAGAGCCTGAACAGGCTGCCCAGGGGGGTTGTGGAGTCTCCTTCTCTGCAGACATTCAAACCCGCCTGGACACCTTCCTGTGTAACCTCATCCGGGTGTTCCTGCTCCATGGGGGGATTGGACTCGATGATCATTTGAGGTCCCTTCCAATCCCTGACATTCTGTGATTATGTGATCATTAGGTCTACTATTTGCAGATAGGCAAGCAGAAGAGACAATACAATGAAAAACTCAAATTCAGGGCTGGTGGCACCTCTGTGTGGCTAAAAATCATTAAGGATGAAGCTGGTGACGTTATTACGGCTTTTTCTAATGGCTGCTGTAGCTGTTACAAGATGCATTGTACAAAGGCAATGGGAGAAACAGGATCTACTTATACAGTTTGCACCAATTCATAATCCCAGGAAGCAAGTACAGCTCTTTTTTTTTGTCTTTTTAACTCTCCCAGATGTGTTGTTCAGTGTAACACTAAGAATTTCCTGCTCTTCAATGCTCCTTTATTAACACACAGTGGTAACATACAATGACACACTGGGGAGGAAAGAGTCCAGATGAGTCAGAAAAATCTCTACATTTTAAGCTGCTTGCTGTGTAGCTGAAAGTGTTACATCTAGTTCAGTCCCCGGCTTCACCAAAAACAACCACTCCTTTATTTCTCCTTACCATAGGAATGCCAATCTCATTCGTACCAATGTACATATCAGGGCAAATGACTGATCGAGCGGCAAAATCCACACGCTTTCCCATCATGTGCTTGCGGAACAGTCCTTCCTTTTTCTCTAATAGCTTTGAAAACAGAAGTTAATGATTAAAATGTGAAAGAATGAAACATCAGACAGATTCTCCAGATATTACAGTGATGAGTAGCATGAAAATGCCTACATGCTAACCACAAATATGTCACTTTTTTCTTATTCTATCGATTTATCTTATTTTAACTGTCTGTGACACACAAAGTCCAGAGTCTCTAAGACTCTGCCTGCCACCCACCTGACGAATACCAGGGTATTTTTCTGTCATTAATTTGTCCATGTCACTATCAAATACAATGTTGACGTGGCTCTGGAGACGAATCCAAGCGTTGTACAACTTATCTGCAATACTCTGTCCCGGAATCATTGTCAGGACAGAATGGTCCAGAGGTGCATTATACTCTTCCGTCTCCTACAGAAACAGAAAATAGAAACTTGGTTTTAGAAAAAAAAAACACCATCTATTTACTAGGCTGAAGTTATAGTATTAAATAGCAAATGAAACACAGGCCATTATTTTGCACCTCATTTCTTTTTTAAGCATTAATGATGGAAACTTAACTTTCCAGTTATTACAACCAAGTGCCTCAGACAGCTCTGCGTCAAGCTTTAGAAACTGAATTGGATGGGGGATCTCCAGACACCACAGCCACATATACCAGTGGGATTTTAAGTGATAATTGCTAATCAATCATCTCCTGGTGATTGTCCTCCTTCCAGATTACATGTTACTGGTTAGTCACATCATGCTACACATCACCGTGCTACCAGAAAGTCCTATTCTTAGATAAAAATAATGTAAATCCAAGAGCTTTTTGCAGTTATTATCAGTCACATCTGAAACGCATTCACCGTCTGTCACCTCAAACGTTTTAAGAACACATCTCCACCTAGTGGGTAAATTCTGAGCAACTAAAAATGTTTTACGCTGAAGATGTAAATCAAGTTCAGCTGAAAATAAATCCAGTATCAAAGAACTCGCAGTAATACAATTCACGAGCAAATATGAAAAGAGGTACGGTGACATACATTGTTATTCACTGCTATATGACCACATGGACTGGTTGGTAGCAAACAAGCATTCTTACTAATTAATGTTATTGGTGAATATTTTGGATCTATTTAGACATCAGTGTTCAAAAATAACCACAGTCACAACTGGTTTTAACATGCTCAGAAGAGAAAGTGGCTTTTTTCCCCATCATTTTTCATTCCATGAGATGCTGGCAAAATTCTGTTGTGAACTGTGCTGTCCATATTTCATTCTCCAGCAACAGGAGCCTGTTATGTCTCAGGTAGAGTAATTCAACACAAACACCATGACTATAGGAGTCTGTGTAAAACATTTTTGCCTTTGCACCAGGTGGGTGAGTAGAAACAGAGATGAGCAAAAACAAATTCCAAAATAGAAAGCTATGGAGCACATCTCCAACAGTCTAAGCAGGAGCCTACCTGAACTCAACCCACATATCCAAAAAGATAACCAGCAAATCTTACCGTTTGGATTTCTTCTGTAATTTTTATTGGCTGACCTTCTTCTTTTGCCATGAAAACCAAGAGCTTCCGGATTATTTGGGCATCTTTCATGACAGCCTGCAGGTTCACGGTCTGACCGTTCGTAAACAGTCGGTCTCCAACACGATTTACGGGACGATACCTACGGCAGATCAAAATTACTTTAGAAGATTAAAGTCACCAAAGGGTCGCATGATAAACTTCAAACATTCTAAGCTACATCTTCAACGCACAAAAAATAATCCCTATGAACTGTCAGTGAGCATTTAAAAATTCTTATATTGTACTGCAACAGTAATAAAAGAGGAATGATTCCTTAAAAAGAAATTCTACTGGTACTATACAGTTATAATATTCTACAATAATTTAAAATACTAATACTAAAATACATTTTTTCATAGTTAGTATTTCAGTCCTTTAACAGGCTAATTTGAAATTATAATAAAACTTATCATCAGCTACCGCTGTGATTTTTGTTATTATTTTTCTTAAACAGTCCACTGACACTTTAGCAGAGCAGTGTCTGTACTACAGGTGTTTGTATCTCCAACTCCTGCAAAAGTTTCCGCTACAGTCTGTGATTTCTACAACAGTTTTTAGGTGGAAATTTTACCTCGAAGGTGGAACCACAAGCAGATCTAAAAAAAACATGTCTGGGCTGAATTCTGAATTCTCGTGGGGATTCATCCCAGGGAAGAGATAACGCAAAAAGAAACCTAAGAAGATGCAACAGAAAAGATAAACTCATTATCACTGCTATCGTTTGGGAATCCAAACGCCGAGACGCACTTGGTCAATCAAGCCAAAAGCATCTCCTAAGTTAAATAATAGCGAGCTTGTTTAAAATGAAACCATTTAGGCATACTTTAGAAAAAACTCCCATTGTTCATTTTGGTCACATATGTGATTTTTTAGAAACAACGCTGAAGAGAAACAGAGAGTATAGCAAAAGAAAAAGGCAAAATAGGAGCAGTTTCCAGCAACCAGCTGTGACTGACACCTGAAACCGCTTTGGTTTTTGTTGGTAGATGCAGGCAGGTTCAGAGTACATGGAACTCAAGAAAAAGAGATGGCTAAATACATTTGCAGCCTTTAACTGTGTAACTGTGGGGAATATTAGCTGTAGCACCATCTGAACAGGAAATTCTCTGTAAACAACAACTGTGATTTGTGGGGAGCCACAATTTGAGAAGAGCTGATCAAACTTATTCATTGAATTCAGCTCTGTGATCACCAGCTACCAGTCACAAAAATCTACCTTGCAGCCAGGAGCCCTAAAGGCAAAAGGCAAAGATTTGACAGGGAGTTCGTATGGGAACATTTGCAGACTTTGTACAGTAAATGATACAGAAAACAAGGTAATGCTGCTCTTAACAACCACTACCTTCATTCTTCCACAGAGCCAAGATGTATTCCTTGGCAGCCATCGGTGTCAGGTATCCTCTCTTCCCTAATTGGCTTTCATCAATAGCTGAAAAATAAAAATAAAATTATAATTAAAATAAAATAAAATAAAATAAAATAAAATAAAATATTTATTTAAAAAAAATCACAGGAGGTTACTTTGAAAGGTTTTTTCTTTGCTCACAATGCTAAGTGCTGGAAGTGCTCAGAAAAGGAATGGAAATACCTAAGAAACACACTGGCTGACACCTACATTAAAATTATCATTAAAATGTTTGCTTTCGGAATATGAAATTACCTAAAGAAAGCCTTCGCCATATGGGAAAAATAAGCCATTTCTGTGACTAATGGATATCAATATAAGTAACTGAAACAGAACTCAACTTTAACATCTGAAGCGTATGCTTTATTTGCTCAATGTCGAGCTGGACCTCTTCTTCAAATTGTCTCATCCACCAACCAAAACACACATGAAGGGTCACCCTGCAGCTGGGGAACACAGAACTGGGATTCAAGCATCACCAGTGAGCTTAAGGTTCCCATGAAATACCCAGCTGGATGAGACAATAGTGACAGTCAGCAATCCATCGACGTTATGAGTCCAGGCTGGCTGTGTTTTGGTGGAAAAGGAAAATACATGGGTTTCAATCTCCACTTCTCTTGCAGGCCAGCCCCTTGTGACCCAGAGAAGCCAGAGCACACGACTCAATGAAAAGCAATTACCCCACAACCTCAGATAAAGTTTCCTACTTTTCTTTTAGCTAAGGTCCAGAAATCCAGATTTTTCCACCCTGAAACTTCAGTTCCCCATTCCTTCAGCTTGAAAACCTTTCCATTCCTAAAACACGAACGCATCAACACCAAGGTTAAAAGCGCTGCCTCCAAGGCCAATACAACAAGCAACCGTGACACAGGCTGTGCACAATGTACATAACTGTACAGTCCATCCCATTTCAGAAGATATAATTCTTCACTTTAAAGAAAGCATTCAAGGGTATATCTCAAGGGTGTGTTGCATCTGGGCAGGAACAACCCCAGGTTCCAGTATAAGTTGGGGAATGACCTATTAGAGAGGGACCGGGGGTCCTGGTGGACAGCAGGATGACCATGAGCCAGCACTGGGCCCTTGTGGCCAGGAAGGCCAATGGCATCCTGGGGTGGATTAGAAGGGGGGTGGTCAGTAGGTCAGAGAGGTTCTCCTGCCCCTCTACTCTGCCCTGGTGAGACCACACCTGGAATATTGTGTCCAGTTCTGGGCCCCTCAGTTCCAGAAGGACAGGGAACTGCTGGAGAGAGTCCAGCGCAGGGCAACTAAGATGATGGAGGGAATGGAGCATCTCCTGTGTGAGGAAAGGCTGCGGGAGCTGGGGCTCTGGAGCTGGAGAAGAGGAGACTGAGGGGTGACCTCATTAATGTTTACAGATATATAAAGGGTGAGTGTCACGAGGATGGAGCCAGGCTCTTCTCAGTGACAACCAATGACAGGACAAGGGGCAATGGGCACAAACTGGAACACAAAAGGTTCCACCTAAATTTGAGAAGAAACTTCTTCTCAGTGAGGGTGGCAGAGCCTGGCCCAGGCTGCCCAGGGGGGTTGTGGAGTCTCCTTCTCTGCAGACATTCCAACCCGCCTGGACACCTTCCTGTGTAACCTCATCTGGGTGTTCCTGCTCCAAAGGGGGAATTGGACTGGATGAGCTTTCGAGGTCCCTTCCAACCCCTGACATCCTGTGATTCTGTGTTACAGCCTTTGAACACTGACAGGAGGAAGATATTTCTTAGCTGTACTTCAGCTGTGAATGTTAACAGAACTGGCAAGAATATGGCTAGTTTTCGAGCTTTCTGTGGCAAGGGAAGGTATTCTAAATCTGGCAACTCACCAGACCTACCAGAACGATGATTTTCTTCACTAGTATAAAACACACTCAGAGACTTTGGACTTCAAGGGGCTCAAAGAAAAGCCCCGAAGTAGCATCCTACAATGTGATGAGTGAAATCATAATTGTCACTCAGAAACAGTAACACTGGGATACTCAACCTTTCCTGCCTTTGTTGAATGTGTGACAGTCAGAATGTTAAATGTGTGATGGACAGGATGTTAAATGTGTTACAGACAGGATGTTAAAGCCAAGATCTGACCTTTCTGCTTTAAATCACTGACATTGCGCTTCTTCAGCCACAATTCCAGAGATTTAGTCTAGTATTTAAACCACAGACTAGCAAACGGCTTAAACTCTCTCTATAAGCCTTTTATAAGGATTAAATAACTCACATAAATTCACTTAAATTCTAACTGGCTGTGTAAAGGATCAAGGATACAACAAGAGGAGAAAAGTAAGTTTAAAGCAATTCAAACAGGTTAATTAAATCTGGAAAGTGTCACCTACTTTCTTTTCTGTCTTTCCCCTTTAAAAGGAAATTCTTTCGTAAGAGTTAGGATTACCTGATTTATTCTCTGAAGCGAGGTTGCTCATCTTTGTCCCAGTTAATTTTTTATCTGGTTTCTTTATTTTAAATATCTAGCAAAAAAATATACCTGCCAAAAATGAAATGTCCCAAAACCACAGTGGAGTTGGCATAGGTTCTGCTTTTGTACTTTTATTCCCGACATACACTCAATGCTGCAAAAGCACAGAAGGCTTGCAAATAAAAACAATTAATGGAGTTAGGTAGTCCCCTACTGTTTTAAGTTCTTTATAAATGAGTCACAAGTGTACAGCCACTGCCAGGAATCTGTGCACATTAAACACAGGAAAATAAGTGCAAACATATTTGAGTAGAGGAGAAATACGTCACCTGCTGGCTCATCCAGAACGCCTTCCCCTCCTGCCTTATGGTACACTGCAGAAGGATAAGTTACTGTCAGCTTGCTATTATGTTCTTTTCGCACTAGTGATCTCCTGGCTCTTAAAGGGAAAAAAAATAAAACCAGGAAAGGCAGATGAAAGTTAATACAAATGTTCACAACATTTAACTTTACACCAGCTATTTACTTTGCCAGGTAGTTACACTCACTTGCAGTTCGGGCATCTCTTTGAACTCGTATGGACTTTCCAGAACTGTGCTATCAGTTTATTTCTACACTCACATACATTTTTGACCTGATAAATAAATAAATAAATAAATTAATTAATTAATTTTAAAAATACTTAAGAATAATGAAAATAATAAAAATAAATGAAAACATTTGATATGAAGAAGTTATTAAACAATTAATGTTAACTATCAACATGAACATTATTGGTATAAATGCACATACACATGCCCTTGCATTGATTTAATGCCTTTATCTCTCGTGTTCATTCCATCATCTTCACATATTTGTTGGAAACAATGCTCACCACCCTCCTTTTTAAATTTATTTCAGAAATAGCCTTTATTTTTCAAGTCAGTGCAGAATTCAAAAGCTTTTCTCTAATGATGAGTTAAGAAGGTAGAAGACTGATTAAAACATCACTTATTTGGACTGCTCATACATATAAAAATTACTTATAAAGTACTTAAAGTTAGTTTTCAAAAAAACTTATTAGAAAGTAAACTCGCTTTATATACAAATCTGCTCAAGGATGTTAGACCTCTAAATATCTTCTGCACTAACCTTTTCCCTTAAATAACAATGTACGTTAAACTGCATTTAAATGGAAATGAGAATGCAATTACATAACTCTTTCTAAAAATTTCACTGTAATTCTGCAAATTTGCTGGATGTGTGAGTTCTCAAAATAGTCTGCAGCTCAAAACAGTTGGAGCATCATACAGAGAAGTATCAATATATATAGGTAATGTAGTGACAGCAGCACCAGATTATTTTCATACGATATTTACACCATCAAAACATTTCCCTATGTAAAGTGCATTTTCCAGAAACCTAATAGTTATAATAACAGGCAAGAGAATCTTTCTGTGCCCAATTTCAGACATTTCGCCCAGAGCGCCCCCTAAATATAACACAGTTCAGAACCTGAGGACAAAATGTGAAGTCTGCCCAAAGACAGACTTTCTTCTGCATGTTATTGTTTTAAGAGGATGAAACCTGAGATCTCAGGAGAAGCACTGATTGTACTTACATTTGAACACTGATCTGCTACTTCATAATTCTGTAATATTTCCTGAACGTGGTTATTCAACTCTTCTTCAATTTCTGCGCCTGTTGCGTCTGCACATTGCTCTAAAAACTAGAAAAAAAAACACAATAAAAGAAGTTGGGATAGTTCTATAGTTACAGGAGCATCAACACAAGGAGGAAAGGGAGAAATACAAGGTACTTGCCCTGTTCAGAATGACTTCGAGCTCATGGACAGCATGTAGCAACCCTTTCTCCAGAACCTTCAGCTGACTCAGCAGTAAGTGAACCACAGCTCGAGTACACGTCAGCATGTGACAATTTAAACAAGAACCTCGAATTAGAAGGTATAATTTCTGAAAAGAAGAGAGAGGAAAGAAAGCTATTCTGGTAGATTTATTAGTTCGCACAGTAAGCAAGTAGACTGGTTTGAACTTAAAGAGAGTGCTACTATAATTGAGAAATTAGACTAATTGTTAAATTTCATCATAAAGAAATAGACTGAAAAAAACCTTATTTCAACCACATATGTAAAGCATGATCTGTAGACAAACTATCTGCAGACAGTCTACATAAAAGCTATAGAAAAAGCCCGTCATATCTACAGCAACTCTGGGACCGAGGCTGCTCGTACATTGTACTGTGACTACAGTTTCCAACAGCTTGTCCCATACAGGACCCAAAACTCCACACTAGTTAAATGAAATGTTCTGGTCACAAGCAGTATCAGCATCCCTTAAGATTCTTCATTGTCCTCAAGCTTTGGGAAAATATCAGTGGGTTTTATAATTCAGCACAGCACCGGTGGACTGAGAGCCTGGAGTTACTGCTCCGTGGTTTTGTTCCTTCATCAAATACAAGTGTTTTACTTCAAAGCTGGGATAAGACTACAAGTGGGATGGAGCTCATCTAACTTCAGTCACCTGAAAGTGAGGTTTTTAGTGCCATTTAGTAGCCTATGCAGGAGCCAGCTACTGTAAATGGGGAGATCAGCACCTCTGAAGGGAAATTCATCCCAGTTCAGGTTCCTCTTACAGGCTACATAAATCTTGCCCTGCATATAGACCCACTCCTCAATATCCAGAAGGAGCTAAAAAGTACAATCGGATTACACATCTAACTTTCAGAAGACCAAAATAAGGCAAATCCTGCCCTTACAGCCAGGAATCCTTTCATATTTAAAAGATGATCCTTTTTAAAAACATCCATATGAAGCACTTGGGAGAAATGTGCAGTTTGACCATCACTCGTTGCTTTCAAAACAAGCTTCTAATACCTGTCCTATAAGATGCACACCAAGTCAAATCTCTGCTTTACATCAGGTATCCTGCATATCATGTAAATGCATCAGCTATAAAGATATTAGAAGTACATCTCTGACTTCCAGATAACAGGCTGATGGATTTCTATCCAGCTTAGCATTTTTCAACTCCCTGCTGCCACCAAACTTACACCACTATATCCTTCCATCTACTTGGCAAACAAATTATGTCGCTCAGTGTATTACTGGATAGGTTGTTGGGTTCTATGCATGTTGACCCCGTTTTCTAGAATAAATTACTCTGGAATACGAGGACCTATTGGGCAGAATGTACAACACAGCTACTAGGAGCAAAAACAAGCCCTGAATTCCATAAAGCACTTGGAGATCCCAGATTAAAAGTAGGTAGCTGTTCATGTAGGTTTATACTAGTTGTTTAAAGGAAACAATGAACAACTTTTATTGTGCTGTTCATTTAATTAAGGCATGAGACCCTACAATTGGTTATACAGTTTAGTGATCAACATTCCCCCTCTCTTGCTCATCAACATTGAGTAAAACAATAGTTAAAACAAAGTGCATATTTTGCAAAAGTCTAAGGAGTCTATTTGTATTGAACTATCATAGACAAAAAACCTTTTCTACTACATTTGCTGTTATTAAACTCAGAGAGAAAACAGATCTTGGCAACTTTACTATTTCCAAGGACTACAAACTATGACAGCTTGAGCACCATCACCCATTTCACCAGCAAGACAATAATTAAGCATACATACATCAAAAAACAGAGGGTTGTAGACAGGCAGAGGCAGCTCTATATGGCCAAAATGACCGGGGCAGTTGCTGAAGTTCTGTATGCAAGTCGCACACACTTCTTTGGAGTCTGGAGGTCCCAAAGCCAAGTCGTACAGTCCATTAAGGGCTGGATTCCCCATGTTATCCAAATACTGAGGATTTGTTATGGGTTTTACACTCAGTTTCCTGGAGTTGAAGGAAAAGAACAAAAATCAGTACTAGCCAACAGCCACGTGACATCTACTTGAATGGGACAACTAATTTTATATCTACAGAGGTTTTTTTACTGATAAAAACACGTTATAGAGGGCACTTTGTGCATATAATGGGAATTTCTGTACCATTAACTTCATTGTGGGTACAATCATTCATACCACAGTAAATATTTCCTTTATATCTTTAGCCATTAGATTAAGAAGTCAAGTAATTTTGTCGGTATGTCCTGTCAAGAAGTGGGAGAGGTACGAAAAAGAATAAAAACACCTGGACAATGACAGCTGCACACCCTTGACTACACACAGAACCAGCATCCCACTAACACTAAAGAAAGCAACCTGATCTGGGTGAAGATGTCCCTGCTCATGGCAGGGGATGGACCAGATGAGCTTTGAAGGTCCCTTCAACCCAAACTATTCTGATTCTATGAAATGCTGACAGCCCCCTAGATCTCCTGGAGAGACAACCTGGTGGAAAAAGCCACAAAAAAAACAAAACCTCGGCAACAAAAGCTCAGCTCTGCAATAGTTACACTGGTGCTAAGCTATCTGAACAACTTCCCCTCGCTGAAACTTCCCAGGTCTTCTCGGTGCTGGACACTCAGGACCAGAGCCCAGGCCCAGTCGCCAGGAGTGTCGCCCCCCGCCCCATCCTTTCCCTATTCTTTCAAGCCCTCCAGCGGCCTCAGGCAATGGGTCTGAGAGCCCCCCAAAGCCCTGCAACTCCCCCAATCCTCAAAAACCAAGGGGGAAACTCAAGCGCCGCTATGCCAGTGGCTGGTACGGGCCAGGGCGCAGCAGGACTACATGTCCCAGCAGGCAGCGCGCCAAGAGACGAAGAGGCCTGCCGGCGTTCTGGCGCAAGGCACGCCGGGAGTTGTAGTCCTCAACAGCACACACCACGCGGAAAAACACCACAACCCACCGCCTTGCCTTGGATCCTCACCTGATCTCCTCGGCCGTGTACATCCCGAAGGAGACCCCAACCAGCCGCCGCCACGGCACCACTTTCGGCGGCCTCATGGTGAACGAGCGAGTCTTTCCCAGCCGACGATTCACCTGTCCCTGCAGCCAGGCTGCTGCGCCGCGGGAAGCACCACGCGGTTCCGGCAGCTGGGGGCAGGCGGAGCCGGGCGCTACCACCGCGGCGGAGGGGCGGTCTCCCCCCTACTCTGCCGGAGTGGTACCGCCCCCCTTCCCGGCGCGCACTGCGGCATGGCGGCGGGCCGGCTCGGGGGCAGCTCCTGGCTGCGGGCGGTATCGCTGAGCGGGCGGTGCTGCTTAACGGGAGGAAGGCGAGAGCGCTACCGGTAAGGCTCTGCCGTTCCCTCAGCGGAGGGAAGAGAAGGACTCGGCGGCGGTGGCACCGCGGAGGAATGAACGGGACGGTGGGGGGGGTGGTCTGAGGAGTTGCGGCGCGAAAGGCCGCGCATGCCCGGCGCGGTTCGAAGCCCTGTGGGGCGCTCTGCGCATGCGCGGTGGTGCCTTGGGCCGCTGGTGGGCAAGGGCGGCTTGGCGTGGTCTGGGGCAGGCGAGCGACTCCTTTGGGTTTTTCCTTACTTTTGGTGGGTTCTGCGGCTCGGAGTCGCCCGGGAGTGCGTTTGAGCTGTTAAGTGATTCCTAGAGCTGCATCTCTACGAAAAAGCAGGCGGAAGGTTGCTTTCAGGGTGTGCATCGAGTGAAAAGGCCCCACTCGCCTGGATACTCTTCATAGGCAAAATTATCTCACGCCTGAGATGGCAAAATCATACCTAATAAGTTTATGTGACATAGGAACAGCTTGGTAAAGTACAGAGATATACATTCATGTTAATATTGTCTCCCTCAGGGTCAAGGTCAGTGTAGAAGCACATGCAAATGCCAGGGTTACAGTAAGGCTTAGTGTTAGATTGATTCTTGAGGAAAAAAAAAAGTATGTTCGTGCAATTTTTAATTCGTATTAAAAGCGGTAAAATATGAGCAATTGCAGCAATCACATTTTGATTGGAAAAAGCTCTCGAGATCATCAAGTCCAACTGTTAACCTGGCACTAAACCATGTCCCTAAGAATCTCTGTCCTGTGGCTGATCTGAGCACAAAGCAGCTGCTTTGTGATACAGCACAAGCAAGTTGATGTGGATGTGCCTTCTACATCTGCGATTACACGAGTGCTGTCTGCAGCTCTGGAAGGACTGGGCACCTGGAACTAAACAGTCCTCGTTTCCCTGCTCCCCCTGCTCAGGGTCTTCTGCTTGTATAAACACTATTACAGTCTAAAATAGTTTGGAAAAGCTACTGCTTCCAGCTAGATCCTGACTGTGTAAAATAAATTGTCTTTTCTGATTTATGTTTCTTTCTAAGATGAAGTAATTTCTGAAAACTACTTTTAAAGCCATGGTAGCCCCAAAACTAAAGAATTACAAATTTTATGTAACATTATTTTCTTCATATAACTTCTTGTCTCTTGAAACTAAGGCTTTAAGAGAAGCATCAAGTATGACTTCTATGGTAATAATTTGGAGTTAGTGCAGCATTTCCAGTTACTTTTCCCCATGAATGTTTAATTAATTCTGTAGTACAGAATTGTGTTAATGTACTTTTGCTGTACTAATGTGACTGCTATAAATTCCAAACTCTTTCTGGTTTCTAGGTGCTCTTCTAGTAGTACGGCTCTTGGGAAGACTGTGGAAAATTCAGAAGGTATGATGTCTTAATTACTAGTTCCTTGCCTTTGTCTTTTTATTCTGCATACAGCATAGTGTGTCAGGAGATAAAGAACACACAAATGCCCTCTTTCCCCTTTTTGGATTTTCTTTTGCCCCTCTCTTCATTGTGCAGAGATTTCTTGGCTTGACAACCCTCACCACCAACCAGCTCTGTGCTCTGAGAGCATGGGCTGAGTTGT